>NC_091794.1:50503796-50810092 GCF_041296235.1 Equus asinus
AATGTCACCTTTTACCTCCAGTAAATAAAGCCAACATCAACACTCTTCCGTGTCTTTTATTTTTTATGCACTCAATATTCTTCACATGACAATCTGGACACTTAAAGGGAAATTACGATAGTGATCTATGTCCTGGCAAAGAGAATTGTCTTTGTAATATATAGTTACCATGTATCCATCATTTTCTTTTGTTTCTTGGACTGTTCACATTGGATGGAGTAAATCTAAAATGGAATTAAAGGAGACATGATTAATAGTGGACCACAAAGAAATAATGATATCATAATACTTTCTTAAAATGATCTGGCGTGTGTGTCTAAGCAGCATTCCCCAAAAGAGACAATTGCACTGTTTTACGGTCTTACAGGGTATTGTCTCTTTAACCTCACTATTTCCGAGAAGCCACCAAAAAGTTCTAATATGTCACAATTCAAATGTCAACATGTTGTTGGAAAGGAAGCTAATAAGTTAAACCTTTGAGAGATGCCAAAAAAAGAGGTGATTCAGGCGGTTGAGAGAAGTCCATTGTTTTCTGAGGGGAAATAGAACTCCAGTGTGAAACAGGGTACTTATAAGCATTTAACTGGAAGGTTTAGGGGGAAAAGCAAACTCACACTAATTTTCTTTTTAATCTGGTAGCTTTTTGAGCAGAACTGTTTCCCTCAGTATACTTCCAAAGAAGGGAAAATGTGAAGGTTACGGTTAACAAGATACAAACTATGAATTTGCTAGTTTTTATAAGAAACAGCACATAACAAGGAGTAATTTTCCTAAGATAGTCTACTTCTATCTATGGATAGATGTAAAGAATCTTATGTTGTATTATAACGTATTATAGCAACACTTTATGTTTGGCTTTGTTTTTTTTATAAGCCAACGTCACCTGGTTAGATTACTGTTGAATGAAAAAAATGATTTTATTTTGACAGGAAATAAACTAAGCAGAAAATACTCCTCATTGAGTTATTTTTTGAATTTAGCACAATTTTGTGCTCTGGTTTTTTTATAGAAAAATAAACAACTGGACTTCAGAGCCACCTACTGGAATAAAGGGGCACGTACTTGTGTTTAATGTGTTTAATCTTTTGCTTTTCAAAAGATAAATAGATAAATACAGTTAAAGTTATGCCCATTTCCAATGATCTTGTAAGACGATAATTTACTCAACTTTTCTCGGTTTGGAATATCAAATGGTCTTGCAGCAAACCATAGTTAGAGCAATGTCTTCTAAAAATATATCCTTCCCGTGTCTCAGTAGGGTGTACCAGTTTGTGTCACGTGATTTTTCTCCCCATTAGATTGAGACTGAGCAGAACTGGATCCGTAGTTTTGTTGCTGCTTTTGGTGGCATTGTTCTTGTGTGGGAGTGAGTGTAATTGGTCTCATTTTCACCAGTTGTATAACTTCATTCTTTCTTCCATAATCTCTATCTGGTTACAGAATTGTTCAATAAGTAATCTTAGAATAAAATTAAGAAGTAAGAACATTTTTATGGTACAATGAATAAGCACCTTAAATATTTTCATGATTAAATGCTTTTTTAATTAAAATATAATTGACATATAAGATTTTATTAGTTTCAGGTGTCTAACATCGTGATTTGATGTTTGTAGATCTGTAAATTAAACGCTTTTATAAATGAAAAACCCTTGACGCCTGGGAAAGTAAATTGGGCAATGACTTGCCCAAGGTCACAGAGCTGGTTAGGAGTAGGTAGACAGCTCTTGGAAATTATAGGTCAGAGTTCTTTCCTCACTTGCCCCACCGCTTTTTAGTCAGTCATTAACAGATTTATTAAATCCTTCTTCTCCTCGGCATTTTGCTAGAAAGCAAGGGGAATAAGCACCAGCCCCCAAAACCCCTGTAAATGAGTCAATTAAAGGCATAATGCCTGCTTTCAAAGAGTGGGATCAGAAGCTGGGGCTTGAGGGCAGGTCCTGGATCTGGCACACCCCTTCTGATCGGTGAGAGAGGGATTAAGTTTTTAAAAAACAAAATATGCTCTTTGACTGTAGATCTTGCTGTCCTGATTCTTTCTGTCATGTCTTTCCAACCTAATATTTTAAAAACACCTTGTTGAGAAGGTGCTACTCTGGAGAACACGCTCAAGGGGGTAATTGTGCCCCTGCCACCCTTAGCTCTGCCACTGCTGGAGAACACAGGACTCAGTCAACTCTGTGAGTATGTGTGGTTCACTCGAGTGAGGAATTCAGAGAAGGGAGAGTTCTTTGTTAAACATTACACAGGGTATATGTGACACAGCAAGCCTTGCATTAAGAAAGTTTGATTTGTGAAGTAGGATTTGGAAAAGATTTGTGAATTGGCATGAGAGTCACAGCTTTCCATCATCAGAGGGCTAATTTTCAGTATTTAAACTGGAAGTCATAATTCTTTTGATAAAAATAAAGAGGAACATTTTTGTTAAGGTAGGAGAAAATGTACAGATATCTTAGTGTATATCTTGCTTTTTCTTGGTATTCACTTCTCATTCTCTTTCCCACCCAACCCTTCCTTTGTCTTCTAAAGATCTTTTATAGAGTAGTGGCAGACATTGCACCGGGAGAGGAGCTCTTGCTGTTCATGAAGAGTGAAGATTATCCCCATGAAACTATGGCGCCGGATATCCACGGTTAGTGCCACTTATGCCACCATCTTCATGGCCTTCATTTAAAGACCGTGATGGACCATCCAAAAGGGTCCATCACACTTGATGTTTGTTAGTTTCCCTGACTATTCAGTGTCAGTTTTCATTCCTTCTTTTAGAGAGGCTATTTTCTTGACATCTGGCTAATATTATGGTGAAGCTCAAGTAAGTAGAGGTCTTCCCTCAAGTGGAGGTCAGAGGAATTTTGAATATTTGGACTGAGACATCACATAGTTAAACGTTTTGTCAATGCCTTAGACTATGGTGAGAATCCTTTCACTGTACGACAGTCATTCCAGGGACCTTGGTTTTGGACTTTCGGAAATCTAGTGGATATTTCTCCTATCTAGAGTTCTATTCCTGGGAAAAGCGTTTCTACCTGAGTAAAATCCTAGCCAGCATGACCATATGGGAGGGGGTTGGGAGGATGGGGATTGGGAGAAAAGTACAGATGAGGAAATTTTAGGGCTAGAGGAATTTTTATTTGCCAGAGATCTATTCTAAATCAAATGAAGGGGGGATAAAAAAGAATTCTAATTACTGGTGATATATGTTCAGGTAAGATGAAGGAAGATTGTACCTGTATTGATTTATATCATTGGGATGAGAATTTAATGCTTTCTTCTTTCTCTTTCCTATGTCTCTCTCCTAATATAATGTGATTTGATTCAACATAATCCAGAGGTGTCTTTAGAATGTTTTGCAGATGGAAGGACCACTGGGAAGGTTTACCCATCCTGACTTACCAGAGCGAGGGGGATGGCTCCACCTTCCATCCCCGGGCTTTCCAAAAGAGAGAACCTCAGCTTCTGCTCCCATAGCTCCTGCAAAGGAAGCTACTGCTGTTGGCTGGCTCTTTACCTGAACATTTTTCCTTTGGCTGAGCTGCATTCTGCCTCTTTGTAGATTATACCAGTTGTATTTTTACCAGTTGTATTTTGGGGAGCCTCTTGGAAATTTTTTTCTTCTTAGACAATCTGACAAACAGATGGTTTTAGAAACCTAGAGTTCTCAACTAGCCTGGTAGAGTTGGAGTCTGGATGGGGAGTCTGACCCAATCTGAGAGTGTAGTGAGAGTGCTTAGATGATAAAAAGTCTAGTTTGGACTTTCTCTGGTGCAAGGCATCTTTCATTAGTGAGTGTTAAATCGAAAAACTTTTCAAACAGTTATTTTTTAAAATATAAATAGTTTACTATTCTATAAAGCCAAAATAGAAGCAAATATTTTTCTTTTAGGGCTGCCATTCACAAATTACCTTTAAAACACTCGTGAACCCATCAGTTGCTTTTTGTTTTTGATGTGTCGTATCCATATCTAAATCCGTACGTATACCATATATGTTATATATAATGTTTATGATGTTTAATGGTGATTTATATTTTATGCTTCCAGGGTTTAATGTTTCTTAGGGAAGAGAAAATAAAAACATGAATTGCATACCTACTATGTGCTAGATATTATAGGCTCTCCATTTGTTTTCTCATTTAATGTTTTACACTTAGATCAAACCTGTAAGCGAGGAATTATTCCCATTATACAGATAGAGCAATTGAGGCTATGTAAGGCTAAGTAAATTGGCCAAGACCACAAGGCTAGAAAGTGGTAGAGTCAGCGTTCAAACCAAGGTCTCACTGTCTCTAAAACCCAGGCCTTTTCCATGTATTGTGTCCTCAGGAGTTTCTGTTTATGTTCAGACTGCTGGCTGAGATACTAAATTTAGATCTTAAATATGTGAATAGTGTAACAGACGATGGGAAATGTTTCTATTACCTAGTTAATGCCATTGAGAAACCTGTCTTTAGAGCTGAGGTGATTTATTTTAGAATGCCTCCCTCTCCCTTGACGCCCGAAGTTGATAAACCCTGTTGATTCTACATATTAATTTCTTTACCTTGCTAGGCCCCCTGTTATTGGTTTAGTTTAAACTAAACCAGGACCGTATGTGGATTATAGCAGCAGTGTCCCATCTGACCTCTTTGCTTGGCTTCGCACGCTGCAGCGGGCTTTCCAACTTTCAGTGGCTTTCTGTTCCCATCTTAGCATGGCCCTAAAAAGCCCCTGGTGACCTGCTACCCTCTCTAACTTCATTTCCCACTCCTCCCCTGCGTACACCCTATAAACCTGTCATACTTTACTACAGCTTTGCCTTTCCATCAGCCTGCCACGTTCTTTCTTGCCTTCATCGTTGGTCCATGCTGTTCCCGCTGCCTGAAATGTCCTGCCTCATCCCACTTCACCTGGCTGATTCTTCCTCATTACAAAGCCTTTTCGGAACCTCCTTGCCTCAGATTAGATGGATTAAGCATGTTCCTCTGGGCTCCCTGAGGCCCTGTGCATGCATCTGTCATAAAATATATCACACTCTGTTCACATGTGTATCCTCTTGAGTTTCTTATATGTTCACTCCCTAGGAAAATGCCTAGCATTGGTTGATGACAAAAATATTCCCTCAAAAACATTCAGTCAGTGAACAACTGGCTATAGGTTGTGGCTGTAGGTTTCTAAAACGGATTATGTATCGTGTTGTCGCCCTGAGTGTCTTTCAGCATTGTGAGATGTTTTCAAGACTTCTGTGGTTGTCTCGTGGGATCTGTGCTTAGCCCTGAGTGGGCTAAAAGCTACTCAGATGGAAAGAATAGAAACAATACCATCACTACCTGACACTTTGTAAGCTTGTTATCTCTAGTCCCCGCTATTACCATTTATTTATCTTACTGATTTAAGTGCAAATTCATGATATGTTTGCTATTTAACAAAGGTCTGCCAATTAGCACTGACCCTGGGCTAACATAAATTAGCCTAGAAAGGTGCTAAAAACCTTCCGTGTCCCATTATGAGTAATGATGAATGTTAACGCATTTCTGAGGGTACTGACATTAACCAGGCTTAAGTCTGGCTGAGACAGGGACCCTCCAGGTAACATGGCAGGGTGAGAAAGGTATGGTACAGAGATAGGTTCAAATCCTGGCACAACCACCTAGCCCCATAATCCCTCACTGGTTATATTGAACTTCTCTGAACTTCAATAGCTTCATCTGAAAACTGGGATAAAAATCTGACATACGATTCCTCATCATCAGGTTTTAAGGAATATCAATAATCCATGTAGAGGGTTGAGGAATAGATGATGCTCAATAAGCGGTCGTTATTACTTTTAATATTCTGTGACTATTAAGCCTTGGAAGGGTTTAGTTAAAAGTTTTATCTGATAAGAAGGCTGTACTGTAGCCACAGTAATCACTTATGTTCGTGTTCTAGGCCCTGTCTTAGCTTCTTTACGTCTGTTATTTCTACTCCAGGTTAAAGTGAAGTGATGGAAATGGCAACCAGGTAGCTTCTATTATGTCTTCCATAACTCAGTAGGACCTGCTGGCTTGTGGTGGCACTTCTTGATCTCCCCATCCTAGTAACAGCTGAATTATTTTCACAGAAGAACGGCAGTATCGCTGTGAGGACTGTGACCAGCTCTTTGAGTCCAAGGCTGAGCTAGCAGACCATCAGAAGTTCCCGTGCAGCACTCCCCACTCAGCGTTTTCAATGGTGGAAGAGGACTTCCAACAAAAACTCGAAGGTGAAAACGATCTCCGAGAGATACATGCAATCCAGGAGTGTAAGGAATGTGACCAAGTCTTTCCTGATTTGCAAAGGTTAGAAATGGCTTGTCGCACTATAAAACGTGTTTATTTACTCTGTGAGAAAATGCTGTTCTGCTGAATTTTCAGAATGTATGCAGATGGGAAATTTGGAACGGCAATGAACCTGACAAGTGTGTTAGTGACATGTTCAGAAATCCTTTTTTCCTGGAAATTCTCATCTGTAAAATATTTACAATGAAGTTGGAATTAGTTATTTTGATGCCAGATAGAAATAACATGTTTATTATTATTTCAGTAGTGTTGTTGACGACTGAAATCTTAGCGTTATGGTAAATTCAACTCAAAGGAAGAATCAAGAGGGTAGAACAACAGTGATACTAGTTAAAGTAATCATATGCCAAACAGGAAAGCTGCCTCTAGAGACATTTATATGGCGAAACAAACGACTAGTTCTGATACTCACTTAATGGCAGATATTCTTTTGATAGATTGGCATAACCCTTGGACTTAGTTGCAACTATTTATCTAAACTGCACATATGTAAAAGAATACGAGAAGCCTACTCAGTGAAGAAAATGTTGAATTTCCTAAACCGGAAAACCCAAATGTGATCTAAATGAAATAATTCTTTAGTACTTATGTTTAACAAAATGAAAATCATATTTTGGTGATATGTTAACTTTTTATAGCCCTTTGAATTTAATTCAAGAACGTTTTTTATTTCTGTTAAATAAAACAGCAACCCTGGAACCTACCCTTTGAAAGCTATATTGATAATTGTGCTACAAAATGGTCTTTCAGATCAGAGGTGTATGTAACCAGCTAAGAGGTTTTTTTGTTTGTTTCCTTGTAATGGTTTTTGCCCTGGTTTACAAGCAGTTTTAATAATTGTATTCATTACTTTGCTTTTCAATCCGGAAATGATCCTTGGATCGTCTAATACGAATTTCAGCTGAACATAACATCACTGTATTGAAACGGGTATGGTAGTGTATCAACTGGCCTTACTCAGAGTGTGAGTTACTCACAGTTTGCTGTGGACGCTCCACCTATTTCAGTTTACCATCTTGTTTCCTTTCTTTATTTAGTGCCTGTTTTTGCTCTCTCTCCTTTCACGTCTATTGATTGCCCTGTACCCTCTTATCCTGGTTAGGCCTCGTACAAGAAAGGATTTCATATAGTAGTCATTCATTTTAATGCGTAAATGACTAAAAGGGCATCAAGTATAACCCATTCCTTGAGGAGACTTAGTGAAAAAGAATAAACCTCCTGCTTTGAAAATTCAGACCAATTTAGCTATTAGAGAGAAAACCATTTGGGAGCTAAGAGGGCTTTCACAGTACCCTTTAAAATCATCTTTACTACTTAATATAAATCTGCATAGAGAATAAATCTCTTATATATGTTTGGTAAAACGGGTTTGTAATCAAAAAATGTCACAGCATGTCTCCTAAATATAATCGTGCCCAATTAAAAAAACAAAATGAAACTAATAAATACCAGTGGGTAAGTATTTGTACTGTAATGTAGTCTCTCCTATGCCAGAGAGTATGTATGTTCCCTTCAATTTTATCAAAAATAATGGACAGTATCCTAAAATGAAAGTTGACCGACTGAACACTAAAATGTCATTCTTACTTCCTACTAGCAACTAGAAGTGGATAGCAACACTTCGTAGGTAGAGAAAGCTTCTTACTCCTACTAGTTGTGAGAGTAAGCCTGAGTCAACCATACCTAATGCCAAAACCAACTGTCGGTTTAGTTCCTTCAGTCAAACATCCAGTGGAAAACAATAAGGAAACCTAATTATCGGGCGTTGGACGAACTCTCAGAACTCACTTTCGGTAGCTCAGCCAGATGGATACAGCATGTCACTACGCAACCTGATGTT
Source organism: Equus asinus (assembly GCF_041296235.1). Classification (NCBI taxonomy): domain Eukaryota; kingdom Metazoa; phylum Chordata; class Mammalia; order Perissodactyla; family Equidae; genus Equus; species Equus asinus. The sequence goes on from NC_091794.1 coordinate 50,511,929, forward strand.
GATCATCCGAGTGGTATTTTTGGTTATATAATTTAGCCACGTGCAGAACCTACATTCCCCGAATATTTTCCACTTTATGGAATCCTATATTGTTGCTTTATACTCTAAACAAATGAAAAATCCTTTCTTGACATGACATCTTATTCTGTTCTGCATCTTTTATGTAAAATGTTGAGAAAAGAATACATCCCCCCACCAAAAAAGGGGCAATAAACAAAGATTGATATGTAAAAGGTGGAAAAAACCCAGAAGGCTAAGCAAAGCTCTGTAAATTGGGGTAAAATTCTATGAAATGTGAAGTCTCACTAATGACTGGCTAGATTGTTTCTATGTTTATGAAAGCAGTCACATTTGCTTTTGTGAGAACCACTTGCCTTTTTATTCTTTCTATCACTGATTAGTTGACAGCTGATAATTCCAGGGAACAATATGGATTTTACGCTAGATTAGCAGAAGCAAAGAAAGGAAAATTTCCTTGCTTTGTTATCTTTTCCCATCTATGTGCCATGTACTATGCTCTTAAAACTGTATCATACCCATGGAGTTGGGGAACAGGAATAAGACTCCAGGTATAGGCCAATCTTACCACTGGATTTCAGAGTTTCTGATTTGATGTATATTGGAATGTCATATATGTCATCAAATGGCATGGCTTCATGGGTTGCGAAGGACAACAGTGAGAATAGCAATGTGTACAATGATTTTGGAAGATGTCCCTGACTCAGTTCAATGTTAACTGCAGTTGCTGATATCTCTCTCTCTTAACTCCCTTATTAACATTTCAATTTGTGTAGCAAACAGAGGATTACATATTGTAGATAAAGATAGGGCCGTTCTGGTGACTCCACATACCTGTACTCCCCTGGTACCTTTTGTTTGTAGAGATATCACGGTTTGAGCTCAAATAGAATAGCATTACCAACTCGACTGACTCATAGGGCAGGAAAAGTAAGTTTATGTGCCAATATGAATAGAGTTGTAGGCAGGAAGCTGAGGAGGAGAAAAAATATGGGAAAATTATTTCTAATTTGCCAAGGTATGAGAAAGGGCACTCCATTTTTTCACACAGACACTCCCAACCCACACAGTCTACACAACCGCTGGATAATATATTCTAGGTGCATGCAGAGGTCTCACTTGATACTCAAATTAGAGCGTTCATCTCACAGAAAAATGAAACATGGAAAAGAAAGAGTGCTTGCAGGCTGGGTACTTGTTTTCTAAATACATTTTTGTTATGGAAAGTTTCAAATATACGCAAAACACTAGAGAGGATGGTGTAATCAATCCCCATATACTCAGCTTCAGAAATTATTACGCATGGTCCATCTTGTCTCAGCTATACTCATTTTGGATTCTTTGAAAGAAATCCTGTACATTATGTCATTTTATTCATAAATCATTCAGTATGTATCTGTAGAAAGGAGACTCTTTAAAACATAAGTTCAACACCACACTTTAAAAATAATGAATCCTTAGTGTTATCCAGTATTCAGTCAGTGTTCAAATTGCCCCCGTTATCTCGTTATTTTCAGAGTTTTTTGTTTGGATTAAGATGAAAATAAGATCCATCATTGCAATTGGTTGACATGCCTCTTATATCTCTTCTAATTTATAGAGCCCCCCAAAGTCAGTAAGTTTTTCTCTCTCTCATTACAATTTATGTAGGGAAGAAACGGAGTGGTTTTTCCTCTGGCATTTCCTCCAGTCTGGATTCTGCTGATTTTATCCCCTTGGTGTTGTTTAACGTCTTTCTCCATCCCCTGTTTCCTGTAAACTCATAGTTACATCCCAAGCCTTGATCATATTTAGGTTCAATGCTTTAGGAAGAATCCCGCATTGATGGTATCATTTATTTCTATCAGGAGGCACATAATGTGTTGCTTAGATTCATTACTTCCTTAGGGGCTGCAAAATGAATGTATTCTGATTCAATTATTTCATCATTTATTACCTGGATTAATTCTATGTGGAGAAACTTCCCCTCATTGTTTATTTGCTCACACTGAAGTATAGTTTATACCCGAAAGGCAGGACATGTTGCATGAATTTTTCCCTTTATTTGCTAGTTTTCAGAATAATGATTTGGCTTTTCAGCATCTTCCAAGGATGACCGGTGAGGTTCTGTTTGTGTACTTTTGAATATCATTATTGTTAAAAGATGACATGATTATTCTTATTGATGCTTCAATTTTGCCATCTTTGGTCAGTGGGTGTTTCTTCAGGTTGGCGTTCTAATTCTTTGGACATGATCTATAACTTTCTTGCTTTTTTGTCATAATAAGATGTTTAAGGCCCATCTTGTGTATTTTGTGCTTCAAATTTGAAACCGGCTATTTCTCCAAGGAGCTCTGGTTACTTTATTTGAGAGTAGCATCCTACTGTGTTATATATGTGTATTTAATTATCAAAAATGTTGCAGACATCTTCTGAATATCACAATAGTCCATTATCTATAAGATTTGATTTTCCTTATGTTCATGCAGATTTCATATACAAATTTCAGAAAACAGAGGGAAACATTTGAAAGGAAGAACATTCTAAGCTTTAAAACATAGAGAAACTATGCTTGTGAGAAACTTCTAACCACGTCTTTCTTTTGAGGAGCTTTAATAGTGTGTCCAATTATACACTTTTATTTCCTCCTTAATTTGTAGGTTGTCTATAGATAATATTTCTCTCTGTGTCTATATCTATTTCTGTGTCTACACACACATGCATCCATTCATCGGTCCATCTGCCCAACTTCCCATTCATCCATCCTAGGGTTATATTCAGAAGTTTCTTGTTAAGTAGTTAGCTTACAGCTTACTCTCCCATATTCTCATATAGTGATATAGATAGAAACAAAAGTACTTTTTTGAATCTAGAGGTTATACACGTTAGATAGAATATCTACCTGCATGTTCTTGAGCATTTTCTTAACATTTTCTGTTTGAGTGTTTGTGTTTGAATAAGTGTGTATTACCAATACATGTTGCTGTTAGAATTGTGTAGTGAACCCAGGACTGGACAAATAGCTAGTTGTTTCTCATGCCCCTAAAGTGGCAAATAATCTCTGCTAGCTGTATCAGCTTTATCTTCTAACAAGAGGGGCACTTCCCTGTACGAGTGAGAGACACAGTCTAGGAAATGTAAAATGTACTCTGGTCTGTCGCAAGCCTATTTCTTCTCTTTCCTCCTTCTCACCTCAACTCTTTTTCCTTCTTATTTCTCTAATTGCCAGTTGGATTAGTGATAAAATGACGCTCTGTTTATGAATGTGTTCTTTGTCACCTTGTCTTATTAAATCAATTGTTCTCTTAACAGCCTAGAGAAACACATGTTGTCACATACTGAAGAGAGGGAGTACAAGTGCGATCAGTGTCCCAAGGCCTTTAACTGGAAGTCCAATTTAATTCGCCACCAGATGTCACATGACAGTGGAAAGCACTATGAATGTGAAAACTGTGCCAAGGTACAGTGAATTTGTAGACTACTTGGCCTCTCTCTGTCATCCTGCTCTCTCTTAATCCATCACTTGCTACGATATATAAAAACAAGCCTTGAGAGGGGAAACTATAAATATCTTGAGAAAAGTAGACTGAGTGTTGTATGCTAACAGGCATTAGTACAGTGTATAAAAACACTTAGTGGGTATCCTTTTATTTTTGTAAGGAAGGAAGTGAGGCTTAATGGTGAGTTCCAGAACTAGGTGTCAGACATCCTTGGTAAATTCCTGGTTCCGCTACTGGCTTGCCAGCATGGGGTTGTTTTATGGCCTTATGGAGAATGAAAATTTTATCCAACGCACATTATTGATTTCTTTTAATAGCGATTTGTGAGGAAGTCACATAAAGTTTCTGAATGCCTATTCAGAAAGAATGGGAGACTTCTACGTTTGCAGATTTTTCCACCCAAGTCCCCATCATAAATCATGACTTGGTTCTAATTAAGTGTAGTGTCTTAGTGGCCAGTGTGCCTTAGTGGCCAGTGAAAATACTCCAGCTTAACCATTACTGTGAACCACGGGAATGGTAATTCTCATCATTTAATTTTCATGTTTCTCAATTAACTAAAAGATGTCCTGGTGTCATGAAAGTTAATTTCCATTTCCAAAAACTTTCTACTGTGTTTGAATATTTTATCTTGTGCCAATGGAAACTGTGACATTTGAAATTATCTTTAGAGATGTTTTGCTCCAAGATGTGTGCAGGTGGCTTTTTCTGTCTTTTTTTTTTTTTAGTACAATGTCTGAAAGAATGATTTTAGCTTAATGGTAACTTACTGAAACATGGTGTTAGAATTTAACCCCTAGGGGAACTCCTTGAATAGATTTGGGATACTTTAGTCAAAATGCCCCCAATTTTGTACATAGCGTGTCTTTGTTTAAAGGATAGAAATAGCACACCACTTTTAATAATGTTATGTCCAGCATTTTACGATTCAACTCCAGTCACTCTAAATGGGATCAGAGGCCTTGATTATGGTCTAATAATGCCATAAACTATTTTGTTCAACTGGTACCAATGGACACTTCATGCTAAGGATATAAGAGCTGAGTAGTTTGCAGTCCCTCCCCCAGAAGAGCTCACACTTTGGAAATATGACTTTCTTTTGGTCGTTGGGGAAAACAAATAAAGGAAAACAAAACAAATAAACACAATTCCTCTTGTGTCGCTCCTGGTCTTCTTTCTTGTGTCCTTGCATCAAGTTTCCTGATTAATCAGTACTCGTTTCCTAGCAGGTGTTCACGGACCCTAGCAACCTCCAGCGGCACATTCGCTCTCAGCACGTTGGTGCCCGGGCCCACGCTTGCCCGGAGTGTGGCAAAACGTTTGCCACTTCGTCGGGCCTCAAACAGCACAAGCACATCCACAGCAGTGTGAAGCCCTTTATCTGTAAGTTTTTAACGCTCCAGCCCTCCTTCCTGCAACTGTCTCTCGTCCAAAAGGCACCGTGATCAGGAGAGGGTCCAGGCGTGGCCGTTGGGGGGCCTCCACATTAGCTATTTATGATCCAATCCAGTGGGGCTATTTTCTATTACAAGAAAATCTTTTATAACCATATCCACGGTATTTTGTCTATAATCCCTGGAGTGTTTTCTTTTAGATGAAATCAATAACAGGTAGAGAAAAGAGGAATTGTTAAATAATGAAAGGGAAGCCTCCCCAGGTTGTAGGATTTAATAGAGACAAACAGATTTGTCTCACACTGGAAATGTTCATGGCTTTGTAAAACAGCAAATAGCAGATACCACTAAACAAGATGAAGTGATAAAAACCTATTCTGGATCAGAAAGAGCTGGAAGAACCCCACCTGGCAAGTAGGCTGGTGACTCTGTGTGTACGTGTGTGAGAGTATGTGTGGGGAGAGAGAGGGGAATTAAATGCCCTTTAATCTCTCCGTTGTTGCAGATCACAGGCTGCGGATAGGCAGTTCTCAGTTACTTGAAAAGCAGAACATTTTCACTTTGATGCTGGACATGCTGCTTCTATAACCCACTGCACTAAAGCAAATTTACAGGCCGTGTGTTTTGAGGAGACGTCCAAGCTGACCACCTACTTAGAATGTCCCCGTACAGAGCACTTTAGTAACACACTTCAAATAAAGTACAACTCAGCCCTCACTTGCTGCTGCTTCTGTCCTCCCACCCCTGTTCTCTGTGTTGTGCTGAATATTTCCTAAGGAAAATCAGTTATTCTCAGTGCATCTGGGCAACAGCTCTGGGCTTCTTTTGATCCATTGCTCCGCTGGGCATATAAACACAGTGACTCATTGAGTTGTGCTACAAACTTCAGGACTGATCTTGGATCCAGATAAGCATAGGACTGGTTGAACCATACTCAGTAGTTGGCAGAACTTCTGACTTGGGAAGCCTTACAAAACAGTTTTTCTGACAGATACTTGATGGTTTGTAGTAGGTATTTGAGACACTACTACAGGACCTGATGGAAAACCTTGATTTTCAGTGCCAACATGGAGATGCCAGAGGCTGACCCTCCTCCGTTTTGCCTTGACATAGCCCTCTTTTGTGCTTCCAGGCACCAAGAGAGCTTTTCTTTCCCTTTCCAACTTAAACTAGAGCCCTGTTTTGCTCAGATGTTCTTCAGTTCCATGGGTGGAGTGAAGAGGACCAGCCAATAAACAAAAGGGTGCCCTAGGCTCCCTTGGGGAGGCTCTTTTGAAAGTCACGGGAAATAAAGGATACAATAGAATTTTAGACTTCTTGTCTCAAAAAGACATTCCTGACTCTAAGGTCGTAATGCCCCAAAAATGTGCTTGCAAGTGCTACAGTCATAAATAATTCATCTATTTCTGATTTCTCAGAAATAAGTTTGGATAAATTTATTATCTTTTGGTGGAAAAAAGAGTGGAATAGACCACAAATAATTATGATCACCCATTTAATGCTTTCTCTATTATTTAAAATAAAAGTCATTAAGTATAGATTCCTATCATCTGAGGTTCTGGGATCTGGAATTTTAATTATGTTGAAGTCGCGCGTTTCACTCTAAAGCACTATAGGGTGTCCCTTTTCAGTCAGATTGCGCAAACTATTTCCTATGAATGTATTTGCAGTAATTATTGGTAAATTTAAATAGCAGATGGCTTTCTTCAAATATAAAATCTGACAGAGAACTATGGGGTAATTATGAATAATAACTGTGTAATTTCAGAACAAAAGAGGAGTTATTGTGGAGACTTTGGAGTGAAGGAGGTTCACCTAGAGTTGATATCTGTTTCTCACCAGAAGGCCACACACCACGATTTACCCCCACTGGTGTGTTTATGGCAACTGTCTCTTGTTACAGTGTACCGCCAGGCTTGAGCCCAGAGCCACCAGCGCTAAGGTAATTACTCACTGCCTTTACAGAAACCTCCAGCCTTTCCAAATAGAAACCACATGCTCTAATAGGCTGAATATATTCAAAATACCTCTTAATTTGTTTAATAAGTAGAAAAATGCAACGCTAACTGCTGGCTAATTTCTTATTACTGAGAAAATTACAGTAGAGTATAGACTTCAACTTCAATTGAGCTATTTACCTGGAGGCCTGGTGGTTTGCAGTGGGCCAGGCCTGGCCTTCAAGTGAGAAAAACAAAGCCTCTGCCCCAGGAAAAATCCAGATTCTATGTTCTTGAGACATGACACAGATGCTGTTCATCCATGTAACTGAGGGTGCAACCGGGAGAGTCAAATGTACCTTCTGTTACTCCAAAATAGAGAAACTCCTGACTTTCGTAAATCCATCCGCCATAAGAACGAAGCATATAGAGCAACATGTCTTTGCCAAAGTTTGCAAACCCTTTAAAACTTACACCTTAGTTGAATACCCATCAAGACATTTTCTCGACGCCTTGTCATGTCCAGAGGAGAGGTGTCGCTTTCTCAATGTGTGCAGTTTTTAATTCCAACATTTTATTTACTATTTCTTGTTATTGCTCATGGCTGAATTAATATAATTAGTGAAAGTCTCATGTTTCTACCCTCTACATTGTATTGTTTTAATTAGTGTATCAAAGAATCTAAATAGTGTGTCTATTTATTTTATATGGTTAACTATTATATACTTTTAAAGCACACTCTGGTCAATATATTCCAGTAGAATAATTTGAAAAGAAATCACTCACATCTTCTCTTCCTGTTAACACACGTTACAGCCTCTATAAGGTTATGAATCATCCCACAGTTGAAAGCTCCTTTAATATTACTAAGCACACTGACATACGTAGCAATGTATTTTAATCGTTAGTAGTAAAAGAAATAGACTTGGAATCACTTAGTACTTCCTGTTTGGTGGTGTGTGGGATAATCCACGTTCTGGGTGAGTTTTGTCTGACTGAAGGTCTATAAAATTTCCTTTCAATAATTTTTTTAAAATTATTACTGCTTTGACTTAGGAGCTCAACCATTCTCTGCTTAAAGGCAGTCATCATATGAAAGCAATAAATGTTGCATTTTGTCTTCAAGTTAATTTCTTATATGGATTTCTTTTAACAATCACCAACAAGGCGTATCATGTTTCTGCATGTATTAGATGGGCACAGAAGCCTTAAAGTAAGCTCACACCTAAAGTGGACTCATCTTTACTAAAGTAAAATAAAAAATGTGATGCTTAGGAAATGGATGCCATGATCCTGCTGGACTGTGAAGTGAGTGGGACTCTTATCCAGCAAAGGAGTTCTTAAGGGTTAAGAAATTTGGTCTTAAAATATGTTTAGATCTGTTCGCACATATGTGAGGAGGAGGATGTTCTACTTTTTTGACAAATTCTCAGTGAAGAGGGTTATCGCCCAGCCGCACCCACTGCTGTGTTCTTTCTGGATTAGAGCATTCAAAGCACGCTCCCCTGCTTACCACAGTTGGCAATACCACACAGAAGTCAAGCCCCCAGATAACCGCGAAGATATGACAACGAGTGGACATGTTTCCCAAGGACGGGAGTTTCATAAATGCAGGAAGGTTAGCACAACCACTGGTGTGAGGGGAAGTCAGAGGACGTGATCATAGTTCATGGGAACCAGCAATGCAGGATGGGCTACATTCAATTTAGTTTCCTTTGCAGGCTTAAAATAGCGCCATTGTAAATTATGTCAGTCTTTCTCAAATCATGAAAATGATTGTTAAAAATGCCTCAGAATACACAATGTGCATTGTTGTGTGGCTTTGATGTGTGAATGATGAGAGCATATGATATAATACAAATTAAATAATGGTAGAACAGTCACAGGCTTTTTCCCCAAGGTGAGGGGGAATAAAGGTGAAGTTTCTGGTTGAAGGAAACGCTGTTTTATTTTGTTTTGGTGCCTATAGTATAGAATTCTTTAAATAGTCTAAAATTTTAAAGGAGTTCCTGTTATGTCTCATGTTTAGTACATCTTACGACTTTAATTTTTAAGATTCTGTTAAAGTAGTAATTGGGTGGGAAATCAACGCGTGATGGAATTTGACTTTCTTATAAATATTTAAATACACAAATATGATGCAAAATATGATGCAGTGGGTATGACGAAGTATTTATATATATATATATATGAAATATTTGTGCTGCTTCAAGACATTTGTCAGGTTGGATGCCTTGCTTTGGAATCTAGAGAAATGGGGTTTTCTGTGTTCGGAGCACTCAGATTGGTGCCTCCAACAGCTTTTCCTGGCTTCCTAATTGAAATTTTGAGTAAACCAATTGTGATACTTGCTAAATTCAGAAGCAATTGCCATAAAGCCTGAGATTCTTTTTTGTTGTTTGCACACAGGTGAGGTCTGCCATAAATCCTATACTCAGTTTTCAAACCTTTGTCGTCATAAGCGCATGCATGCTGATTGCAGAACCCAAATCAAGTGCAAAGACTGTGGACAAATGTTCAGCACTACGTCTTCCTTAAATAAACACAGGAGGTTTTGTGAGGGCAAGAACCATTTTGCGGCAGGTGGATTTTTTGGCCAAGGCATTTCACTTCCTGGAACCCCAGCTATGGATAAAACGTCCATGGTTAATATGAGTCATGCCAACCCGGGCCTTGCTGACTATTTTGGCGCCAATAGGCATCCTGCTGGTCTTACCTTTCCAACAGCTCCTGGATTTTCTTTTAGCTTCCCTGGTCTGTTTCCTTCCGGCTTGTACCACAGGCCTCCTTTGATACCTGCTAGTTCTCCTGTTAAAGGACTATCAAGTACTGAACAGACAAACAAAAGTCAAAGTCCCCTCATGACACATCCTCAGATACTGCCAGCTACACAGGATATTTTGAAGGCACTATCTAAACACCCACCTGTAGGGGACAATAAGCCAGTGGAGCTCCAGCCCGAGAGGTCCTCTGAAGAGAGGCCCCTTGAGAAAATCAGTGACCAGTCAGAGAGTAGTGACCTTGATGATGTCAGTACGCCAAGTGGCAGTGACCTGGAGACAACCTCGGGCTCTGATCTGGAAAGTGACATTGAAAGTGATAAAGAGAAATTTAAAGAAAATGGTAAAATGTTCAAAGACAAAGTAAGCCCTCTTCAGAATCTGGCTTCAATACATAATAAGAAAGAATACAGCAATCATTCCATTTTCTCACCATCTTTAGAGGAGCAAACCGCGGTGTCAGGAGCTGTGAATGATTCTATAAAGGCTATTGCTTCTATTGCTGAAAAATACTTTGGTTCAACAGGACTGGTGGGGCTGCAAGACAAAAAAGTTGGAGCTTTACCTTACCCTTCCATGTTTCCCCTCCCGTTTTTTCCAGCATTCTCTCAATCAATGTACCCATTTCCTGATAGAGACTTGAGAGCGTTACCTTTGAAAATGGAACCCCAATCACCAAGTGAAGTAAAGAAACTGCAGAAGGGAAGCTCTGAGTCTCCCTTTGATCTCACCACTAAGCGAAAGGACGAGAAGCCCTTGACTCCAGTACCCTCCAAGGCTCCAGTGACGCCTGCCACAAGCCAAGACCAGCCCCTGGATCTAAGTATGGGCAGTAGGAGTAGAGCCAGTGGAACAAAGCTGACTGAGCCTCGAAAAAACCACGTGTTTGGGGAAAAGAAAGGAAGCAATGTGGAACCAAGACCCGCGTCAGATGGTTCCTTGCAGCATGCTAGACCCACTCCTTTCTTTATGGACCCTATTTACAGGTAAGGGTGGACGGGAGATGATGAAATGTGGACGTGTTTATGAAAGGTGGTTTTTACATGGTAAAGTTATGGCTTTTAACAGACCTTTTTTATTATTATTATAAAGCAGAGAGTAAAATTGTTTGATCTAGTGAATTCATTTTGTATTCAGAAAGTCGACTCATTAGGTTTGGACTTATTTTTGGATGTCTCTGAATTTGGGGTTTTGGAATAGGCCCATAGAGTTCTTTCCCTTGACAATAAATTTATTTTTAAACACATTTTTTTTTAAGTGGAAAATATGGGAAAGCCATATTTAAAGCAAGTTGTCAAGTGGCGGAAGAATGAGGCTCCTGAAGGATTAATGCAAAAATGTGTGGGTGCTTAAATGGGTCAGGTTATTTGGAATGAGATGGGACATATAACAGCAAGAGTTTACTCTTTGTTAACCTACAAGCTTTTCCTTAATAAGTACCGGTCATATTCTGTTTCTAAATAAATTTCTTAGGGGCCACAGACAAATGCAATATTAATCACAAAAATGTTTTGTATATAATGTGAGTGATGGGTTTAAAAAACATGTCTCTGTTTAATGCTTTCATTATCCAGTTTCCTTTGATGCATCCAAAAATCCTTTGGCGGAAACATATATGCTTAATAAAAAGCCTCCTGGCTGTCTTCATTCAGGATGATTTAGTTTTTTAATGCTAGTTTTCTTTAAAAAAATATGAATAACCATAGTTATGCTTGGTATGTATTTTAAATATTGCCAAGCATTTTCACATTTACTTTCTTTTACAAATCTTGAACCTTGTCAAGAATTAATGGAATATGTACATAAATTTTTATTGGACTTATTTAAGATGGGAGTATTTGCCTATTTTTGCCTGATTCTACTTCATAAAGAGAAATTTTGTGTTGTTCTTTCATTCAACAGCATTTATTGAGTTCTTATTACTTCATAGGTGCTAGAGTGCAGATTCTTTTCACTGAAAACTCTTTTTCTACCTATGCTGTCTGCAATACATTAACCAAGAAACGTTGCCGGTATTTGAATGGCTGCCTCCATTAGAATGTGACAAGAAGAATAAAAAAGTCAATATAAAAATATCTCAGAACCATCAATATTATGTTTCTTCACTTGTTTTTCACATCTTATATCTTAATTCCTGGGGCAGTTCCATTACTAGAGAAGGAAAAAGAAGGGAAAACAGATGCTCCGTATTTTGTGTGTAGATTGTGTGTTACACATTGCCAGTAAGATTGATCAGTCCTTTGTGAAGATGATTTCTCCCTTTCTTCCTCGGGTCCTGTCAATGGCGGTGGGCTTCCAATTCCTCCACATACCTGCTATACTCTTCTCCATCACTTCCTACCCTTTCTCTTGCTGACTCTAATCTCTCTCTCCTCACTGGTGTTTCAGTCTCAGTTTAGGCCCTAGGCTTTTCAATTTACCAAACTCCTGAAAGACCTAAATCTCGGTTTTAGAGTGTGACCTTGGTTGAGATCTCAGCTTTCCCATGTCTTAAATGTTTTTTAAATCTATAAAACGGGTATAAGAACACCTATTTCAGTAAGTGCAATAATGTATGCAAAACATACCATATGTAAAATTTCAAGAAGTGGTAGCTGTGTTTATTCATTTTGATCCTATTTTAAAAGTGTACTTATTCAACAGTTTTTAAAGCAAAATTGCCAACAGTTGGTAAAAGAAATTAATGCAGTCCATGTTGTCATTTCCAGTATGCTTAATAGAAAATAGAATGACAAACATTTCTAAAGCAGAAGAGATATGTAGATAAGTTTTATCTGTCTCTCCTTATCTTCACAAAGTTCCTCCTTCTCTTCCCACCTGCCCCCCCTTTAATCTGCCCTGGTTATCAGCAGTGGCATCCAAAAGAAGATGCCTGTACCTCGAAGAGCGGCTAGCAGAGTGCGTGGTATGCTTAGAAACTCTCCTACTGTCCTTGGAAAATATGGAAGAAATATAATGAATATTTGGGGAAGCACCTTCTTGGTAGAAAATGACTTTAATTTTCAAAATGAACCCTCTCCTCATGATTTCAAAATCACCAGGCATTCTTGCCTACACCTGAAATGGAAAGATACAAATTTGTGACCAATGCCTCTGATTTCATGGCTCTTCATTTTTTATATTTCCTCATTATTGTTACTAGTCGTTCAATAGGATTTTTCCATTATAAATAGGCCCTTCTTTCTTTGAGTGCCTAGAAGGGCCATTAGTATTCCTCAAGAACTGAACAGATGTCTTTCTATCTTTATTAGTGTGCTTCCCAGAAGCCTGCCGTTTGCTTTATTGTTTGCTGTTTTAAATGTCAGTGATTATGCAGTGATTGATATATGAGACTGATTCATCTCCAAAATCGAATTTTAACCTTTCAGAGTAGAGAAAAGAAAACTAACTGACCCACTTGAAGCTTTAAAAGAGAAATACTTGAGACCTTCTCCAGGATTCTTATTTCACCCACAAGTAAGTAATTTGAATTTGAAACTTCGAGCTTGTAAACTAACTTGTTGATCCTGAAAAGCAGGTGCAATGAAATGAAAGAAATCTTGAGAACATTAGGATTTCCTCTGACGCTGGTGTGGAAGAACACAGGAAATTCTAACAGAATTAAAACCCAAACTCTTTAAAGAAAACGTAATTAATATAGTTGTAAAAATAACATGGTCGTGGTGTTAAATTATTGTCTGCTGTTAACTACTTATTGAGCCAAAGTGCATTTTAGAGGGAGAAAAATTCAGCTTAGAAAATAAATACTGAAGTTGTCTTTTGTGTTTAAAAATTACTGCAAGTAAGAAACGGATCATACTGTGACTCGTCTCAAACTCATGAAGGTCGTTTGTGTTCTTTTAGTGCTTAGATAAAAACAGGAAATGAGTCTACCTGACAAGTTGTTACCATAGAGGGTGAAGGAATTTATCTAGAGACCACTGGGCATTCCAGCAAAGTTCTGTAATTGCACAAGAATTCGCCACAATACACAGAGCTATTTGCTGAATGGACTGACTTGTGTCCATTTATCAAAATATATACAGTTTCTCATTGCAAGGAAAATACAAAGCAGTGTTATCTATTCCGTTCATCTCTATGTCCCTACATATTTGGTCTTTTTTTTAAAACTGATTTACCTATCAATCAACATGTGGAGAATTATATTGAAAAAACAAATATATAAACATCTTGAACCTGCTTTCTCAATTTATAGTTTAGTTTTTATTTTTACTTTTGGAAGGATAGAAACTCTGGTCTTTATAGATAGTAAGCAAAATTTTTATGAAAATGCTTGAAAACAGACTAAACAAATTTGCTCTGTTCTAATATATTCAAACTAAAAATGTGCTCCTCTAGTAAAATTGGTGGGATTTTATGTAAGAAGCCTTAGGGAAAGTTGTGAGCCAATTAAATGGAATCATCTTGGGATATGACTCTTCCCCCCCCAACCCTCTCTGTTACAGTTCTTCACTTTTTCAAGTACCTTCTCTAAGTCCTGAACAACAGAGTATGAGAACTGAAATACCATCTTCTGGGATAGCTGGAGAAATCTCATTGCTCAAATCATTCTATTTCAAACTGAGAGAATATATGATTTAGTATTAAAAAGGTTAGAAATATTCCAGTTAGTATTCCTTTTATATAGGAAGGTTATGGAATGATTTCATTTCCATCATTACTTTCTGGAAAAGAAGCAATTTCTAAAATAGTGCATGTTTATCAGGCATTTACATTTTATATTTAAGCTGATCTAAATTGCATTTGTAGGTCTCATGGACTAATAAACCTGGACATGATATGCATTTTGTGTCAGATATTGAACAAAAAGTGTCTCTCTCTTGATAACTTCCTTTCTAGTTATAAGTAAATGTTGATAAGGATATAACAGTTAGATACATTTAATTACAAAGTCAAATTGTTTTTGGATTCTAATTATCTTTAAAAGTTAGTAATTAATCACTTCAAAATTAAGTGCTGTGGGTACATGGTACAATGGAGAAAAAAAGACTGGGATTCAGCGTCTTTGAACAACTCAGTCTACCTGGCTCTTAATTTCCTTATCTGTAAGATGAGGGAGGTAGTTGGATGTAAGGTCCCTATCCTCTCTAAATTCGAAGATTTCTAATTAGCCAAGGTAAATTTACTGGTTCATATGATGGGCAGCTTTGTCTGCCAATAACTCCACATGTACATGTAGCTGTTATAAAAATAGTATGTTCATATTTTTAACCAAATAATGTAAGGAAATATGCTATATTTTAATATCCCCAAAGTTAATGAAGGATCAGAATAGAGGCACGCGTCCAGTCCTTGGAGCACAGCAATCATCCCCCAGATCTTCGCAGACGTGCCTGTGGGAGCACAGTGGCTGAGTGTGTTTCCTTCCCACACCGGAATGTCACGTCTTGGAGTAAGGGACTGCCTACTGCTGCCTGTTGCTGTTAGAATAGGACCCAAGAGTGATAATCAGAACATTTAATGTGTGATATGTCATGAATGCTGACCAATAGAATGGATTCTGCCTTCTGGAGCAGGGTTCTGGAGCCCTGCACCAACTGTTAATGCTTTCCTTGCTGGATGGGGGTGGGGGGATGTGAGGGGTCTTCTCGGGGAAGGCCAGGGCTGCAGGGGTGCTTGGGCATTCAGGGTGCTTGGGGCAGAGGCTGTTCACCAAGAACGACAGGAATATTTCGTTAATGTTCTAACCATCCTGGCTGTCTTCGTGTGTAATGGCTGTGTGTCACTGAGATGCAGATGGCATAGAGACAGTTGCTGGGGAGAAGCTTAACGTCACCCATTTTCATCAAGCCTTCAGACCAGTCTGTCCTTTCAGAAAATCTGCCTCAAATGGTCTGAAGTTTCAGCAGAGTTTTTTTTTTTTTTTCCTAGTACTCTATCAATTTCATCCTAGCCTCGAGATCCACCTTCAAACAAACCAACAAAAACTGCCCAGGATTCGGGGCCAGAAATGACTGCTTTACTGCTGGCTTCATTACTTATTAGCAGAAGTGCTTAGGTTTTGGGCAGTGTGGTTTCTCTATCAGCGTAGTGAGCACACCCTTTCCAGCCTGACCAGGGTAGCTATAAGGATCAGCATTCATGCACGTAACACGTTTAGCATAATGCTTGGCATGTCGAAGGATGTAAATGAAGAAAAGCTGTTATTAGTAATTCATGCAAAAATATTCCATTTTGAATATAAAGGAATGTCAGTAAAATACCCTCCTGCCATCTCCTGAGCCAGTTTCTTTGGTGGGGCTATACCATGTATCTAGAAGTACTTGGAAAGATGCTTACTCTGTTCTTGGCACTGTGCCATTGGGTAGCAATGAGGATGGCAAAGAGCAAGAAGCCAAAATGGAAGCACTTGCCTCTGCCCCCAGGGCTTACTATGATTTCGTGGCTGAATAAGCGTTTGGACAAGACCATTCATTATTTCATTTTCTTTTTAAAGTACATTGGAACAGATCACGCGGTCCCTCTGGGGCGTTTGTATCTTTGTCTTCAGATTGAGAATAATGCCTACCTTATCTATTTCTCAGGGTTATGATAATAATAAAGAGGAGACCATATATTTTCTTTTTTCTTTTTTTTTAAGGATTGGCACCTGGGCTAACAAATGTTGCCAATCTTTCTTTTTTCTTTTTCTTCTGCTTTCTTTCTCAACCACCCCCCCCCCCCCGTACATAGTTGTATATCCTAGTTGCAGGTCCTTCTAGTTGTGGGATGTGGGACGCTGCCTCAACGTGGCCTGACGAGCGGTGCCATGTCCGCGCCCAGGATCCGAACCCTGGGCTGCTGCAGCAGAGCGCGCGAACTTAACCACTCGGCCACGGAGCCGGCCCCGAGAGACTATATATTTTCAATGCTTTAAGGAAGACATATAAATAGATAGGTAAATGCTTGGTAGTGATATTCTCTGGGCGAGCTTGAGTTCGTAATTTCTCTATGTCTGTATTCTACCTGGCATGTCCCTTCCCCGTGCACAATTTCTAAGCAACGAAAGGTGAACAATATGTATTGCCTTTTGGAATCATAATATATGCTTTCAAAACTCTTGTCAAAATTACCTAGAAGATATGAAAACACATGCATCAAAATGAAAAGCTAAATGCTTGTTTTTATCATTCTCAGGGTCTAATTTCCTCTGTTAGTTCAGTTCTTAAAGAAGTATGTTTGCTCTATCAGCCACTAGAGGACTGTTTGCCCTTCTATTTTTTCTCTTACAAATAACTTAGTTCAACAAGAGGGAGAAATAAGCACTGTAGAGGTTCTCCCTGGCTACGTGGTTGAAAATTATATGTGGAGTCTTAGTTTAGATGATAATTTTGAAAAGGAGATAGCTGCAAGTAGACGAGGTGGAGAGAATGGTGTTACTGTGTGACCTCCAGAATCTCCATTTCATTGATTTCTATTTTGGTTACTTTGTATTCACATTGATGCCTTGCAAGCCCGTTGAAATCATTTGGCAATAAGGCTATTGTAAAACTGGCTATTATTCCTTGGTTTGATTCTCCTATGCTTTTAATATTATTTTTGGTGATTTATGCATTTTATTATCAGATATTTGGGTTTGTGTACATTTACAACAGTGGCTGTCTTATTTCTATTTCTGTCTGTTATTCATTCATTTTTATTTTTTTACTTTCAAAGTGTGTAACTATCCTATTACTGTGTCCCAAGGAACTGGGAAAGAGTCTTCTCTCAAGTTATCACGTATATAATGATATATATACCTTTTGCCCTTCATCTTTTATTTTGCTTTCAACAAGTTTTTCTTATCATTAGATTTCTTCCGTGATAAACCTTTCATCCTTGAAAACTATGTATCTTTCTTATTAAAGATATAAAAACTTATAAAAGTGAGATATATTCCCTTTAACCAAGCAGAATGATGTTTTTAAGGATATAACATCGTATTTCCTGGAAGAGCTTTTAACTCATTAAAGTTTTCCCCAATGATTCTTGTCATAAATAACTAGACATTTGTAGTTCTTTTAATTAAACTCCTTAGGTGTTCTGACTACTGATGGTCTGAGTCCCAGTTAATAAAAGTTAAGCAGTGTATTTCCAAGTACATTACCTTCTTGTTACTCAATGATTCACATTTGAGTAAATATCTTATTTTCTTTGTTATTAACATTATAAAAATGCAAGAGACTAGATTTTTTTGGTAGGAAATTGCTTGATTTTTAGTTATTAATGTAAAATTTAGGAATCTTCTTTTGCAGTGTATAAGAACAAATGAAAAAGAAGTATCTACCTTGCAATTTAAGATTTGGTAGTAGGTAGTGTTTAGTTTTCTTGGGAAAAGACACCATTCTGGTTTATAACCTTGATTCTAAAATTTAATTTGGTAAATGGAGGAAACTCAGCAGTGTTATAAAAACATTTAATTTTAATTTCCAAAGCTTCTACTCAAGGTACAGTTACATGATAAACAAAAATGACTCAGTTAGTATAAATGTCAGTTTCTCAAAGGATAGATTGCAATAAAGATTCCGATACAGAAGTAATTTTTTGTTTTTGTTTCAATTTTGCTCCCAGTTCCAACTGCCTGATCAGAGAACTTGGGTAAGTTTCCTACTTATGTTTTTGACTAAAATAATGTAGCATTAGAAGGAAAGCAATTTGTATTATAAATTGCTGTGTAGACATAAAGAATTCTGAGCCCCTTTTCATTAAATGATATGGCTTCACCCAGTAGTTTTTCAGCTTTGTCAAGCAGCAAAATACTTTCAGTTATAACTGGACATTTAGTGAGCTATGAATTGTTTACAGAAAGAAGTTTGTTCTGTAAATCTGACCCATTCCATGTAATTCGACCTCATGTGGAACTCTTTCTAGGCACTTGGGAGCACGTTGTTAAAAGAGGCTTCGAGATGGGTCACTAAGTGGAAACAACCATTATTTGAGGGAGCCGGTATCGGCATGTTAAAGATGCTTTTGATAAAGCCTTCAAAAGAATCAAACCTGAACTTATGTGCAGACACAGCTGACATTGGAATTCACATCCATATATCCTAGGCAGATCTTGGTTCTTTGGAGAAATAAGACTAAATGTTTAAAAATCCATATCTAACTAGTGATTGGATCTTTTAGCATTGGGTCACACTTCCTCAACTTTCGGTTACTACTTCCAGATACAGTCAGCTGTCAGTTACTAAGGGATAGCTTTATTTTTTACTCAAGAAACAAATAATACTGCTTATTTAGTTTCCACTCCCAAATAAACCTTGGGTGAATAGAAATATATTTGGTTAACATATATTACAAAATTTCCTCTGAGTCTATATGCTTTTACTTCTTCATTCTCTTCTTCACTCAGAATTATACTGATCCTGAGGTATGGGTAAAATCTTGAGATATAATTCAACTTTCTTTTAGTCACCATAAATTATATATAATTATTTTAAGTTGGCACACTTTAGCCCTTACCTATTTCCTCTGTCTCATGTTAGTTTTCCTTTATCAGAAATTCCTCCATTTTATTTCTTCTGTGGAATATGAGATGAATTGTGATTTTTCTCATCCTGATAGACTTTTAAGGATTAAGTTCATTTATTTCAAAAGTATAAGAGGAGAGAGAGAGAGACTTCCTCAGGGAAAGTTGTGTAGTAGATGGAACTGTTCTTTGATTATCCTGGCCTATATTCCCAGGTTCCTCGTCTGCCTTTCCTGGCAGAGGTCTGTCTTGAGTACCTCGTCTCATGGTCCTCATCCTTTCTAAGGCAGAGTATTACTTGACAGTAGCTATGCTGTCAGCTGCTTCAAGCATAAGGTGCTCTCCCCTATGTAAATGCGCATTGGCTCTACCCACTTAGAAAGCCAGTTCCCATTTTAAGTTAGATTCCCATTCCTGATAATATGATGGTATAGCAACTGCCATTGCAATGCTTTGGAAACGCTCCCATTCTTTGAATCATAGGTTTTTCAGAACTATTGTATACATGTATTATTATAAAATGTATTATTAGTGGAAAACATTAAAATATTAAAGTTTATAATTTTTAGTGGTAAAAAGACTCTAAGGGATTTCAGAATCATGACTGCTGAATGTGATACTTGGAATAAGATAACCATAAAATGTGAATATTTACTTGTCCCCCAAATGGCCGTGATTTTGAGATTTCTCAAGATTATCAAGTGAGTAAATATAGAAAACTACCAAATCTACAAACTTTCCCATCATAAGTTATTTATGAGAAGTTAGTTATTTTATGATAAAGCCATGTGTAATCTAATTTGTGAAACATTAGGTCACATAATTCATGGTGCCGTTGGACATATCGTTTCGTATAATCAGATTGTCACTTTAATAGTTTTAATGAGAAACTTCTTTATATCATCAATTATCGGCTGCCAGATAATAAATGTGAGGCTAAGTGCTTAGGACCCAGTTGATGATATCTTGCCTGCTAAAATGTTTTTAAAAATACTAACTTTATTTGACTAGAGAGATAACTACATTTTTTGGTAGGAACTAGGGAATTGTGTCTAAATATTAGTTTGCGTCAGTATAAAGTTACTAGCCTCTTGGGGACTGGAAGGGGGTGAAATGACTTCCTCTTCCAGACATCTGGCTGCAGATACCATCAATGACTATTATATATGTAAGTAGAAATTACTGTTCCATACAAAAACCTGTCATTTACTGATTGGAGATTAGCTGATGACATTAATAGGACACAGGGCAATGCATTTCTAAAATATATGCTCATTTTCCTCCTTTATTTTCCCCATTCTCAGCAAATTTCTTATTCACGGTAGTACACATTGCTCTCTTCATTGGATTCTTCATAATTGAAAAATATGGATAGCTAGATTCTGTTCCATTTATCCCAATTCACCTTGATTTTTAAAATACCAGGTCAGACTTTAAAATGAATGTCAATACTTCTACTCCTGTAAAATGCATATTCTTTCAGGAGGATCATCATGAGTCAGCACAGATAACTAGAGAAAGTTGGAGTTTTGACCCACACATTAGATAAAGCTCATTTCGATCCAAAACCTTAATCCAAGATATAGAGTAGGGCTGCTATTGGTGACAGAACTGCTAAACTAATTCAACTGGTTGATGTTGTAGTCCCTTCTGTTTTTCCTAATGGGGAAACTTATTCTTTTTAGCTGAGGTCAAGTGCTATAAGAGCAAATCTTATGAAGATGAAAGAAAGAATTCAGTGATGGCTCTTATGTTGCTTTAGTGGTTGCTGGCTGAGCAGAAAGCAGTGTGTGTGTGTGTGTGTGTTTGTGTGCGCACGCGTGTGTGTATGGTGTTAATAGCTACCCTCAGCTTGCTTCCCATCTTCCTTCTCTCTCCCTTTCCCCCACTCCGATTTAATCCCCTTTTCCTTTCATACCAGAAACCAAAGCTGGGGGTAGCTTCTAAGAGAGGCCCTCTGATAACCCTTATTCTTTTTCCTATTATCTTTAAGAATGTCGTTATTTAGTCATCAAGCCCATAATATATTTTCTTGTTTCCTGATAGTTTTCCCAAATTGAAACAGTTTGAGGTAAAGTAATCACAGTGATCTTTCTTCAGAAGGAGCTATTAGCAGCTACTAAAGCAAGACACATTTCTCAACAGCCAATTGCTATTAAACGACTTGAAGGACTTGTAGTTTATATGTGCTAGAGATGAAAGCCGAGAATAATAATAGTCATGAGTAAGCTATTTTCCATATAAAAGGAAAAGTGTTTCTATAAGATGTATTGCCACAGGAATCTGAGTGTGTCAGCAGGGCAGACACTCAAATGATTTAAAACCACTAGATAATGAAACTTTACTCAAATATTAAATGTACATAAATAAAACATTTATAATCATCACCCACACACTTACTATTCTTCCCAATAAATATATACGATCATGACCCTTACCCTTGCTTGTTACTGCTAATCAGCTTGAAGGCCAGAGGTCATTTTTCACTCAGATAATTTATTCCACAGAGGGTGGAATATCAAAATGCTTTTCTGCAAGGAACAATTAGAAGGAATAAATGCAAATAAAATAGTATCATAAAATATTTCCAGATTGATTTTTAATAAATAAAATCCAAAATAATATGAAAATGCTAATGCTCCGGCTGGAGGGGGATAATGAGTGTATTCTGCAGGGACAGAGTTTCCGCCAGCCTCTCTGAGCAGCATCATCATTCCATATCTCTGCCCTGTGATCAGTATGTGTCAAAATCCTTCATAGTGACAAATGCGCTGTCCACTTGCATCTGTGGAGAATGTTTTAGCAGCTGAGTGATTATGAATCAAACCCCTGAGCTTACAGCCCCTACCGCCTCCCAATGCGTTCACATTTGTCGTCTGACAAGTAAATGTATCTTGACTTTCCTCTGAGATTTTTTTGCACCGTGTTTGATGAAAGACATTTGGCAAATTGGCAGTGGTACCCTGTATGTTGCAATTTGTAGGGAGCATTAGGAGTCCAGGCATGAAATGAGAGGGCAGGCTCCAGGAGAAAGGGAAAAGAAAGAGAGCTAACTACAACATGAATAGTCATTTGAGGAATCAAATGTACAGTATTCCCTTTGTAAGAAGAGAATCACGTTCAGGCCATTCTGTTCAGATTTTGCTCGAGTTGAAGAAGTCAATGGTATTCTATCCATCTGCTTGTCCACGGAATATATGTTTTGTTAATTTTCCTTTTGAGTAGGATGCCTTGCCTTTTTTTTAAGCTGAGCTGGTAAATTAGGCCTCCAACTCTGTCCTGCCATCTCGTCAGCAAGAGAGTCCTCCTTTGGGATTGAACAGTTTGAGTGTGCGGTTGTTACCATTTTCATCCCTGCTTGGAGCCTTCTGGTCCACCACCCCAGCTCTTTGAGAAACATACAGAGTGTATGTAGAGAGCAAACACCTTTTTAACAGCTTTCTGAGCTCTCCAGTGGCAGAGTGTCCTGAGATGCAAAAAGATAATGGGTGAGTTGATTTAACAAGATGGCCAGAGAGTTTGCTTTTCCTACTTAAAAATTCAGTAGTAAGCAGCTTCCAAATAAAATGTGAGCACTGAGGAAACAATATTTTGGGAGAGTTGAAAGAAAGGCACGAATCCTTCTAACTGTGCACCGTGAGGATCAAGCTATCTTTAAAAGTAGATGCCACCTTCTGATTGTGACTCTGTCAAATACGTGAGCAGGTAGACAAAAACTTGAAGCTTATAAGCAAAATCAATTAGGTTGTTTGAAGGGAAGAGTTAGTCAGGATAGTTTTTCTTCAAGAATATTTATCTAAGAGTGTCGTTACACTACCTGTTCCCCATATTTTATAATGCTCGTGCCGAGTTACATGAAGTTATGATGATATATCATGAACTGTGATTTCAACTCACTCTTTGTCCAGAACCAGTTAATATTTCGTCAAAATTCTTTGTATATGGCTCCACTTAAAAATCTAGGGGGCCAGCCCCGTGGATGAGTGGTTCCACATGCTCCGCTTCAGCAGCCTGAGTTCGCAGGTTCAGATCTGGGGTGTGGACCTACTCCACTCATCAGCCATGCTGTGGAGACATCTCACGTACAAACTAGAGGAAGATTGGCAACAGATGTTAGGTCAGGGTGAATCCTCCTCACCAAAAAAAAAAAAGAAGAAGAAAAAATCTAGTATATCAGATATTAACTTAGCATAGTCTTAGGCAAAACACTTCTTGGCCATTCAATGTTTTCTTCCTGCGTTACCCACATTTGGCTTAAGCTGTCACTTTCGAACACTTGATGTTTTTCACGCTGTGAGTTCTTTTCATGGGACTCTATGCGTCCTTGGTTTTTATTACCTAGGCAATGCATACTGGCCTTTCTCTATAATTTCTGGTTTACTATTGATTTCCATCACATAATACTAATGTTGTATTTTAATTCAATAAAAAATCTAATTTGGCTTCATTATCTGACGTGTATTTCACTGCTCAATTGTATATCAAATTATTATAAAATGATCTAACCAAGGTCTTATGAAAACATTCACCCAGCATTTTACAAACTTGGTTCTACCTTTGCTATTTCCAAGATCAATGGATTTTCTTGTTGTTTGTCTAATACTGGGATATTACAGCCTCTTTCTACAGCCCATTGCATTCAGCAGATTTGATGCTTCCTCTTATTAATGATTTCTTGGTTTGCTAGAGATTATTCCAGAAGAAAAGATGTCGGACCCGTCCTTCACGGTCTTGTGCTTTTGCCTTCCAGATGTCAGCTATTGAAAACATGGCGGAGAAGCTGGAGAGCTTCAGTGCCCTGAAACCTGAGGCCAGTGAACTCCTGCAGTCAGTCCCCTCCATGTTCAACTTCAGAGCGCCTCCCAGCGCCCTGCCAGAGACCCTGCTGCGGAAAGGCAAAGAGCGCTACACCTGCAGGTAACTGCGGTCAGGGAGGGCTGGCCTTCCAGAGATCTCCCCTCTGCTTTCCAAAGGCCCTGCTGTTTGCTTTGGAAATTATTCTTGATTGGATGATTAATAGCCACCATGATAGATCTCAAGCACTTCAAAGTACTCTTTATTTAGTGAGATATAAAAATACTGCTTTTAAAAAATTATTATTAAATGAGAATTTTAACACAGGCCATTCGGTTGTGATAAATGAGTTTGGAAACAGTCCAAATACTATCTACTTGTTTCACTTTGATATTTATGAATTTTCTTTCACAGTTAATTATTTTCATCCAAAGGTATTCTACTACTGTCCTCAAGCATACATTTATTAATTGTCATGGCATTGAAGAATAAGGCCATTAATGAAGGACGAATAAGGTCGATAAGTGAAGAAAGCTAGTTAATAAGTTTCTTGTTACTCGTCAGTCGTACAGTAAAGCTTGTTTTCTTTTTTTTCAATAAATCGTGCTTATCATTTCTGAATTGTCTTCAGAAATTTGTGGCATCTGACTCAGGCATATCAATTTATCTGTTCTTTGGAAAATGTGTCACTTGCTTTCCAGAAAAGCTTTTATAAGAACATATCTTGATGGATGAGGTCTTAGAATCTTGTCTGATCTGATACCACTCAATGTACAGAGCATTGTCACTGTGGCTGACACATAAAATGAGTTGAAACATTTGAAGTCTGTTTACATCAACCCAGAATCACAGACTCTTGTCATTTTTTTATCCCCCTGTCTGGTTCAGTTTTGTGAATATAAAGATACAGAGTTAATAAAAGAGGCGTATGGAGGTCATCAAACCTAAAGTCTATTTTCATAAACCACTTGCTTATGCATGAGCAAATCCAGCAGATCTTATAAAGCAGCCTTTATTTGTAGAGTTATTTATATCTGTAGAATGGCTTTGTTGCAAATTTTAAATACCAAAGACATGTGAGTTCCATGTAAGATTAATTAAATCAGGAATAAGCATCTGGCTTCTATGCAGCTTGAGTGAAATAAAGTCTATTGTGCTGACTTTCTCTTATAAACATCTTTTCCTAACAGATACTGTGGCAAGATTTTTCCAAGATCTGCGAACCTCACACGGCACTTGAGAACCCACACGGGAGAGCAGCCTTACAGGTTTGACAAAGATTTTTACTCAGTATCTCAATCAATATTATAATAAGTAAAGTGGACTCGTTGCCACAATTTTAAAGTAGGCTACTTTTGTGCATGTCTGAATGTATGTCTATTCTATTTTGAGTGAAAGAATAATTAACGAACAGCTAGGATAAAAATGAGAAGAGTCAATTTCTTTAATCAAGGCTTCTTACATCTCACTTTAAAAGGTCTGGCAATGTCTAGTACGGAATAGGTGTTTAAGAAATGTTAGCCATTTAAAAAATCATTTAAAAAATAATTTGGTGCTCCTCCTTCCCAATAATTAGTGCTATTTTAATTGACAATAATCATGACATTGCAGTCCCTCGCTTTTCCAAGCCTTAAATCTCTGCTAGAAGTTAACAACCTGTGTATAACTTTGTTTTCCCAGTACAGCTAAGTCAATGTCCACACGTCCCACTAGGATGTTTAAAGAATAAGCTTTAACCTGGGGAGGAAGAAAAAAACCTGGAACTAGGCATAGAATAGGTAAAATAGAATGTATTACAGCCAGAGGAGTAATCCACCAACAATTTCTAAAGTGCCTCTTAGCCTATTGTGTTAAATGTCAACATCAGTCATGATCTTGACTGAAATGTCAAGATCAGTCCCACATGACACGTGGGACGGGTGTCTAATTTTAATGTTATCGTTTACTAAAGAATGAAAATAATCAACATTCTCCCTTCCAGTTTTAAAGTATAATCTATCTTGTTTAATGTGCAATGCCTTGCACAGTGTATAGGTACTCATAAATATTTCTTCAAAGAATGAATGTTATTTTTCTTAAGTAATATCATAATTTCATTCTGCTTTGAAATCCTTATGCATTGTATATGTAAAATCATTTTTGTGTGAATGCTCAATTTTTCCGTTAAAATAAGTAAGTTGTTTATGAGGTTTCAAAGACATTTTTACGTACAAGAATAAGAAAATGGACAGACCGGTGCTTAATTGAAGATAATTGAAGTTTTAGGAGAAAACTAGAGGGACTTAAACTCAGAAAATAATACAGTGTTTTCTTACATGTTTGGCTTTCTTACATGTTTTATAAATCACTAATCGTTAAGTGATATTTCTACTTTCTGTGTGATAGAATGCACGTGCTATAATAGGTCTCAGAGAGATATGAAAATGGGATGTGTTAGGTGATTTCCCTTTTCGAGAAAATTTCATATCCAAGTAATTCTGCTTAAGTGGAAGGAAAAATTTCCACATTTACATTTTTTAAGGCCAAGGGTCTGGTATGCAACTATTTTACTCTTTCTTTGTACCTGAATTCAGTGATTTTATTCTACCCCGTAAATGGTGCTATTATTATATGTATTTTTAAAAACACAAACCAGAATTTTGGCATAGCTGGAGATCTTAATTATTTGTCCAGCTCCTTTATTTTATAAGTAAAAATATTCAAATCCACAGATGCTAATTGCCTCCTCTCAAGTCTGGTATTAACAGATCCGGAATTACAACCCAGGCCTGCAGCTCTCATGTCAGCGTTTTTATCTCATAGCATGATCTCAAAGCCTCCCTTGACCCATGTGTTCACATCCAGTGACAAGGAAGGCTGGGTCGTGTACTGCTCAGGATTGTGTTGTGTGTTCATTTTAAGAATTTCTGAGCCTTAGGCTTTGATCTGATCTGTCCCTCAACCACTTACTAATTTACTGGAGTAGAATGGAATGACTTTTTATTTGGGAGCACTCGACCTTTTGGCCAAGACATTAGCAGAGGAAAGATACCAACTTACAGATGATTACTATTGGTTAGAAAGTCCTTATTGGCGGATTTTATTCCTATTAGAGTGGATGATGTTTATTAGATTTGGAAAAGCCTCTTCGCATACAAGCAGAAAGTTGGAAGCATGTCAAAGATAAAATCTCTCTTCCTCGTGATTTGTGTGGAAAATGTTTTGAGTGAAAATTTTTCTAAAGTGTTGGACGGGAGTACAGTTTTTTCTATTAGTATTTCCTAGGTTTTTCTGCTCAGTACAACGTAAATGTGCTAGTTGTACTATTTCTCATCCCAGTGGGCTTTGGAAGTTGACCAAGTTATTGCAGAGAAGGCTATGACTCCATATATGTATATATTTTTCAACAGCAGAGGCTAAAATATTACAACTACTATCAATGTGAGATTTCACACATTTTTTAAGTAATATTATGACTGAGGAAAGTTGAGGAATCTCATGGTGCCAGAATAGTTTTTTAAGGGGGAAAATTAAATCAGTCCTTGACCTGGTTTATTGATACTATGCCAAAGTACCTAGCTTAACAGATTTGTTTTCTCCACCAAACTAACTAGACTTCTGGCATCAGGGAGAGACAGCCCTAGAAGCCCAAACACTTCGAGTGGAATGGGGTGATTTCTGATGTAGAGCACTTGAACCAGTGAGCCTGCATTCAAAAGTGGGAGGACAAGGGCCCTTCACACATGGAAGAATGAGTTAGGGATTTTCTGCCGGCTAAGTTAGAAATCTTCACTTAAAAGTCATCTGGAGAAAAGTGGAGTTTTTCTTTCAAGCTATGCACAAACGAAAAATCATAGACACAAATAATGCAATGTTTACTTTAAAATGCCAGAGAAGACCCCATAAATTACCCCTTTCTGGTGGCGAGAGAGGGATTACATTTTTATTTTCTGACTAAAGCAGAACTTCAAAGTAATTTATGATTTTTTTTATCTCATGGAAGGCAGAAACAATTAGCCAACTAATAATAAGTGCCTTCCTGAAAGATAGACCTGGTTCAGAACTGCCACAGACTCTTTAAGAAAAATAGAACTGGAAAATTGGAGGGAAAGGTCATGAAAATCTTTGAAGAAATCAGTCTGTTCGAACTGAAATCTTGACTGTGTGAATAATGCCTGTGCCTTTTCTTTAAAAGTTGTTTTATGGGGGTTAATTTTGGATATCTGGTTTACTCGTCTTGAGAGATATTTTTCGATTTGCTTGCAAGTATTTTCTCTGTGTTTATTTTCAGATGCAAATACTGTGACAGATCGTTTAGCATATCTTCTAACTTGCAGCGGCACGTTCGCAACATTCACAATAAGGAGAAGCCCTTCAAGTGTCACTTATGTGATAGGTGTTTCGGTCAACAAACCAACCTAGACAGACACCTAAAGAAACATGAGAATGGAAACATGTCTGGTAGGTACTCGGTCGTGTTATGAGGAGAAGAGGGCTTAGCTTTCTTATTTTAAAAGGTAATTGTGATCTTTTTTCTCTGATTCCACTTTGACACCAGAATCAGATCCTACTGTGAAAATTGGCAGCACATTTCCTTTCAGATTTTAGCATGATGTGATCATTGAATAATAGACAACTCAGGACCTCATTTGGATTTTTTTTCATTCTCCTGGATTTAGAGCCATCGCCATAAGCAACCTCAAGTGAAGAGAACCATGGCCCACATTCACAGGAGACTTGTGAATCAAGAGTTTCTAAATTGCAGGGAACAACTTTCAACCTATTGGCACAGACTGTGGCCCCCAGGCATGGGAGGATTGCCAGGTGGCAGCCCCATAATACTATGCTCTGGGTATCAACCCAGAAATCACGGCTACTTTTGCAGAAGGCCTGCAGTTCAGAGAACCACTCCAGGGTAACTTTTTTCGAGATCAGTGATAGAAGATTGTCGACCAGATCAGAGCTACATAGAGCAGATGATTTGTGATTTTGGTCACAAATTCTGATGCAGAATTAAGTTGAGAGTAACTGGCAAAAAACTTGCCTTCCCTTAACTGACACTTGCCAGCACATAGAAAAAGAGATGGTCTGTTTTCTTGCCTTTGGCTTCTAATGGTTAGATAATAAGCCATTAACTAATATTTTCCAGCTGGCGTATGTGTGTGGAGCCAACCTGTACAGCCATAATTTGTTTCTAAAGAATCGAGAAAATTCTTGGGGGCGAGCATGGAATTTAGGAGAAGAGATTTTAAGAACAGAAAAAAGTTGGATTTACACAAAGTAGTAATTATTACTTAAGGAAATTATTTTATTATTAATCCTTTCTCCACTGTACAAGCACATTTCTTATGACCTTGGATGGCTACGGCTTAGAACTATATCCTGTTCACTTCCCTCAAAGCCAAAAAATCTAATGATCATGGTTTAAAAATATCAGATTTTAGAGACAGAAGTCTAAACCAATATGCAAAACTGGCCAGACTGTCTAACTGTGTGTACTCTTAGAGTTTACCACTATAACTTTTCCAATCAAAATTATTTCAGAAAAAAATAAGTTAAAAATGTAACATGAAAGTTAAATATTTATATGTCAACCCAGATTATAACTTCTTTAGGCTGGGAGATGTTCTAACCTCTTGTTTTTGTCATCTAGACTATTGTGATGAACTCTTAGACTATAGATATTTTGTGGGCGAGATAAACAGCATGAAATGAATGTTAGTCTAAAGTTTGACCACATATAAAGTTTTTATAGTGTCTAAATGTATGGAAACCTTACAGCAATCTTGTGATACAGGCATTATGATTCTGATTATATCAGTAGGAAGCTGAAGATCATCCGGCAATCAGCAGATGCAATTTTGTCCTCTAAATACTATACCACCCCAATCTCTGGGCTGGTGTCTTCTGAGTCTACCCACTGCTTAGCCACCAGATCAGAATGTAGAATTCTCAGCATGTTTTCAGACTTTGTTTGGTAACATACTTTAGCACAGGAGCAGTAAACATATATTGACTGCAACCAGGACTGGGTGTGCAGGGTCTTCTGGCAGAATCTATTTAAGACCTTTCTATAATTTGCCTCACCCTATCTCCTTCTTGTAGGAATAAAAATGTTCCCATGTCACAGTGGGAATAGGAAGAATCCAGTGGGAGAAACAACATCTTTGAGATCCTGTACTTCATGATTTCAGTAGTTCAAAACATTCTCCAAGGGACTTTTTTTCTTTTTCGGAAGATTGGCCCTAAGCTAACATTTATTGCTAATCTTCCTCTTTTTTTTTTTTCTTTTCCTCCCCAAAGCCCCAGTACATAGTTGTATATCCTGGTTGTGAGTCATTCTAGTTCCTCTATGTGGGACGCCGCCACAGCATGGCTTGATGAGCGGTGTGTAGGTCCGTGCCCAGGTTCCAAACTGGCCTCTGGGCCTCTGAAGTGGAGCATGCAAACTTAACCACTTGGCCTTGGGGCCAACCCGCTAAAGGACTTTGATTAGCATGTGCCCTATGGTAAATTGGGAAGACTTTGACCTCCTAAAGTTGCCATTATTAATATTCAAAAGAGCCTGTTTTAGGAAACAACATTGATTAAATGAAGAAGGAGTGGGGTTCAAAATAAGTTGCCATATAGTTAATAGTCCTATTCACAAAAGGCTTTCTCCCCCCTCAGGTACGGCAACATCATCGCCTCATTCTGAACTGGAAAGTACAGGTGCCATTCTCGATGACAAAGAAGATGCTTACTTCACAGAAATTCGAAATTTCATTGGGAATAGCAACCACAGCAGCCAGTCTCCCAGGAACACAGAGGAGAGGTAAAACTGGATTTTTCCTGTTTAAATGCTGTGAGTTCTGAAATGAATGTTTTCCAATACATTTTCTCTGCTCACTTTCATGACGCTACTATTACTCCTACCCCCAACGGCTGGTATTTATTTCACGCAGATTAAAAACCAAAGGGCCAGCCCCAGTGGCCTAGTGGTTGAGCTCAGCGTGCTCCACTTCAGTGGCTCGGGTTCAGTTCCAGGACGTGGGCCTACACTACTCGTCTGTTAGTGGCCGTGCTGTGATGCTGCTCACGTAGAAAAGGAAGAAAAGAGGAAGATTGGCAGTGGATGTTAGCTCAGGGGGAATCTTCCTCAGCAAAAAACAGACAAACAAAAACTAAATGCTCTTCTAAGCACTTTACTATGTATATTAATGAATTTAATTATCCTAATAACCCTATGAGATATAGCAACGGTTATTATGTAATTTTATCAGTGAAGGAGTGGAGACTTTGAAGGTTAAATAGCTTGCCAGAGGTCACAAAAGTAACAAGTGGGATTCAACCTGGGCTTTCCAATTCCAGGGCCCATGCTTTTGCCACCATACTCTTCTGCCTCTCTTGAGAGCTAACTAGAATATTTTATCAAAACTTGTCAGGTAGAAAGGAAAGCCACCACAGGGATTCAGTTGAATCACTGGTCAATAGTGGTTACTATTATATATGATATATTATAGATAGTACAGATAATATGTGACTGTACATGTTATATGACTATATGCATATGACTATGCATATCTGTATATATATTTATGTATTTATGTCTTGCATATTTGTATATGAAATACCCATTTAGTGTCACCCAAGTATTTTTTACACAGAAACCATTTGAGACGTCTTAATAAGATTCTGTCACTATCTTATATGCTCTCAAGTGGTTACTCATTTAATTCTGGTGTGTTTGTTTCAGTGGCTATAATCATCCTTGTTTTTAGTGACCTGGTACACTAGCTCCCTCTTGTCAGCATCAACATCAAGCATATATGGTGTAATTAATAAAGAAACATTTTTAATGCTGCTGATAATAATTAACACTTACCTAGTATTTTACATTTTATGTGATGTTAATGAAACATCATTTCACCAAAACTACTGGATTTAATTTTTCTTATCTGTAACTTTTAATTAAATATCTCGCATTGAGAGCTAGATTTTTCTGAACATAATTAAATTAGGATGCTGCATTGTAAATTTTCATGTAACATGAGAGTTCTATTATGGGCCAGTCCCAGTGGCCTAGTGGTTAAGTTTGCCACACTCTGTTTTGGTGGCCTGGGTTCGGTTCCTGGGTGCAGACCTACACCACTCATCTGTCAGTGGGCATGCTGTGGTGGTGGCTCACATACAAAAAGAGGAGGATTGGCAGCAGATGTTAGCTCAGGGTGAATCTTACTCAGCAAAAAAAAAAAAAAAAAGAAAAGAAAAGAAAAAAAGAAAGTTCCATTACTTTTCATCACACAAATATTATTTAACCGTAATAATGTCTTCTAGTTTTGATGCTATTAAAAGTCAAAGTTAATTATTTTAGGTAGTTTTTCCATTAAGGCAAGCTTCAGCTAAACATTATTTCCCAAGATAAGGTAGAAATATATAACCTCTTCTTTTCTTCAACTTATATAACTTAACTAAACTCTATAACTCTCTTAACTAAAGAAAAAAAAAAGAAGATCTGCTGTTGCATGACCCTTCCCAGCCTCTAAGAAGTCTTATAAAAACTACAACTTTGTGCAGTTGGAGTATCTTTCTCTCTGCTCACCCATTTGTATGTGTGTGTGTGTGTGTGTGTGTGAGAGAGAGAGAGGGAGAGAGAGAAAGATGAGGCAGATGATAAGTACAAAGTAATAAGGACAAGTAAGAAAGGAGTCACAATCTTACGTTTTGATCATGATATTTACAAATAAGTAATATTGAACCAAAAATACCATCTGGGTTCTGAGATGCCTTTTCAGATTTTCTAGCCCTTAAGTGGAGACCTGTGAGCCCATAGAGCTGCAACAGCTGGCTTCAACATGTCTCAACAGCACAGAAGTAAGAAGACTGAGTCATCTAACTTCCCCCCTCGACTCCTATTGGGCTACTTTTGATAAATAATTTATCCTCCATAAATTGTCGTGTTTGAAAGCACAATTAACAAATAGATATCTTAATCAGATTGGCATTGTTACTTTTGGTTTTCATCCATGCACTCTTTTGTTCTTTTACTTTTTCTTTCATTTTTAAAAATAACAATTTCAATCCATTCAAGCCAGCAAATTGGCAATGTATCTGGAAACTAATAATTTACGTCTGTGCAAAACATGTTTTCATCGTTCTTTGATAAAACAGGTTAAGAGATTGGTTATATAAAAAGCTTAATAATGATGATAGGACTTTTTCTAGGATTTTTACTCTATGCATCTGTCAGACGCAAGAGGGTTTTATTTTTTAAACTTTTTACCCTGGGAAATCTAAATGCTAAATTACACTTATTTTTTTTGTGTGGGAAAGTGATGAGGTGCATTGCTGATATGTGGTCTTCCGTAGTCTGAAAAATAGTTCCCTGAAATGTGAAAATCGTACATGACGGTAACAACAACTCAACAGTTTCCACGAGTTTTCTGAATTAGTGACTAGGAAAAGGAGCAAGACCAACGGAGAGATTATGAATGGCTAGGCCATCGGGGCCCCTGGATGCCTGTGATGTTCTATCCCTAACAAGCTTCCTGAGTTTGAGGGAGTGCCTTAACTTCTCTGCTCATATGTCTTTAAAAGGAGGAGGTTAGGAAGAAAGATTCTCTAGTTCAAAGCATTTATAATTATTTTGTAACTTAATTTCAACTTTTAAATCTTACAATGAAACTTAAATTCAGTTTACACATACTTTAATGTTTAGGTCCTGAAAAGTTTATCCTAGTTTTATAAATACTGTCAAATGTATTAAAATGGGACTTCTATATAATTAAACTCTTTTTTATAATTAAACTTTTGAATCACATATTACAGTCCCTGCAACCACAAACTAAAATGTAGCAGCTGACTTTTAAAATACAATATTCTTCTTTGTATCATTATATTAAGACATGCTTGCTAAGTAGGCTTTCAAAGATAATTGTACAATTACAATTTTAGATCACTTCCCGCCCAAAGTTATCCTGGGGAGCAAAGAATTTTTTTACATTCAGACCATTAAGGACAATTTGATAAGAGCCGATGAGCTCTCAGTCACTTCCAAGTTTGAGTGCTTAAGTGGTGTCTACCACAAATGTCGCCTAGAAATATCAAATACCCGTTGGTCCTTGGCAGCTACCTTACCATTTTCTTTGAATTCTTAGATTCACTTTAGACAAACGTGTTGAAGCTTTTGTGAGTGTTACTCAGGGATATGAGTTTTCCAGAAATTTATTATTTTAAATGGTGGGGACTTGTAATTAGGCAACATTATGTAGAGAGAACATTTGCGTGCTTTTTTACATCATATATAACAATATCATTTATCAGGCAAAAGCCTGATAAAGAATAAGAGACTGAGATTGTTTTTCCAGTTCTGCCAGAGGCTCCATTTATAATCTGAATAATGAACCAATTATTTTTTTTTCTTCATTTTCTCATCTGAAGTTACATTATTTTCCCATGGTTTCCAGAAAGTATAAACAATAAATAGACTAGAGAAGTATGGAAAAATCTAAACTGTTGTTAGGAAGACATGATAATTAAGCTAACGCACATTTAAAAATGGAACCAATCATTGGACCTTTTTCTTTTTCATGCTTTTGGAAGAATGAATGGCAGTCACTTTAAGGATGAAAAGGCTTTGGTGGCCAGTCAAAATTCAGATTTACTGGATGATGAAGAAGTAGAAGATGAAGTGTTGTTAGATGAGGAGGATGAAGACAACGATATTACTGGAAAAACAGGAAAGGAACCAGTGACCAGTAATTTGCATGAAGGAAACCCTGAGGATGATTACGAAGAAACCAGCGCCCTGGAGATGAGTTGCAAGACGTCCCCAGTGAGGTGAGTGCCTCAGGTGATGTTGGTAAATAAGCAAGCGTAGACACACATATAATTCCTCCTGCTCTTTCCTTCCACTAGAGCAATATTTCAGGTGATAAGCAATTTGTGAGTAATAAATCCTAAAAAAGTAAATTTGAATTAGCAAGGAATACTCAGTGGATTAATTCTAACTAGATGAAAATAAGGTGGCCATCAACATAATCCGCAAGAGTATAAATACATCAGTGTTTGTGGAACTCTGATTAACCTGAGGTAGGAAGTAGAAATGAAAATTATAAAGTACACAATCAGTTATTTAGACTCTACCTATAAAACTGAAAGAAAAATAGAGATTTCAACATTATCTAATTCATTCAAAAATCTGGTGTCTTATAAGTCAAATATTATTGAGATAAATTTCACTTAATTTGATATATATGTAGTCTATATACATAGATTTTTAGACGGAAAATATTAACCAAATGGTTAAATTGATGAGAATATTATATTTTCATATGGATACTGGGTGCTAACTAAATATTATCACAACTGGCTTTATTTCAAATGGAAATTATGGACGTATGAATTCTGTCTCCACTGCATTGCTGATTTCACATGTCATTGACCTTCACTCTTTGTCTCAAATATATGCTTCCTTTAGTTATGAAAAATCTTAAAAGAAATCATTTTTAAGATATAGTATTTGTAAACATTTTAAAGATCCCAATAATTGATGCATGCTACTTTATACTGCAAATATAATATGAAGTTTGACAGCTGTATAGATTCAAATGAAAAGTGATTTGATTGGATGACAAACTGGAAAAGAAAAAAAATCCTCTGTGCTTTCCCATTGGTTCATTTTAGGTATAAAGAGGAAGAATATAAAACTGGACTTTCTGCTCTAGATCATATAAGGCACTTCACAGATAGCCTCAAAATGAGGAAAATGGAAGATAATCAATATACTGAAGCTGAGCTGTCTTCTTTTAGTACTTCCCATGTACCGGAGGAGCTTAAACAGCCGTTACACAGAAAGTCCAAATCACAGGTACATATTTTCCTGCAGTCTAGCATCATGATGACATGGTGCCTTTGATGCCAAAGGCAGATAGTCGATCTTTATAATATTCTAGAATCTGAACAGGTTCAGATGCTTTACTCAAAATGTTCATATCTTTACTCTATGACTGAATCCAAAATAGTTAACCAATTTGTTGTTAGTGCCGTTGAGTAGATTCCAACTCCTAGTGACCCTGTGGACAGCAGAGCAGAACCCTGCCTGGTCTTTTTGGGCCATCCTCTCACCTTCTGCTGCTATATCACATGATGCTCTGCGCTATTCATAGGGTTTTCATGGCCAGTGATTTTGGAAGTGGGTGGCCAGGTGCTTCTTCCTAGTCTGTCTTAGTCTGGAAGCTCTGATGAAACCTGTCCACCATGGGTGACCCTGCTGGTATTTGAAATATCGGTGGCATAGCTTTCAGCATCACAGCAAGATGCAGCAGATGCCGTAGTATGACAACCGACAGATGGATGGTATGGTTCCCTGACCGGGAAACAAACCCGGGTGATGACGGTGAGACTACCAAGTTAATCAATACAGCAATTAATATGGATGCATTCTGCACAGAAACTTCTGTGACAAACCCTGTCCTACAATAATCTTTCCTTTACTTTGCAATTCTCTTACTTCTGTAGAAATAGCCCATAATGTTTTCTTGCACCTATTTATATATTACTTTAGAATTATTTTCTAATTGCTTTGTATCTATAGTTTTTATCAACCCAATTATATTTTAAGAGTTTTGGAAAGTGAATTCTGTCCTTATTTTTTTGTCCCTTACTATATATAGTTAAGTAACAAGTCATCTAATTATAGAATTTAGGAGTAAACTGAGGTCAGAGATGAAATGAGTTGCTGACAAAAGTCTGCAGCAACTTAACGGCAGATCTGGAAATAAAACCTATCAATTTTTATTGAGTGAATGAACGAATGGTGCCCAAGTTCATTGGGCTCTACAGCATTCTATTAGCACCTTGGTAACTAAAATAAATTCAGTTAGGGATCCATAAATACCAATTAAAAACCTCAATTCTTTTATCATAAAAAAAAAGGAAGTCAGTACTTTTTACTTGACAATCACACTCAACCAGATTGTTCATTCAGGTCAATTAGAAAAAGGTGCTTCCTGTTATTATCATATTTGTTGGTCATTTTGGTCTAATTGTTTGATCCATTCGTCTACTTTAGAGGTGGCCTGATATATCAAACCATGTGACCATGTTGACTTGTACATTTGGAAATTATTTCCTATTTGGCTGAGATGTTTTGGGCTGGTCTTAACATCAAATGTGGTCATATCTCAGCTAAGGTGGGGAAAACATTACACCACTGAGATAATTTGAAGTTTTAAATATCAATCAGTTCAGTAAAAAGTCTAAGAGATCATGTATGGTAATAGGCAAAATAAATGTGTTTTTTTCTGAATTGAAGTAAAAGGAGCCAGCCTCACATTGCACTTGCCTAGCCCCCTGAACTTGAGAACATCACTGCATGATTATGGATACCATTTCCTCATTGTAAAGCGGGGTGAGTGGAGCAGATAGCTAAGATTCCTTCCCGCTCTATGATTTAACTGACAGAAAGATGAATTTTCAGGTTCTAACATTAAAAGTAAACTAGCCAGAGTAGGTATCTCATTTTCGCTTAGAGACAACCATAAGAGGTGGCTAGTACTTTTTTTAATCTTTGATGTCCCGTTCTTCTTTCCTTGCTGATCAGAGATACGGGAGGATCTAGGTTTTCCTTTTCTTTTAAAATTTCTTTTAATTATTCCACCAAAAATACTTTTCATTATGAGACACAATACCTAAAAATTCCTGAAACTGTCAGAAGTGATAGAAATAGAAAGCAGAAGGGCCTGCAAACCCAGAGATAATGGATATGATAGATTCAGTACCAGCATTTTGACGTTAAGTCCCTGCCCAGCTGGGCTAACAATTGCCATCAAGAAATACCAGCAATCCTAGCTCATATTTTTGTTGTTACTTGATAATGTCACTATATCAGTTTGCAAATAGTCAGGCCTTTTTGCAAATTGACTTTATTTCATGAGACTCTTTATTCATTCACTCAGTTGTTATTAACTGTCACTTATGTGCTGGGCACTGATCTTTGCACATGAAAATGTTTATTTCCCTTGATTACCAAAGGCAGATAATCTATATTTGCCATTTTCTAGAAGCTGAATAGATTCAGATGCTTTACTCAAAACATCCGTTTGTTTACTCTGTGATTTTTAAAGATTGAATCCAAAGTGGTTGAACAGTACATCAGTGGCTGCATTCTGCATGGAATCCTCTGTGAAAAACTCTATCCTACAAAAATCAATTTCATGATAATAGGTGCTAATTATGTCACACTGAGCTGAGCACTGTGTGTAAGTCAGTACTTGTGGTTCCTCCGCAACCTGTGGAGGCCAGGTTTTGTTATTGCTATCCTCATTTTATATGAGGAAAGTGACCTTGAAAGATTAAGCAATTTGCCCACGGCCACACAGCTAGTTGAGTAGAGGCAGGTTAGAAGCCAGGATTAAAACTTAGGCTTCCAAAATTTTGTCTGTAGTCCCCTTCATCTTCCTAAATATCGGAATGGGTTTTGTTTAACAGAAACCATTTCAGAATATTCTTTTCTCTTGATCTCTAAAAGTGGGTACATAATTAGAATAGATAGTTCAAGTTCAAAGCTCCTTTACCTAGACTTTAAACTCTGTGACCCAGCCCAGTGCCTGGCATTGAGTAGATGCTTCAGAAATATTTACTATATGTCTGCTGAGATTTTGTAGAGGTCAGGAAAACAAATTGCATACATAAAAGTCAAATGCGTACATTTAGAGCAATGACCCAGCAAATCAAAATCAGCCTGCAAGGGCAGATTTTCTAACTGAGACGCCATGATTAGGGAAGAAACCACAGACCTGCCACATGTCTCAGCATGACTCCCAGAGATGAAATTCTGCTTCACAACAGAGGCATTTCATCCTTGTTTACAGACGGTGGAATGTCTTTGGCAGGACTTTAATGATTCCACTTCAGCAGCATTTGACAAGCAAGTTTAGCCACGGATGAGACCAACAATAGCAAATCAACAGTGAAAAGTTCACTTGCAAGTCAAGAGCAAACATTTCATTTGAATATTTTACTTGGCAGCAAATGGGGGATTCTCTGGGCAGTTATTTCGAATTTGACATGATAATAGGGAAGAAAGAGCACTTCCTCATGGGGCACCTCAGCGCACCTCCTGCTCGGCAGACACTGGAACACAAGCTGGTTAGAATGATGTTGGTCTTGTGTTTCGTTTTATCTTTTGGTAGAACTGACTTGATCTACCTCCACTTGCAAGGTCTTTGGGTGTCAGCACTGAATATTTCAAGTGTGGAGGGGCACTGGAGAAAGGACACTGGATTAAAAGTTAGGCAGGAATAAGTTTTACTTATGCTACTCCACTGCCTAATCAAGTGACCTTGGGCAGGTCATTTCACCTCTTGTGCTCTCAGGTATAAAGTGCAGGAGTTGGTTGGACTATTTCCTCCACTAGCCCACAGTGCTGTCAAGGCCAGTCTGTATCTTATTCATATTTGCAGTTTCAGTCCTAAGCACACAATAATATTTTTGGTGAGTTGAACATGTCTGTGAACAGCGGATGGATGATTACCATATTTATGACTGGGGAAGGGGATGGCTCCTGTTTCTTAATGGAAGCACTATTGACATTTTAGGTAGGATAATTAACTTTTTGTCATATAGGTCGTGTAACTGTTGTGACCCCTAGGCACTGAAGGCCAGCAGTAACTCCACGTGGTTAGAACACACAAAAAAAGTCTCACGTTTTTCCAAACACACCCATAAGGGCTGCTGCTTCTCAGGGTCCCTGCTCTTCCTAACATTCGCCAATAACATTCTTCAGATCAAAAGTGATGTTTTTCAAATGCCATTTACCGAGTCTCTCCTCTTTACCCCAGGCATATGCTATGATGTTGTCATTGTCCGACAAGGAGTCCCTCCATTCCACATCCCACAGTTCTTCCAACGTGTGGCACAGTATGGCAAGGACTGCGGCGGAATCCAGTGCCATCCAGTCCATAAGCCACGTATGACATGACCAAGGTTGGCCAGAGTGGGACCAAGTCCAACAGTCACATGGCTCTTTCACATGGGACTACTTAAAAGACTGCTGAGCAGAATGCCTTAGAAACCTGAAGGGTCACTCATTTAAAGTCTGGTGACCTTAAACTGAATGATTAAAAAAACGAAAGAAAGAAAGAAAAAAGAAACTATTTATT
Organism: Equus asinus; assembly: GCF_041296235.1. Taxonomy (NCBI): domain Eukaryota; kingdom Metazoa; phylum Chordata; class Mammalia; order Perissodactyla; family Equidae; genus Equus; species Equus asinus. The sequence goes on from NC_091794.1 coordinate 50,551,879, forward strand.
CTCGATATTTTGTTTTGCACAGCAAAGGCAGCTGCTGACTTCTGGAGGATCAATGTGACTTAAAGTGATTCAGTGAAAAGGAAAAACTTGCTGGTCAGAAGGCATCTTCCAGTTCGTCCTGCCTGAGGGTGTGGGTGGGTGAGAGGGGCAGGTGAGGTGGCGGCAGTGATACGAACGAACACTCCATAGGAACTGAATTCTCTTTTTGTACAAGATCACCTGACACATGATTGGGAACAGTTGCTTTTAATTACAGATTTAATTTTTTCTTTGTTAAAGTTTTATGTAATTTAACCCTTTGAAGACGGAAGTAGTTGGATGAAATGCACACTCGATTGTTATAGAAACTATAACAGGGGGTACTTGCTCCCCATTAACTTTTGCCTTCTTAAGTACATTGTTTAAAATAGGGGAAAAGGGTATGTGTATATTGTAAACTATGGATGTTCAATGCTCAAAGAGGTTAAGTCAGTGAAGTAACCTGTTCATCACCAGTACCGCTGTACCACTACACTAATAAAATGTTTGCCAAATCCTTGTAATAACATCTTAATTTTAGACAATCATGTCACTGTTTTTTAATGTTTAATTTTTTTGTGTTGCGTGTATCATGTATTTATTTGTTGGCAAACTATTGTTTGTTGATTAAAATAGCACTGTTCCACTCAGCCACTACTTTCTGACGTCTGAGGCACACCCCTTTCCGAATTTCAAGGACCAAGGTGACTCGACCTGTGTATGGGAGTGCCAAATGGTGTTTGGCTTTTCTTAACATTCCCTTTTTTTTGTTGTTTTGTTTTCCTTCTTAATGAGCTAAATAAGAATAGATGCAACTTAGTTTTTGTAATACTGAAATTGATTCAATTGTATAAATGATTATAATTTCTTTCATGAAAGCATGATTCTTCTGATTAAAAGCTGTACCCCATATTTTATACTGGTTGTCTGCAAGCTTGTGCGATGTTATGTTCATGTTAATCCTATTTGTAAAATGAAGTGTTCCAGACCTTATGTTAAAAGAGAGACGTAAATAACAGACTGTATTCAATTATTTTGCCCTTTGTTGAGGAACCAGATTTGTTTTCTTTTTGTTTGTAATCTCATTTTGAAATAATCGGCAAGTTGAGGTACTTTCTTCAAATGCTTTGTACAATATAAACTGTTATGCCTTTCAGTGCGTTACTATGGGAGGAACAACTAAAAAATAAAGACTTACAAAAATGGTTATTTTTCCCACTGTGTGATATTTTCCCTTCTCATGCAATTTTAGTTTCCCTTTGGGATCCAATGACTTAAAGATATGCTGTCTGAGACCTTGATGCCCTAAAAGATACATGGAGTGTGGAGCTTGTTTGTATTGTTGGTCCTTGGGAATTTGGGCTATCTGCCGCTCATTGTTCTGAACTTTCTCCATGTCGTGCAAAGTCAGGGCTCATGTGGAACACCATGTGGTGCTCAGTATGACTCCCTGTGTGCAACACCATTTTAGTTAGCACAGAGCAAGTTATACTTTTCCTATTCAGTTTTACATAGTGCATGCAAAAGTTCTGTTTCTTATTCTTATTTTTCGTATGTGTGAGGAAGATTGTCGCTGAGCTAACATCTGTGCCTATCTTCCTCTATTTTATGTGGGATGTTGCCACAGCATGCCTTGATGAGCGGTGCTAGGTCCGTGCCCAGGATGTGAACCTGCGAACCCCAAGCCGCTGAAGTGGAGTGCGTGAACCCAACCACTACGCCATGGGGCCGGCCCTGTCTCTTATTTTTGTTTTTAATTACACAAATACTGTTAACTCATTCACAAGGGGGAAGAACAACCCTTTAGCTTTTCTATGGTCTTTTAAGTCTTTGTCCATATGCGAAATATCGTTTTTTCAGGTTAGAGTCAGAAGGTAGAAATGATTTTGTGTTTCTTTCTGTACTTAAGGAAAAAAAAAAATCACTGCATATTGCTACAAATTCTTCAAAATAATCATTTAGCAGTTACTCCATATTCCATCAGCTTTGATCTACTATAATTTATTCAACCATTTCAATTTTGTTGAAAATTTAGATTTTCTGCTTTTTACTAGTGTAAGCAATGGTATTTTAATTTTCATGCATGTAATTGTTTCTGTGTATTCATATAGGTATATTCAGGGTTGGAATGTGAGAAGTGGTATTTTCATATGATAAATTCTCTGCTGGGGGAGCCATTATGAATATATTTTTTACTCCTTAAGTATAATGCCAATCGTTTTAGAATATGATTATTCCAATTTCGGCCGTCTGTAGAGGTTTTAACAAGGTCTGAAGAATAAATAATTATAACACGTGGAAATAGATTCAGACTCATTTCTTCATTCATTTATTTATTCATTCTTAGCCAAATGCCAGATACATAGGGAAACTTCCTCGTTTCCTTTCTAAATGTCAGTAGGGTAGGAATTTAATATACGGAGTATAACTATTGATTTTTTTAATAGAAAGTGTGTGTGGGCAGAAGTAATCAGGAAATAGACTTAAGCTATAAATCTGGTCTATAAGAAGGAGAAGAAAAATCTAGAATTTGTGACATAGGAACAAGACATTTGAGAAAGTGGAGATCTGGAATGTGTTGCGCATTTTTCTTTGTTTTAAAGAATATACCTCTAAATTCCGAGGGAATTTGAGTACTCCCAACACTACTGCATCTTTGTTAGCCTTTGCACATGACATTTCAGTTGTTTGCTAAAACTTAGTCTCTCTAAATTCCAAAAGGGCTTTCAAGCCTTACATTTCTGCTTTCTTTTTCCATTCGTTTCGCCAGCAGTCCTCCACCGCGTGGCCCTGTGGGGAGGTGGTGAGATATGGTGGAGACGATATTGAATTTGGAAACCGAAGGCCTGGGTTTGAGTTCTGGCTCCACTACCTCACTGGCTTTGAGGTCTCGGGCAAGTCACATACCTCTCAAATCTCATCTGTGAAACCAGGGTAATAATCCCCACTTCTGCTACTACACTGGGTTTCTGTGAATGTTGAAAATCAAAATATGTTTTTGGAAATAATTTGGTAAAAATCCTCAACATGCAAGGCATTTTATAATTTTCATGATAATAATTAAGGGAATAGAATAGACTAGAATAATATAATAATTAAGGGAAGAGAATAAGGGAATAGAATAATTAAGGGAATACAACACACATAAACACTATACTAAGAGAAAAATTTTAGAGCATAACAAATCTATTCTAAAGTATACAAAAGTAGATATTGACATTTTCTAGAAAAAAATGTTAGAGATGTTTCTTGAACAAATATGTAGCTTTGAAAAATAAAGGAAGCTCAGCCCTTTGAAAACATATGAGACATCCAGTATAATTGCTGAGAGCTTTCAAAAATTCAAGGAAAGTTAAGAAATCACATTCAAAGAGTAGGCACATTCATACTTTTGTTTTCAGATAATGACAATCAACCAATCATTTCTGTATGGAGTAAGTAGAGGAGTCATCTATTTTTAAATTGCCTATTATGTCAATGTCATGCTGGGAACGTGTATATCCATAACCTGGTTAATCATCACAACAGGCCCAGAAGCAGATGCATTATTCCTGTTTCAGAGATGAGGAGACTGGAGCACAGAGAGCTTCAGAACCTAATTCAAAGTCATTCATGTGGGAACTGGCTGAGTTTCCATCCAGGGGTGCCCCACTTCTAAGTCCACACTTAGCCAAGAGTCTCAGACCTCCTGGTTGAGGTAAAGCTAAAGAAATCCAAAAAAGAATGTTCCAAACCAAGACAATGTGCCCACAGAGTAAGGCCGTCAAGATGCAAATGTGCCTGGGAGACATTTAGGCGTCTGAGTCTTGGCTGAGAAGAGTTTGAAAGGTGAGCGCCAAGGACTGTTACCAGGCCTTTTTCATTCAGGTTATCTCAAGTCAGAGCCAGCAATACTAGTGCCGTTGAAAGATCCTTAATCAGGAAGAGCCTTAGTCATTTTGTTTGCCGATTCCGAACAGGTGGCTTGAGTTTCCTCCTTTACCCTTTTTGGAAAAAAATGATTTATCTCAAACTTACATTTTGAATTTATTAACATGGCACGAGTTAAGCCCTTCCTAAAATGGTTAGCAGGCTCATCATGAGAGAAAGCAAATGTGAAAGCAAGTGCAGTTAAGTGTACTTGCTTCATTCTCTTCAGGTTTAAGGGAATTGTTAATGGAAGGAATATGGGAAGAAGAGGGAAAAGTGGAATAAAAAACTGAACAGATTGGGTCCAGGAGCCCCAAAGAGAGAGTTTAGTTTGGTTAGTATTTAATTGTTCCTTATATTCTGCATAACCCATTTCTGAAAACAGAAGACTGTCCTTGGTGCAACATATGTTTTAAAAAAGAAAAGAACCACCTAACACCCATTAGGAGGTAGGACTACGACATCCTACTATAAAGAAAGCAAAAAACAAAAAGCAAAACCCAGAAGATGACAAGCACTGGTGAGAGTGTGGAGAAAAGGGAAGCCACGTGCACTCTTGGTGGGAATGTAAATTGGTGCAGCCACTATGGAAAGCAGTATGGAGACCCCTCAAAAAGTTAAAAATAGAATTACCATATGATCCAGCTATTCCATTTCTGGGTATATATCCAAAAGAACTGAAAGCAGGGAATCCAAGAGATATTTGCACATCATGTTCATAGCAACATTGTTCACAATAGCCCAAAAGTGGAAGCAACTTAAGTGTTCATCAATTGACAAATAGATAAACAAAATGTGGTATATACATTCAGTGGAATATTATTCAGTCCTGAAAAGGCAGGAAATTCAGATACATGCTACAACCTGGATACATCTTGAGGACATGATGCTAAGTGAAATAAGGTAGTCACACAAAGACAAACACTGTATGATTCCACTTCCCTGAGGCATCTAGAATAGCAAATCTATAGAGACAGAAAATAGGATGGAGGTTTCCAGGGGCTGGGAGAAGGGTGGAATGAGGAGTTGTTATTTAACGGGTATAGAGTTTTAGCTTTAAAGATGAAAAGACTTCTGGAGATTGGTCGTACAACAGTGTGAATGCATTTACCACTACTGAATTGTCCACTTAAAATGGTTAAGAGGATAAATTTTACACTATGTGTATTTTACCACATTTAAGAAGAAAAGAAAAAATACAATCCCTCTCTGTCTCTATGGTTCTTTAAGCTGAAAGAAACTAACTCTATTCAACTCAAACAGAGAAGCAAACTACCAGGAACATATGAGAAACCACATAACAATTGAAAGAAAGCTGGGGAACCAGGCCCAGAAGAGGACCCAGAACAGTAGGCAGGCAATAGTAACAACCAATGCACAGACTCTTAAGATGTTATCATCAAGATGAATCAATTGCATTATGTTCAGTCTTTTTCATCACTTGGGGTCAAGATTAAAATTCTAGGGATAGAGCAAGAAATTGGCCCTACTTGAAAATTTCCTTGATCAAGAGCACCATTAAATTCATCTAAAGGTAAGGGGCATGAAAGACCACTTCCCACATAGCCAGCTTGAAGGGCTCCTCCCAAATAAGTGGGAATCAATTATAAACATCAAAAACAACAAATATCCACACCACTAGTCTGATAGGAAGACTAACAAACATGTAAGGGGCCATATTTTCAGGGCAGGACACAGGATTTGGTAATGTCAAGGGTCATCAGAGGATGATGTGATAGCACATGCAAAATTAGACCTGTTCCAGAAAACAGAGGACCTACAATCTCATGGGAATAACTGTTCATGAGAATTCTTGAGGTACGGATTGTTGGTTTTTTTAAAAAAATGCTTCAGTTATGACTCCTACTGACAGCTCTAACAACTCTAGTAATAAAATTATAGCCAAGTATCCATGGGATACTCAGAATTAAAGCAGATTAATTCATAAGTGGGTTTGCAAATTTCTTTGGAGTGCATGCAATAACCACGGTAAGTAAGAGACAGAAAACCAACCCTGGTGGTCTGGTGGTTAAGATTCAGCGCTCTCACCATCACAGCCCAGGTTCGTTTCTTGCTCAAGGAACCATACCACCTGTCTGTCGGTTGTCATACTGTAGCACCTGTATGTTACAGTGATGCTGAAAGCTATGCCACTGGTATTTCAAATACCAGTAGGGTTTCAGTGGATCTTCCGGTCTAGGGAGAAGGTCCTGGCCACCCACTTCTAAAAAGTGGCCATGAAAACCCTATAAATAGCAGCAGAACACTGTCTGATATAGCACTGGAAGGTGAGAGGATGGTGCTAAAAGACTGGGCAGGGTTCTGCTCTGCTGTCCACAAGGTCTCTAGAGTTGGAATCGACTCAAGGGAGCTAGTAGCAACAAAAAAGAAACTGAAGCATCTGTCTGAATCAAAAGCATTCAATAGGTCAGTGTCTAGAAAGGAAACCAGAAACCACTCTAAATATTTTAAGCAGAGAGGAATTTCAAGCAGAGAATGCATACAAAAGCATTGGAAGGGCTGGAAGAGCAAAAGGAAGAAAAGAATCTAAATCAGAGACCAGGAAATGTCCTGCACCATGCTCTCCATGGAGTTGTGGATGCTACTATCACTGCCATAGTTTAGAAGCTGCCTCCACTGCTGTTTCTGGAACCTCTTTTGCTGCTGATGGAGTCACCCTTTCTGCTGCCTTCTCATCTCCCACCATTGCCTTCCATTGCACCTTGCTTGAAAACCAGCTGGGGCATGAGATTTTCCAGCATCCAGGCCCCTGTAATATGCAGGAATGGTGGGAATGGTGCTGGATACTAAGAGACCATATCTGGCATAGGACCAGCTAAACTGGACCTACACACTAGATTAATGGGGAAATCCTCCAATATCTTCCCATTGTTTTTAGAATGGGTATCAACACATCAACATGGCCTCCAAGGCCCTCCATGACCTAGTTTCTGCCTACCTCTCTAGTCTATCCCCACTTGCCTATCTGTGTCAAATGTGCTGGATTACTTTCAGTCACCAAGTTCAACTGCATTTTCAAGGACTTCACACATTGTATTCCGTGAACTTGGAATTCTCCCTCTTATCTCCCTCTCAATTTAGAACGCCCACCCTCAACCACTCCCCCATATTTAGTTGGCTAAGTTAACTTACTCTTCAGATTTTTAACTTATCTGTTACTTCTTCAGAGAAACTTTCCCTGATACCTTCTCACTTCCAGCACCTATTAATGTAGATTAAGTGGTCCTGTTGCTGTGTCTCATCAAATCATCTACTACATATTCAGTGCACCTATTACTTTTTGTAATTGTATGTGTATTTGTGGGTAATTTAAGATCTCTGTTCCTAAATTCTTAAGCTCCATAAATGCACAAACTGTATCTACTCTGATCAACGCTGCATCCCGGTGACTAGTACAGAGCATGGCACATTATGGCTATTTTATAAATATTGTTAAATCAGTGAATAAATAAAGAGCCTGAAAGGATGTACACCAAACCGCTATCAGTGGTTACCTCTAGGAATGGAGTGGAGGAGGTAACTTTTTATAGCATACATTTTTATTTTAATGCTTTCAACAAGAATGAATTTCTTGTGTTTAAAAAAAAGCATATTTTTTTCATGAACATACATCATGATCAAGAGACCACCAACTCTAAGAATTTATCCTAAGAAACTAGTTAGCATTGCACACTAACATTTGTATACATGGATGTTCGTTAAACATTGGTAACAATAAAAAATTATCATCATCAACATGCAAGTCAAACAAACGAGACTCAGGGAAGTAAACTGTGCTGTGTCTGCATGACCATGGTTAAGTACTTGGACAGATAATCTTAACATATTATTCACTGAACCATCAGGTTACAAATGGCTAGAAGCTATACATTGTAACATTTTACTGGTTAGAAGGATTATGGGTGAATTTCATTTGTTTTCTTCTTTTTGCTTATCTACATTTTTACATTATCTAAAAATAAGCATGTGTTACTTTTTAAACAAGAAAGACACTATAAAAACAAATGAAAATTTTCTTCCAAATTATTGAACAGTACAGAGAACAAAACAGAGGTTTTGTCTGAGAGAGTGACATCAATGCTTTCAGATCATCAACTTTAAGTTGGCTGAGGCCAACCTGCTCACTCTGCAAGTGACAACACTGAGATCTACAAAGAGTAATGATGTTTTTGTCCAAAATCCAAGGTTGCACAGCTGATTTGGAGCCCAAACTCAAGTTTCTGCTTTCTGGGCCACTGCAGAGTGAACCATTCTCACGGTAGGAGTGGGAAACGAGGGGAGACAGATGAAATTCTCGTGTCCAACAAGGGAGCTTGGATCAAAAGTTTCTAAAATGAGTTCAGGGGTTAGATTACTTCTAAATGCGCCCAAATCAGCACCCCGCCATCGGTGCTAGACCCCATTTGATCTTGCTTTTATGTGTTATCAACAAAAATAAAACATGTTGTTAAGGCAAAAAACTTATTGCATATATTGTAAAAATAGAGGTTCCGTACCCATTTCCCACATGTTGATTCATATTGCTTTCATTTCAGTTTGGGGTTCTACTTACTCAACAGACATGAAGCTCTTTTAACTAACTGAATTCCATTGACCTCATAAGCAAGAAAGAAGTGGTCAAAAGAATCTTGTGTAAAACCCTGCCCCAATTTGACGTCTTAGAAAGCAAAGCTGACTTATAATACTTTCTCTCCGTTATTTTTCCATGCAGGATGAAATTTTGGCTTTTCCCAGTCATCTCTTATAGGCAGCAGCATCTCTAAATCAGGGTAAATAAAGCGGGAGAACAAAGAATCAGAGATCTCCTAAAGAAGAAAAGTTAACAAGGCTAGCAGGAGGCCGGCTAGTGTCATGACCTTGTCAAAAAATATCTCCTCACCGCCACCATCAAAGTCATCCTGTTCCATGACAGTCACAGTCTCTTCACTTATAATAACATCGTATTATTCTAGGAGGGGTGACATAGTAAGTCATTTCGGTGAGAATTATTTTGAATTAATGAATCTGATTACTTTTCTCTGTGGTAGTGAGGGAAGGGAATATTTTTTGAAGGGGTCAGAGTAAGATGAACATAGAACCTAAGGGGACAGATTTGGGCAAGACTAGGACATCTGAAGCAGGGGCTGATGGTAGCAATCTGTCTGTTCTCTGCACCCGGGATGGGACAATTCGTCATCAGGAGGAGAGAAGAATGCAGATTTTTGTTTTGCTTTGTTTGTGTCAAGGACCAAATCTTTCACCAACATTCACTTGCTAAAGATGAAAGTAAGGACTGAGATCTTTAATTTGACGGATTGAAAAAACTGCCAGAAGGATAAATTGGAAATCTCAATGAAGAATTTTTGATAGGCAAATCAATACTTTCCTCTCCATATTCTTCCAATAAAGCCAGTAAGTTTTGTAGAATTAACTAAAAAGTAGTTGTGAGGTCATTTCATTTTTTTTCTTAAAATGCCATCAAAAGACATAAAAAATTAAAGACTAAAAGTGGAATTTCTCTCATTAATGTCTTAACATTCAGAAGAGATTGAGGCTATCACATCGGCTTAATCGTTACACAGTTCTTGGAAGGGCAGCAGCAACGGGGAGGGCGCACAGGCAGAATCAAAGAGACCTGGCATTTTATCATTTTTGCCACAAACTAGCTGTGTGACCTCACGCAAGAGCTGTGATTTCCAATTTTAAGGATGTAGACACCACAATTTTTGCTATATCTATACACCATATGAATCATTGTTTACTTAATGTTTATCTTGATTCATTTTTTATACCTTGATCATTTTATTTTAAAAGAACATATGAATAGAAACCCACTTTCCATAAGTATCACTTAATTGTAAAAATAAATACAACGAAAAACGACAACGATATTATTAAATCCTAGCGAGATACTTGTAGTCAATATCACCACTTTGGGCATATTGAAAAGCACACATTCCTGTCGGGGGGGTGCACTTGACTAATCTAATGGACTCTAAGGGGAAGTGACACACAGCACTTTGGGCCAGATAACCTAATTGACGATACGCAGTTCTGTCAATTCTCTTTCTCTGGTGTGGTGAAGAAGAACGTTGCAGGTTCCAGATGATGTAGCTATAAGATCACACAGCCTCAGCTTGCTTCTGTCCTGAAAACCTACCCATGAGGATATGACCTGTGAATAAGGAATATACTTTTGTTCATTTTAGACATAAGACTGTGTTTTTTACCCATAGCAAAACCTGACCTATTTTTATTTTATGTTTTTTGGTGAGGAAGAGTGGCCCTGAGCTAACGTCTATTGCCAGTCTTCCTCTTTTTTGCTTGAGGAAGATTGTCCTTGAAATACACTGGAAAAAAAATATGTAAACTCTTTGATCCGTGGTTCCCTTAGCAGAAAATAACTGGCTTTATGATGTTAAGAGAAAAACACGTGAAGATGACAGTTACTTGCCACACAATCGAAAAATTTTCGTGGGTTTATTTTAAAGTTACATGACTTTATGCAGTGTAGCCCAAGGACATTTTCAAGCACAAATGTTTACTTGTCACTGTTCTAGGCTCTGGAGGGTATATGAAACAAATGATGCTTTGGTTGCAGCAAGCCTCTCTGAGCTGGTAACATTTGTGTAGAGACCTGAACTTTGGAAAGAAGTCCTCCATGAATGATCTGGGTGAATTGTGTAGCAGGTAGAGGGAGGAGGGTGTAAAGATTCTCATAAACCCTGATATATGTGGTAAAACAATGGAATCTGGGAGAGCAGATGACCCAGGGAACAAGTTATAGAAGAGGTGAAGAAGTGTCTCCTTCTTGGTACGTTTTACAGGGAGAACCAGTAGGACTTACTGATGGTTTGGCCTGTGTGGTATTCAGATTGTACCTAAAGCAATAATTATTATTTATTGAATCCTTAGTATGTATCTAGAACTGAGGATAGTGCTTTTGTTTCTTCTAACTGTCACAACAATCCTCGCCATAAGATAGACAGTATTATAATTCTCATTGTATCATCTGGAAAACTGAAACTAAAGAAGTTAAGAAACTTACCCAAGATTACACAGCAAGTTCATAAAAGAATTTGGAACCCACCCAGGAGTATCTGACTCCAAAAGCTGTGAATTCAATCATTCTTCCGTCCTGCTGACAAGGGATGCTATTTTACTTTTCCACTGATTAAGCAGCAATTACATTTTTCTACATCAACTGTATCTTGCTCCTTGTCTTTTGAATATTTGGGATCTGATCTTGAAGACAGCCTAAGATATATCCATGTGCTTAGAATTTTGCCTGTGTAAACAGAACACATTGCAGAGGAATGCAAGCGTTGAGGGTTGCATGAACAGTCCAGCTATGTAGAGTAGGATGGATGCCACTTAACTTGGACCAATTACTCACATATGTCTTGAGCATGAAAACTATTTGTTGGTTTCCTACAATTATCCATGGAACAGTGCAAGGTTCTGGGTCATTTCACGGTAGGTGGTTGCTTTCCAAACAAAGTCATTTCTGTATGTACACAGGTTTGTGTATGAGGGGGTGGAGAAGGAAAGCAGAAGTACAAGTGAAAAGACATATGGATTAGAAATTGGTTAGTGGTGTGTGGTACCATCAATTGGCTTTAAAGAGAATTTTCAGTAAAATGTGCTGTAGCAAGAGAAAGCACCATGCAAAATGTGCATTATTTGAACCAGACACACCAGGCTAAGGATTACATCTTCGTTATTAACTAACGCATGATCATGAGGGAATAGTAACGACTACCGCATAGTGGGGGAGAAGATTGCAAACGCTGATGCATATGAAGAATTTGCTGTGTAATCCGTGTTCAATAAAGAGTAGCAACAAATGATCAGTATTGAGTTTCACTGCAATGTTCCAGGTTTTTTTCTTTTTAATTTTCATTAAGTTATTTCATGCATCTTTTTACATGCGTAGTATCAGCTCATGGTAAAAATTCAAAAGTTATAAAAGTGAGCACAGTAAAAAATAAATTTTCTTTCTTCTCTTGTATCCCAGTAAACTGGTTCCCCTTCACAAACACAAATCCTGTTATAAGATTCTTGGATATCTTTCCAGAAGACATGTATATTATACCTCTTATTTCTTTTACAAATAGCAGCACACTCTATACTCTTGGATTTTTTAAGATTTAATTTATTTTGAAGATCATTGCATATAAATTCAGATAACGTTCTCTTCTTCTTCTTTTTCTCCTTTTCCTCTTCTTCCTTCTCCCCTTCTTCTTTGTCAGATACATACTATTCCGTTGTACCATAGTTTATTTGACCAGTCCCCTACGAATGGACATCTAGGGATGTTTCCAATATTTTACTATTGGGAACAACATTTAAATGAATATCCTCATAAAGAGTTGTATAATTGCAAGATCAAATACTATTGGCAAGACCAAGTACTATTTTATGATAATAGTAGTGAGGATAGTGGGCATTTTTCTGTAGGAAGGAAGGAGTAATGATGTGGAGAGTGTAGAAAGGGACTTCTGGGTGCTAACATGTTCTGTTTCTTAACCTGGATGATGGTTACATGGGTGTGTTCACTTTATAGTAATTCAGTTGGCATTTATGATTTGTGCCCTTTTCTAATTGTTCATTAAAATACATATACATATATACACACATATATCCATATAGATATAGGCTTTTACCTAAACCTGCTTATTATTTATTATCAAGTTTAAAAAGTCAAATTATTTTTCATATTTTCTAATAAATATTTTAAAAAATCCATTGGCCTGTCTGACTCCTTTTTCCTGCTTTCACTTGTACACAATTTCAAGCCTTTTAGGTGCTTAAATACTCATTTATAAATAACATTCTTATATAGCTGTTTATTAATTGGTTTCAGCTTTTGATTCTACCCTCAGATTCCTGCATTGGAAAATAATCAGGTCCATACTTCTTTCTCCCGTCTTCCCAGTATAGTACATAACAATTACTAGATTGCTCAAAATTGAGTGCTTAAAAATTATGATAATGAAAATATTTTACATATGGTTACATAAATATTATTCATAGCTGACCCATGCATTATTATGTTTTATTTTTTATTAACTCTTATTTTCCTTGAGGTAACACTTACCCTAAAATCTTTCAATTATATCTAAACTTTAAAAATCTGTCCAGATAGTCCCTACCACTGAAATTTCATCTAATTTAATATGTACATTTTATACATTTTCTTTAACTTGGTTTTCATGTTTATTAAGCTCTGAATCACTCAAGTATTGCCTACACGCTGAAAATTCCTAAAATGGTTATATTAGAGTACAAACTCAACTCATTATTGTTCTTCATAGACCTTCCCTCCATGATGTTTCCTCTGTATTTTGGTTCACAGCATCATCTTATAGGACTCCTGCCTCATCCTGATCTGCTGCATGGATCTGTTGCTTCCTCCTCACTAAGTTCTCTTTATCTGTCCCAGTGCCTTCATGCTTCTTTCTCTCTCACTGGCTCTACGCTATTCGAGTCCTCTTTGCCTCTTGCCTGGCTCATCAAGTTGACTTCTGCGTGGTTTCCCTGGTTACAGTCTGTTCACGTTCCCATCAGTCCTTTACACCATCAGCAGATGTATTTTTCAAATCGCATGTCTGATTATATATTTTAAAGTCATTTATAATGCTATGCTAAAAAAGCAATGATAAAATGTGGAAACTTATGATACCGTGTTAAGGTAAAACGTCAAAAATAGAACTATAGATAAGCTATAATTAAAATTTTGTAGAACTTAGCATACACATTGGAAGTAAATACATCAAAATATTAATTGTGTATTGGGGCATAGAGGGGTTTGTGGGTCCCCTTCCCAGAACTGAGGGAAAACTGTGGAACTTTTGCTGACTACCATGAAACTATCTATGGGCATACACACAAAATTCTACTCAAGCAAGTCTCAGGATGCTTCACAGACACCAATAACATGAGGCCTACATGGTGTGTAGTTTAGTGAGGCAGACAGCGGAGGGAAGCACATTCTGGACAAAAGAAACAGCTGGATAGGAGCCCAGAACATGAGAGAGAACGCTGGGTTCAAGGAATTGCAGAGGACTGTTTGGATAGGGAGCTGAATGCTTCCTGGGAAGGCGGAGCAGACGAGGCTAGAGAATTCAGATGACTACAAATCCCTAAAGTTTTGAGATGACTTTAGATTTACCCTGTAGCTGATCATGAGGAGCCACTGAAGAGGTTAGCAGTGCCAGAATGTGACCAGATTTAGAATCTAAAAAGCTCACCTGAGGAGAAAAGATTGCAGGAGTCAAGACTGGAAACTGAGGACGCACTTAGTTCAGTGATTCTTAGACTTTTGCAACTGCCATCCACAGTAAAAAAAATAATGTTTAAATTGCAACCCAGGTAATATATATAATCTAAATATGAATGTGTATATATGCAAATAGGAGTGAATCAAAAGTTTCAATAAACAGCACTTAGCTTTAACTCATGCACTTCACTCCGACTTTTCTATTCTGCTCCATTCTGTTCTATTCATTTCATTTTTTAAAAAAGTGCTGATCATGATCCACTACAATGATTTCACAACTGCTAATGGATCTCGTCCCACAACATGACACATGCTGAGCTGGAGGGTGTTATAATAATCTATGGGAGAAAAGAGGGCGAGGGGTGGATGAAAGAGGCAAAGGGGCACCTGTGTACAGTGACGGATAGCAACTAGACTTTTGATGGTGAACACGATGTAGTCTATACAAGAGCTAAAATATAATGATACATACCTGAAATTTATATAATACTATAAACCAATATTGCCTTAATAAAAAATTTGCTTTATTGAGACACACACACCCACAAACTAAACATATACTAAGAACTGTCTGGAAGAATAGAGAAGAGGAACTGACAGAGTCAAATGGGATGTAAGAAGTAGTGTCAATGGTAGTTGGTGAAGGATTAGATAGAGATATAAAGAAAAGAAAAGTCAAGAATATGTGCCAGATTTTTGTTTGGGGAACTAAGTAGATGGTAGTACTATTTGGAGAAGTAAGGAGTGCAACCGGAGAAATGTTGAGGGGGAGTTAATTAGTTCAATTTTCGCTATTTTGAGTTTGAGGTGTGTGTGACATTCAGATGATGCTACCCAATGAATGGCTGGAAAGAATAGTTTGGATATAGGAAAATGGATCTAGGCTGAGACCTATTGATGTAAATGATAGATTTGGAATTAAAAAATGTATAAATCATAGGAGAGGATGTAGGATGAGAAGAAAGTAAGCCCAAGAACAGAATTCTGGGAAATATTATCATTTAGATGACTGATGGCAGAGTAGGGAGCCATAAAAGACAAATAAGAAAGATCAGAGAAGAAGGAGGAAAACCGGGAGAGACTTGTGGGATGTTGAGGGAGAGAGTCTGGAGGAGAGATTGGTCAATAGTGTCAAATAGAATGAACTGGAAAAGGATCATTGATGACTTTAGCAATAAATCTTGCAAGAGGACGATAAATATAGGAAGCCAGCTTACAATAGCTTGAGGCAGGCTACGCTTTATATTAGCTGGGCCCAGGCAAGATGTTAATGGAGGCAAACACACTGTATGTCTAATATCTAAAAGCTGTGAACCAATAGAGCCAACAATTCAATATGTCTTACCTTTCCAACTTGATAAATATTCCTGTATAACCATCTGGAAGGCCAACCTTGAATTTTGAACTCTTGGATTCCTCAGAGTTCTGCTCTGGAATGTGGTGGCTGGGAGAGGTCAATCCAAGGTCCCTACAGAAGCCCCCACTTTTTTCCTCCTATCCTGGTAAACTCCACACTGTGAGGAACGCTGCATACACACATAGGGGTGGCCACCCAGTCTGTAGGGCTAAATTCCATCCACACTTCCTTGCCTGCCAACATCCACCGTTTGGCCACCCGTTGGCCCTTGGGGTGTGCCCACCAGCAGAGTGATCTTCCCTCTAGAGAGCTGACCAGAGAAGCACCTCCCCCCAAAATGCGTGAGTAAGAGCACATTTACATACTTGGAGGAAGAAACTAACGTCAGAGGAGTAGTTGAGAGCTTGAAAATAGTATAAGTGACTGACAGAGCAAGTCCCTGTAGGAGTAATAGGGGTCAGGATGCAGAACACAGCGGGGACAGGAACGGGACCTCGGCCCCCATAGGAAGGGAAGGACATTATGGATACAGGTTAATTTGTAGGGGAGAGGGAGTTTGATAGTGCTCATACTTTATGCTTCCATTTTCTCTGTGAACTAGGAAACAGTCTCTGTTGAGAGAAATTGGTTGGGGTTGAGGGGGGATGAGGAGAGAAACCCTGACAAATACACTAGCTTTTCTTAGACAAGTCTCCACTGCAGTGGCAGAGAGAGGTGCTCAGAGGTGAGTGAAAGACCACCAAGCGGCTGTCAGGACCAGGCTGAATTTGGAATAAAACATTCCAGGTTGCTACAAACTGCATGACTGAGATTTTTCTTGGCTGTGAAGGAACAGGAGGCATAATGGTCACTGTAAGGTAAAAGCAAGATCTCGCTCACAGGCAGTTTGGTGAACGTTTAATGGGTAATTATATGATTACTTTTGAGATTTTTCTTTAATATCAAGGCACAGAAAATGGAAACGGAAAGGATCGCCTTCCTTATAAGGGGCTCCAAGAATGCACGCCTCATTTCCAAGGTCCAGCGTAAGGAAGAGAGCTCTACTTCCCTTAGGAATTATTTCAGAGCTTAACAGTTATTGTAGCCAGGAAGCTTATATTTTCTCCTCCTGATATTTAGTCCGAATTATATTCTTCTTGATTTCAACCTATTATTGTTACTCATTTCCTCATGGTTAACTTAGGAATCTCTATCCCTTCCTGGTATTTACACCTTCCAAATATTATGTCGACTTATCACCTGACCTGGTGATAACTGTTTAAAAATATACATTTTCGGTTTATATATAGGATGATGGTTTTACATCCTATAAACACACTACACATGGATGTCTAGGGACTTAAGAAAATACACTTTTGTGTGAGTGAAAATATGTAGACCATATATACCTGATCTATGTAATTACAATCTTCATAATCATTCATTTTAGATTTGCCAACTCGCACATGTGGAAATGTTCAATTTGTAATGTGATTATAACACAAAACAAAGCATGTTTGATACCTGTGGCTTGGTCGTTTCATGGTAAGTGCAGAAAATTCAAAAAACCGTGTTACATTTCATGTTCCCGTCCAAGTCAAACTCTGAAAGTAGCTCTATAATTCTTGGGGAATCTCTTTAAGCAGACTTGTGTCAAGGCCAATTAGAATCCAAACAGCCTTTTTCTAATTGGGGTGAGGTATGCAGCTGAATAATTCTGTCATTAAGCAAACCCCTTATAAAGGTTACAACTCCAAGGCAAACCTCAGCCCCAGGGCTGAATAAACACAGGAGGCTCGGAGTGCGGCATTCCACGACTGGCACCTTCGCCCTGTGAGCCCCTGGGAGGGGGGTTTTGGATTTCTTTCTATGTTAGTGCCACACACCTCTCCCTCCACCCCCTGCCATTTCTCATACCTGGCAAAGATGTAACAGAATTAAGGGGGCGAAGGTAATGTTTCCGTTAGCTTTCCCCTTGTCAAGAAGCCGTATTGTTTTTCCTTTTGAGGGATAAAAGAATGAGTGAGAATTCTACAGAACCTGGGTAAATCCACGTCTGCTGTGGCATTCATGGCTTATCCCAATTAGAACTCTTCCGTCTTTTTCTGACTTATCTCCCCCTACCCCTCCTCCCATCCCCGAGCTTCAGCCACCACTCAGTACTGCTCTTCATGGGATATTCTGTGCAAGTTGTCTATTTATCTACATCCTTGTTCCCACTATTGCCTCTGACAGCAGTACTCAGCTATTCATAACACTTCACACAGGCTTGAGAAGTTTGCTGACCTGGCTCAAACCCTGACTCCACCAGTTATAGACTGTTATTAGTTATTAGGTAACGTATTTAACTTCTGTAGGTATCACTTTCCTCAGCCGTAACGGTTACTTTAATATTAACCTCATAGTTTATTTTGGGGAGATAGAATTAAATTAACGCATGCTAAGTGCCTAATAACAACAATAATAATAATACCTAATCCTGTGGCATAGGTTGGGATCTCTGCGAAAGAGACTTTGAAGTGGAGATTTGTATGCAGGAAGTTTATTGGGGAAGTGTGGGTGGAATCAATACCTTCGGGATTGAAGGAGGTAGGACTCGGGGGAGAGAAAAGTTCAGCTGTGATGCAGTTACAACAAAGATCTCAGTTCTTTTCGTGAAGAGCTTTGGAGCTGAGACGACCTTTAGAGTCGTCCCAAATTGTGGCAAGGAGGCTGGTCCTTTACATCCAGCATCAACAAGTCATTGGGTGAGGGCTGGTCCTGAGAAGGAAATACGGTCTTGGGTAAGGTGGCTGATTCATCTGAGGGCAATTTCCAGTAGCTGAAGGACTAAATGATTAGTACTGAAGTGGGAAAATACGCATAAAGCCCATCACAGAATCCCTAGGGACCACTGTTGGCATTGCTTGGATCCACTTTCTGGGAGAAAATCCTTCAGGATTCTGTTGGGTATGTTTTCCTGAAGAAACTTAAAAAAAAGAACATTAGCAGGATGAACCACAGCTGCTACTGCTATAACTAGGATTGAAGCTGCAACTGATATTCATAATCTCCCACCTCTATCACCTATTTTAAATTCTCCTGGTTAGTACATATGCTGGTGTATGTGTCTTTACTTGTGGGGATGACCCAGACTCTTATCTCTTAGAGGTCTGATTTCATGGTCACCATGACTTCCTCAATCCGCGCCGCTTCACTTCTCCATTTACCAACAAAAATGGCAGGGAAGTGTCAAGAGACACCCGGGTGGATCACATGAGCACCAAACATATTCTTACCTGTTGTGTGATGGCAACTCTCCCTCCTTCTGACCATCAGGCTTGATTATCCCTGCTAGCACAGTCACCTCTTTCCTTGCTGGTGGTCTCTTGACATGAAAAGTCCAAAGCGACTAGGCAGCATCTACAACTTAAAGTTTAGTATAATATTCTCTAGTCAAAGCACTTCCCTTCAAGAATCAGGGCCTCTAAACCTGCAGATATGGAAAGCACACATTCCCCAGGTCACTAGGAGTCATGGTGGGACACTCCTATTCTTGGACTCAGGTATTCTACATATTGAAGACAGAGCACCATGTAATGATCATTGATTTAGTTTATATACTGCATCATGGAGGATGGTGCCCTATCTTCATATTGTATCATCTCCAAGCTGGTCCCTTAACTACACTCTTCCATCATTCTATCAAGCCAACTGGGTGGTGCAGTATGTGATACTGCCAATGAATCCCATGGTCATGTGCCCAGTGCCATACTTCTGTTAGCTGTAGAATATCCCTTAGTCCAATATGACGTTGTGTAGGATCCCATGTTAGTGATGAAACACAGTACCCCTCAGCTAATGGTGCTGGTTGAGGCCATCAGGCAAAAAAGGCAAATCCATACTTAGAATATATGTTGATTCTTCTCAAGATTATTTGCTGCCCCTTTCAAGGTAGAAGGGGTCCAATATCATTAACTTTCCACCAAAATTGTTCTCCTTGAAATATGGTACCATATAGAAAACTTGATGTTGGTCTCCACTGAGGACAGTTTGGACATTTGGCAGTGGCAGTAGCTAGATTAGGTACAGTGAGGGAGAGCTCATGTTTTTGGTCTCATGCAGAATCTCTATTCCTCTTATCAGGCTATTCCATTCACACATATATTGTTCATGCATTTAAGAACTGAAGCTGCCAATGACAAGAAGGGTGATGTTAACTGACTGAGTCATTCTTTCTACTTTGTTGTTTAGGGCCTTTTCTCTGGCAGATGTTGTCTTGTGAGTGACGTTATGTGATACTTTCATATTTCACCGCCACTCACATTAAGCCATCCATATTTCTTTTTCCTAAACCTTCCTGTCCCTGACCTGCCAATCTTTCTCTGTCAGGTTCCAGAATAACCAATCAAATCGGTTACAAGACTGTATACATTTCAACCTGGACCACTAATTTTTCCATACAAAGTAGGTGATCCAGTGACCATGATGATCAGGTTTATTACCTAAAGATCTTCTCGTTATGAGAATATTCCACCACCACCCTCTCAGTACTACCTATTAGTGAGGTGGTAAAGAAATTGTAATTTACTTCTGGCCTGCACAGTTTGAGCTAATCCATCCATGAACCTACTTCAGTACTTTCCTTCCTCCCTCATCAAGCTGTAAGGGACCTGTCTCCTCTCACCATATGACCATAGATAGGTGTGAGCTGAGGAAGAGATGCTTATACAATAGTGTTGGACGCCATGGGGGTCTGAGCCACCTGCCTATGAGTTTTCTTATGCCTTCTTGCCATGCTCATCACAACCCTGGACGTGCCACTTCCATCTAATGATGGATTGCTGTTGGACCTGCCCAATCTTACGACTTTGTGAGTCTAGAAGATTCCAGTTTGTCATGGGTAGCTCTGGCCACATGGCCACCTGATATACCATGTCCAGGTATCTCCAATGGCCTAGTAGCAAGCCAGGAGCTAGTATCCAAGAGCCACGTAATTCTCATTTGCAAATGTCATGGTTTTGCTTCAGAACCTTAAGGATCCATGTTGTAACAGTCCCATCGGGGCTTACCATAAAATCCATACAGCATCTGTCCTCCAGATACCTCTCATACGATAGGGTCTGCCGTATCATGTGGCCAAATGACCAGGTCCACTTGCATCACAATCTGTATCTTCTATGGAACCATTTCCTGCTCTGAATTTACTCAAAGCTGTTAACCTTTTGTGTATTCAATATTTGAATCAGAGCAGTATCCCTAAATGTAGAATATGCTATCTCCATAACCCAAAAAGGCCTACTATGCATTTTTCTTTCTTCTTAGTGGTGACAGGGGTGAGATGCAATAATTTGCTCCTTACATTAGATGGGAAGTTCTGACATGTCGTAGATCACTGCATCTCAAAAATCTTCACTGATATGGCAGATCTCCAAGTCTTCTTTGGGTTTCTCTCCAACCCCTGGAATGCATGTGTCTCACCAAGATCTCCAACGTACTTGCTACTTCTTGATCATTCTTTCTAATTAATATGACATCATCAATATATTGGACCAATATGATTTTCTGCGGAATATCCATACGGTCCAGGTCCTTTGGACCATCCTCTGATGGGAATAGATGAGTTGACATGGCCCTGAGGACAAGATTATACACATATGTCATTGTCTGTCTCAAGTGGATGTGAACTGTTCCTGATCTTCCTTTCTGATAAGATTAGAAAAGAATGCATTTACCAGATCAATGGCCATATTCAATGTACCTGAGATTTTATTAATCTGTTCTAGCAAAGATACCATATCTGGCACAGCAGATGCAAGTGGGCTACTACTTGGTTGAGTTTTTAATAGCACATTTTCATCCTCCAGGATCCCAGCTTTGCCCAGTTTCCAGACCTGAGCCTACACCATTACTTGGAGAAGGTGAAAAATAAACACATCAATGCCTATTAGATGTACTCTCAGCTGCCTCACCAACATTGGTAGTCACTCTAATAATTTTTCCCACCGTGCCTCTGCTATTATTTTGGCTCCTATCATCCCTCCTGTTATCAGGAAGCACAGTCCTATAGAAGAATCTCCTAGTGTCAGCTTGACCTATAGAGGACAGCCACTACTGAGCTGGCTCCCCTCTGACCTGCACACTCCTTCTTATCTTGGAAAACAATGTCCTCTGCCCTTCCCACAGAATTGTCATCTAGTGGGCTTTCTAGCCTGTTGAAATATATGCCCATTTCTCCCAGCCTTTTTTATTTCTTCTTCCTCATCTGCCATGATAGCCTGGCAAATGTACCTCACTTATCATAGGCCCACGCTATCGACAAACTTCCAAGAGCCACCTTAGCAGCATATTAGCTCTATCTCCCAAGATCATTTGCCAGGGTGTTAAATCCTGTGTAATGGCAGAATGTTCCCATGTTAATAAACTCTTCCTTATTCAACTTTGTATTCCACCCTCCTTAATCCAACATCCTCAGGATCTAGTCTTGTACTTATTCTCCTGCCACCTTTGGGCACATGTAAGTTAGGTCTTGCCATGTCTTTGAAATATAGGCTCTTTCCTTCCTTAGTTGACCCTAGCCTTTCCCTGGCTAGGTTATTTTAAGGCTCAACTCCAGTTATTGGCTTAGAAGACATTACAGGAGGTGGATCCTGAGGGGGAATGTGTTGTCCTACAAGGCAGAAACCTTTGCATTATTTTCAGACAGGAGAGAAGTGTTAGCCTTGAACTGAGAGGGTGAGCCACTTACACACATCCAGAGGGTTCAGGAGAATCTGGGGATCCAAGATGTTTTAATGCATCAACCCTGATATCCTCATTCCAAGTCTTAGCATCCCACTGCTTCCCACCAAAAGTCCTGACCTGGGCATTGCAGACTTGCCATATTTGAAAATTGAATCTCTTTTGGAGCTTTATTACTCTTACAATTAAGCTCTGGGTTTGATCCTCACCTTTTCTGCCTTCTGGCTGCAGGAGCTGAGAATCTCTTTTTCAGATTGGGAGACCCAATCTGAAATCAAAGAGATTCATTGACTTTCACACTAGTCTCTAAGTGGTGAATAATCCTGGCCAGCCTTTTATTTTCTTTGTCCAATGCATCTATTGCTCATATCAGTAGCTATACAACTTAATAATTCTTATAATTATTGTTTCCTCAGTACTTCTCAAACATCTGATATATTGAATCTTTTAATATATTCTCTCCCATCAATATCTGTATTAGTTATCTGTTAACGCATAACAAGTTACTCTCCACATTTAGTGGCTTAAAACAGCAAAAAACATTTATTATGTCCCATAGTTTCTTTGAATCTAGAATTCTGGAATTGATTGGTTGAGTGGTCTCTGGCTCAGGGTTTGTCATGAAGTTCAGTTGCATGTCAGCTAAATCTTTGCTTATGTACAGATTTGACTGGAGCAACAACAGTCACTTCTACATGGCTGGCAAATTATTGCTAGCTGTTGGGTTTAAGTCGCAGGGCCTCTCTACAGGGCTGTTTGAGTGTCCTCATGACATGGCAGCTGGCTTCCTCCAGAGAGGGCAATCTGAGATACCAAGGTATAACCTTCAACACATTACTAACCTACCCTCAGAAGTCACACACCATCATTTTGGTGGTATTCCATTAGGCACATGGATCACCCTGATTCAGTGCAAGAGGGAACTGCACAAGAGCATGAATATCAGAAGGCAAGGATCACTGGAGACCATCTCACAGGCTGCCTATCACAACATTCCATCCAAATGCACTACCAGTGAATGTTCTAACAACTGCACCACTTCTGCAAATCAGGGATCATTGGTGCTCTCCTTACGTCCTTGATGGGGTCTTCATTGCCAATTGGTCAGCAGTGATCTAGCACAAAATTTTATTTCTGAGCCTAGATAAATAGATAGCCCATAGTGTCCTCACGATCTGGCCCCAGCTACCTCTCCATACTTGTCCCTGAACATGCTTCTCCTGACTCATTCCTCTCTAGCATAAGAGTCACCTTAACAGACAAGCCACACCTGCCCACCTCATCCTAAATGCCACCTCCCAGCACTTTCTATCTCCTTACACTGGATCATGACAAGACATTGTAGTGGCTTGAAAAAGAGTAAAAGAAGGTTAGGAAAAGTAGTAAAATTCTGGAGAGAGAGAGAAAGAAAGAGATGCTAGACATCTATCTATGTATCTATCTATCTATCCATCTATCTATCTACATATTTTCTTTCATAGCACATCCTCATCTTACATTGGATTAGACATGTATTTATTTATTTGCTATATGTTTGTCTTCCACAGTAGATTGGACTTTATGTAAGGTCAGGCTTTGTTTTATTCCATTCTTTATCCTCAGTGCCTAAAACTGGGCCTAATATACAGTGGGCACCCAATACGTATTTGTCAAATGAATGAATGAATGACAACTTCTTAGTATTATCAGATATTGCTTTGACGGCTTCTGTTAGGCATATTTGTGGGTTCTGATTGAACCAATGCAAGAAGCCATAGCACTCTATTATGTTCAGAATTGTCTTCTCTGGGTTAAATTTGGCTTGAATTTTAACATAAAAGGTAACATTCTGTTTTGTAAGTGGCCTGATTTCCTTTCACACTGACATCCATTTTGGAGCACCTATTGTGCTGTGAACTTTGCTCTTGCAGAGTCTATTGTTTGACTGGAACCAGGATAGAATCCCTTGAAATTAAAACAAAAGAGATTAAAAAGGATATCATATCACCCCATTTTCCATGGTTTCTTTTCAATTCTTGGCTTCTAGATTCTCACATATTCTCATGACTAATCTGATCCAAGGACTGTTAGGCACCTTGCTCTCCCTGTGATCTCTCTGCTACCTTGTCACCAGCCTTGTCATTGTCCCTTGGTTTAAATCCTGGTTGCTACAGGTTGAAGAGGGGCAAGATCACCAAAATTAACTTATTCCTTGTAAACTTCTTTGGTAGAATTATTTAGTATGCGATGCATGAAAATCTTAGCCTTCTGTTGCTTTGAAACGTTTAAGTTATCCAAGTTCAAATAATATTTACCTATTTAGGCATAAATCTCTGTAATGGCAAGTCTACAGTAGATTACATCTACTCGTGCTTCAGCATTTATCAGAAGTTTTATCCTTGCGTCTCTATGCAGCATCTAGGAGTTTCCCTAAGAGATTAATGGATAAGAGAAAAAAACTTTTATTTTATAGATCAATTCAGAAATATTTAAGTTTTACGAAATCTGGCTAAGTCTGGGTGAACACTTCAGTCTTTTTTTTTTCTATTTTTATGGATTTGATTAACCATGCTATATTGCTAGAATATAGACTCCATGAGAGTGAGGACTCTTCTCTGTTATTTTCACACTATAACTAAAATATCTAGAATAGTTCCTGGCACATATTAGGTGCTTGATATATAAATTTCTTGAAAGAATTAAAATCTGTTATTTTTCCTGCTTGTGTGAGATGTCTTTATAGTAATATTTAGTTATACCAAACATAAACCAAATAAAATTTTTATTGCTTTTCTTTTTAGTGGAGAAATAATCTAACACTTTTAAAATATACTCTTGGTTTTAGAGGTTTTCACAAAGTGTCTTGTTTTCCCTAATCATGTTTACAGGTTTTAAGAAGTGAGAAGTTTTCATCGTCTCTGAAAATGTAAGAAAATTAGAGTTTCACATCTTCAGAATGCCTGGTGTTAGATTTAGACTTACCGTTAATTCATTCCCTCCACAAACATTTGTTGAGTCATATTTTATGTCAAGCACTGTCCTTGCCTTGAAGTCATTGGCAGGTGTCCTCATTGATTGTATCCTCTGATGGGAGAGACAGACATTGAATTAGTGAATTCAACTGTGTTGAATGTTGCAAAAGAGTAATAACAATGTGCCATGGGAGCCAGCATTCAACAGGGGTGATCTCCCTGAAGACGTAATACTTAATTTGAAATGTGAAGGCTGAGTTGACGTTATCTAGCCTAAGGGTGGTAGAACGAAGTGTCCTGTTACAGGAAGCAGCAAGTTCAAAGGTCTTGAGGAGATGGAAAACGTGATACAATTCCATTTTTGAAAGTAAACTGTATAGCTGGAGTTCTGAGAGAAAGGAGCAAGGTGGTATATCACGTGTGCAGAGAGACTGGCAAGATCCAGACCGTGTGGATTCTTGAAGGATATTTGATTTTGAACTTAGAGTCTGACATCTTGTTTTAAACAAGTGACAGCATGGTCAGAACTGGTTGGAAAAGTCGCTCTAGCTGCGGTGTGGAAAATGGGGTTAGAATGACCTTGGAAGACAACTTAGGAGATATTTGAAATATTTCAGATGAGAGATAATGGTGACTTGGGTTAGGGTGGCATTTGTAGTCTAATGGAGAAGGCTGACTGCACTGTCTGCACTTGAGTTCTGTGAGTGTCTCCTTATTGTTTTCTCTTTCAAAAATCTACTTTTTAACAAATGTATTAGAGTGGGATTTTGTCAGTGCAACAATTTGATGCCTGTCTCAGATACTCTTATGAAGAAGAAGATTCTCATTTTTAACAGGTCCAGTGGATACAGTTTCCTTCTATACATTGAGCTGCATCTTTCTTCCTGAAACTCGTATGATCCTTGGGAACAATGCTGACCAAGCCTAATTCCTCTATGATATCACTGTCCATCGAAGACCATGGGGGTGCCCCCTCTCCAAGTCTTGCCTTCTCCACACAAAACATCCATAGTTACCTTAATTGTTCCTAACATGATTTGATTTTTAGACTTCTCCCCTATTCTGTCATGCTTATCTGAGTACCTTATGATTTGTTAATCCCTTTAGAATAAGAAGGCCAGAATTAAATGAAACACTTCATATACAATTTGACAAGCTCAGAGTAGCATAAGGTTATCACAATCCATTGTAACTTTGCAGTTAACTAAATATCTTTTCAGAAAATTTCTGTACTTGAACTTTTTTTTTTTAGCACAAATAAGCTTTTAGAAAAAAAGTACTATGAAAAAATTCTTTTGGATTAAGACACTGTCAACTGGTAAAATGAAAATACTCTTACAGGGCAGATAATGAGTCGCCAGCTACTCAAACCTTAGCTTATAGTCTTTGCAATGGCTCAGCTGATATCTTCCTATCAAAATGAAATGTAAAACACACACTTTGAGAGAGGAAAGAGGATTCCTGATCCAGGACCCCATGGAAGCTGGCTGGGGACTAAGCTTCTAAGATAATGCAAACTGGGTGAATTGAGTGGATTTGGAAAAGGGATAACAGGAGTAAGGACAGTAACAGTAAATGAGAAGTGGAAAGATGTAAAAAAGCAATTCAGCTGTAGGTAACAGTTCTCTGCTGACAAGGCACTTTCCAGGGCCACTTTGAGACAGCTGCCTTTGTAAGATTAGTCCAGGGAGAGGAGCATAGAGGGCCTGCCATTTCTGTACTTCTGGTCATGGATAGACGCCCAAGACCAGTGAGGATGATAAAAATGTAGCAAAAATCTTTAAAATACTAGTGTTCGGGTGTAGAGCTGTTGGTCTTTGCAGCCAGGCCTCATGAACTGGTATACCACCCTCAATGCATCAGATTAAATGATTCTTTAACATCTGATCCCCACAGCTCCTTATAGAGGAGAGTCAAGGACTGATTAAATTTCATTTTCTTTTTGTGTGTGTGAGAAACTGAGAAGCAAATGTGAGAAGGCTTTTTCCATAGTTATAGATGACTTCAAGGGCAGAGCCAGGAATAGACACCCTT
The DNA here is from genome assembly GCF_041296235.1 of Equus asinus. NCBI lineage: Eukaryota > Metazoa > Chordata > Mammalia > Perissodactyla > Equidae > Equus > Equus asinus. The sequence goes on from NC_091794.1 coordinate 50,579,129, forward strand.
TTTCATACATAGTTCAATTTCCAGCCATGCTGAGCCCTGCCAGTTGCAAACTGATCCGGTGTGTGTTGGCAATCTGTCCTCGCGCAGAAAGTGATCGCGCGCCACATTTTCTGCACAGAGGCATTAGCATCGGCATCTGGCAAAGGTTGCCTCTGCCAGTGGAACGGCTGCCTGACTGTGGCTGAAGCTAAAGAAGACATCGGGTTTCTCACTGTCTTTCTGGGTCAGATTTGCTTAGGGGAGAAATGCTTTGTCAAAAGAAGAAATGAAAGTAGGACTTCCTTCTCAGGTCTGTCTTGGAGACACTCTCTGGAGCTGCAGGTTTCATGTAGCTTTCATAAGATTACAATGCTTAATCTCAGTAGGGTTATCAGTTCTGTCATGTATTATAAACCCTCCAATCAAGGCAGTGGGAAACAGTGTTTCTATTTAATACCCGGAGAAATGGTGGAAGTCAGCGATTGATACCAACACAATGATGGGAAAAAGTGTCCAGAGGTGCTACTCACATAATCTCATTTTACAACATCTTGAAAATTCAATAGAAAGGACTCCACTAACAATACCATTACACACTACTGATTATTGTTCTCAAATGTTCCTAAAGCCCTAAAAGCATAACTCAACAATAAAAATGCTCTATAAATACATCCCAACAATGTACGTAACCATATTTTTTCCTTTCAAAACAAAAGCACACAGTGTTAGTCAGAAGTTGTATAATTTTACTTAAGTAAAATTGGCTAAACGTGCATTATAATTTTTTAAACATTATGTAAATATAAATAAATGAAGTGTTCCTTGACATTGAAAAGTATTTCCAAATAATTTAGAAAAGGTGGAGAATATCGAACCTTGGATTAACTACCTATTTAATATGTGATCTTTAATGGGAGACGTATTTTGTTTATCACGAGCTCTATCTTGTCTGCAAAGGCATTTGGGGAAAAAAGGAAAATTTCCTTACAAAAAGCACGTATAATTTTCAAATTTCCTGCTATAAATGTGTCAACGATTCTTGGTTTTATCTTTTGCCATTAAGACTTTTGGAATAAGCATATTTTTCAAATGAGTTAAAATTGTAGGAAGTTACTACTACATCCTGTCCAAAAAACAAACAAACAAACAGCTGAGAGCCATACATGCGAAGTCTGCTCCAGCTCTTGAAAAAAGATTTCAAACACGTTTATAAAAATATATTTTGTGCTTCCTGTTTGTGCTCACACCATGGAAAGACGGGGGAGTACATACCGGTCTACTTACTGAGAAAAACTACCAATTATTTCCCCAAGATACTATATTATTTTATTCTGTAACGGAAAGAGCTAATGAATAATATGGTACTTAACACTAAAATATCTAACGATGTTAATTTTTTAGCTTAAGTTGCAATTTAAATCATTTTTATACTATTGACAGCACTGAACTATAAAGTTAAGGACATTCCTAAAACGATATTCAAAACAATTTGGGAACTTCACATCCTTAAAAAAAATTCATATTTATATCAAAACTCATTTTCAAAGTGTCATAACGAATTCCTTAAAGTTTGTTGACAAAAAATTTAGTGCAAATTAAAATTTAATAGCAATTAAAAAACAAAATCTACATGTTTATATATGTAGATTTAAATATGTAGATTTTATTTTTAAAAATCTCCTAAAATATTTTATATTATTACATATTATTAATTTCTGTCACTGAGGAATCTGGAGTTGTTATTAAAGTGCCTCTAGAATATCTTTTTCATAGCTGGACTATCAGGACAAGTTTCTAAAACTTGTTTTTAAGAATCTACAATGCTACTGTGACCTTACACTTTATTTAAATACTTTTGAAAATGACTATTTTAGGCTATATTCTTACATGGCAATTTTATGCATTCAGTGAGATTTGTTTACAGTTTTTATAAACAACATTTATTGGAGAATGCAAGAAGTATCAGAAGAGAAAGTTTTAACTCCCTCGAACATAGTAAAATGATCAAACGTTTGGAATAGAAGCAAATTGTAAAAATCTGTCTTAACTGAGACACTTTGCCCTAAGGAACCATGCCTTTGTGTTTGATGATTCTTCCATAAACTTGAGTTTATTTTTAAAAATTGATCCTTTTCATATAAGAAAGTTGATGGAGAAAGAATTTCACTTATGAGTTTTTCCACTAGACACTATAAAACTCCATCACAGCACCTAGCATTTTTGGCATCTGCAGTTGAACCCCACAGTTGAATGTTGCCAGATCTTATTTTGAAAAATGGTGTTGTGTCTATAGGATGCAAATCGACTGGATGAAAATTCAAGTCAAATAGAAAAATATCTTTGGTCCTAGATGCTCCACTTGAGTTGAGTGGTGAGAAGGCCAAAACTTCAATGGCACGTAAAGAGTTATGGGGAGAGAAGAGAAGGGAAAGGAGTAAAAAAAACAAAGAAAAGAGTGAAAAGAGAAAGCAAAGAAAAGTAGGTTTCATTTGGAAAGAAAGATTCCATTCCATGCTTCTTAGTGCCGTTGCGCCTAAATGGTGTTGATTTCCCTCCAAATAAAGGGATGGCTGATCGACAACGTAGACTCTACATGATCATCTTTGTGGGAAATGTGACATTTGATTAGTTTTTCATTTTTCTTTTGGATAGCAAACGATGTTTTAATGTCATTTTCTTTGCTGAAGAAATTGAGACTATCATTTATATCAACAAAGAACACTTTTCTAAACTAGATTTTTTTTGTTTTGTTTTGGAGGGAGATTAGTCCTGAGCTAACATCTGTTGCCAATCTTCCTCTTTTTGTTTGAGGAAGAGTGTCGCTGAGCTAAGATTGGTGCCCATCTTCCTCTACTTTATATGTAGGACGCCTGCCACGGCACGGCTTGATAAGTGGTGTGTAGGTCCATGCCTGGGATCCGAACTGGTGAACCCTGGGCCACCAAAGCAGAGGGCAAGAACTTAACTGCTGCACCACCGGGCTGGCCCCTAAACCAGATGTTTAGATATTTAAAAACAGATGCTAGAATAAAACTAACTTGTAAAATGTGGGTGGGGAAACTTTTTAGACAGCTGGATCATCCTCGACGGCTCTTAGTTAGATAAAAGGTGGAGACTTTTAAGTTTCTAGATTTAATTTTTATAATACAAAATTATTCTTTACTGTTTTCCATTATATTTATACAAACTGTACTTACCCAAACTCTCATTTTACATTGCTTTACATTCAAACGAATGAACTATGCAGTCACTTTACTGTACAATTAAATCAATGTGGAAAGTAAAGCAGTTACAGAGAACTCTGTTTACTTAAATAGGAGACTTTTGTGGAATTCAGTCTTGTGTGTGCTTTATCTTTCTTAGAACAATACTTCAAAACCTGTGTTGCAACCAGCGGGCGCAGTGTTGCAACCAGTGGGCGCAGAGGAGAGTTACAAACTAAGGGATTCTAAATAATTCATGGATGTGCACGGAAATAATGTTTCAAAACTGAAGTCAGAAGCAGCTGCGGGGGGGAAATGTTTTTAAAAAAGAGTCACAGTCAACAACAGTCGTATTATTTCAGGTTAGCTCACACCATTGTGTGCATTTACAATGCAACATTTGTATACTTCCATTGGTTTGGGAAAGAAAATTTAGAACACTTAAAACACACAAACAGCAAATATAAAGAATCCTTTCTAGTCCTTGCAGACATTATGACTCAGTAGTAAGAAACACCCTTGTGGTCGCAGAATCTACTCTAAAACATGATTCAATATTTTTTAAAAGTAAATCCAAACCTTGAGTCAGGCCAGGGAGTCCCCTATTCACAAAATAAGTACGAAAATAAAACAAGTTATTGCTTCCTGTTTTTTCTCTTTGTTTATTTCACAAATGCCCCTTATCCTGTAGGTTTAGCATAAGGGTCATTGGAGATGCTTGACAGCAAATGCAAAATCACCCGTTATCCAGGTAGGTCATTCATAATTCTAAGACTGAATAATGATGTAGAAGCAAATTATTTATTTTTCATCATCTCTAGCTTAGAAGCGTGAATGTAGTAATGGGAAAAGGAAAGTAATTAAAACTGTTTGAGGATGAATATTCAAGTAAAACAGGATATTCTTCAAGATCTCATTTGGAAAAGAGACAACTGATAATTACACTAGTGGAACCATTCATCTCTAAATTATTTAAATTGGTTTTACTCCAGCCCTTTTTTCTTGGCAGCAACTGTTATTCTAACTCCCTGGACTGACATAAAGACAATACATATAAATATATTCATCACTGGATTTAGTTATTAGATAAATCTAAATTACCCTAATATCTCAAAATAACGAATCAGTGAGCTAAAGGCTTCATGGAAATAACTCAGTAATGTCATAGATTAAATAATGCATTCTTAAAAGTAACTTTTATATTAACGTTTTAAGGTTATTTATACTACATATTTTCCTTGAGTGATGGTGATGTTGACCCTTTAATTAACTGGGAAAAAACACATTGTCCGTCTTTAACATTCAGGAAAGAACTAGCTGCTTATCTTATGTGACTCAATGAAAGTTTCAAAACTTGTAAGTCAGTCTTTCTTCTTACCAGAGTGTATGCTTGACCCTTTTTAAACCGTGAGCCTATAAACAGTATATTTTGAGGTTTTTCCAAAAAAGATACTGAAAAGACTAAAATAATTTAAATTGCAGAATGCTAAAATGAATTATAACATTTTAATGAGTAATTATTTTTAATCAAGGTTTAGACAAATTTCTTAATTCACATTGCTGGTTAATGCTCAAATATTGGCCTTGTTTTAACCTGGATCCATGTTTACTCATAAGAGTGCAAATAAGCAGCATTTGAGTCCTAACTTTAAATGTATGCCTGAAATTGCAATTTTCCTCTTTTTTTCCTTTTAATTATCAAAGGTATTGTTTCCTGATTTTGCCTTTTATTAGGTCTGATGCCCCAAAAGCACCTCTATGCCCTTAATTCAAATCAAAGCCAAACGTTTCATCCCGCCTGTGATTTGCGTTAATCAGCTCTCCCATAAAGTTACAATTTAAAACAATGCTGACCCCCACCTGTGCAATTTGTAGCTCACGGACAAACCCATAATATATCACATAACTTGGCGGTAGAAACATGGTGAGTCGGGGAGATATGGATTTGATCCTGACTTCATCAAGCACTTCACGTTTTCATTTTGACTATTTTGTTATGGCCTTATTCTGCATTGATTGGCCTGTTTAGATAATATGTGCATGACACAAAGGAGCCACCTTTACTTCTCTCTCTCTCTCTCTTTTTTTTAACCACTTCCAGATACTCTAACCTTTGTATTTTTCAGTCCTGGAAGTTTTCTCCCTTTGACAGTTTATTGAGAGAGTGTGACATGAATGAGATCTAGAGAAGCTGTTCTATACGTTTACTATCACATGAAAAAACTTCCTTCCATTTGCACGTAGGTGAGGAAGAGCGAGGAGGATTCATCTCCTTAGCCAACTTTTGTCTCTCTGCAGCAGCAGCAGCCTGGTGAGCTCCACCCTGAGGTCTCAGGCAGGCTCTGAGAGAAACCATGCTGTGATCCAACTGGAGATGTCAACTCTTGGGCACAAAAGTGAAAAGTCTGCCATCCAGATATAGGTGCAAAGATCAGCAAATGACCAGCTAGGATTTGCCAAAAATCAGAAAATGATTTTCAGTTATTTATATGCTCATTTCAACTTTTCTCTGGCTTGATCTGAGAAAAATAAATATGTAAAAATAGACTGTATATAAAAATACGTGTGTAAATAGAAAAAAATGGATGTTGATTTTTCTTTTAGCATTTTTAAAAAATTGGTTGACAGTTGGTGATGCCTTTAGCTAGAACTCAGCTCTTTGCAGTGAGTAGCGTTCGGGGGTTACAGGTTTCTATAGACAGAAGAGCAGGGGCACGCCAAAAAATGGTTACTCAGTCAAACCTTTGGCTTTAAAAAGAATCATTTATTGGTCTAAAGCAAATGCTAAAGCATTTCAAGGAGACATCTACATGTACTAAAAACTAGTTACGATCGGGTACTTTATTCAGTGAGATTGAAGACTTTTTCAACTTTAATTTTCTTTCTGGTTAGGGTTCAAATGCGGGGAACTACAATTGTCTCCATCTCAGAAGTGGACTTACCTACTTTTTCCCCTAAGGTAAGGCCTAACAAATCATTCAAATATTCTGATTATATTTAATGGCTAGAAAGATTTTCCACTTCAGGTCTGATGGGTCTTAAACTGTTATATTTCTTTTTACTTGGAAGTGTAGCTAATAGTTACTATAGTTATTTTTTAAAAAATTTCTGTTTTCTAATTGTGTTCATGAAGCAAAGAGGAGAAATGTTCTTCTTTCCCATAAAGGAAGATGTAAATTTTGAAGTATGTTTTTATGAATTCTCTCACATGTAGATAGTCACTAGTTGTTATCAATAGCATATGTACAGATACAACAGCCCACAAATGTGTCTGATTATGGGGCCATCAATTTCACTCTTACCAAATAAAGTAGTTTGACTTTATTATTTACATGATTCTTAAAATATGCAGGCCACTGACCACACAAATAAACATGTGCTTTTGGATCAGTAGAAAGCCTGGTGTTTATGAACAGGGTTCTTTGTATTTTTAACAATATCTGGCACATTTCAGCAAAACTCTTTACTGAAACATGGAGCCTGGATAATTGTGTGTTTCGTGATCCATCCTGGGCAGGGGCCCCAACCTCTGCTCTTTAGGCAGAAAGGAGTATGAAAATCTGTGATTGCAGTTTGACGTTTTCTTTGCATGATTAGGTCAGTTGGTAAATCTCCACTTCGCAGTTCTTAGAAGCCCAGATTTCCTGTTACAAAGCAATGTGGTTCTGATTACAGCCTTACTGAAGTCCAGACGTAGTACCTGCGTTCTGCTAGCAGTTCTACTTCTCATTTTCCATGTTAACATGAGCAACTTACTGACTGTACCTTCTTCCTCTTCTTTGCCTTCAATGGTTGGGGAGGTTGAGAATCCAAGGGGTTGTAGAAGGGAGTGAAGGCAGAATAAGTAGTAGCCACGTTCCAAGTTCTGCTACAATGCTCTTAGGCTCTTAGGTTGGAGAACAGAATCGTAATGACTTGAACTCCGAGCGAAAGTTTTTCTAGTATAGAGCTGTGGCTCATCTGTTTTTTGCTTTAATTCTGTCTGTCACCGCCAAGTTCACTTGGTGAGACAATACGGTTATCTTTCAAAAGAATATTGCCAAAGACCTCTGGATGTACCCTAAAAGGCCCCAATCCTACCCAATATCGCAAGATAAATCTAGTTCATGGCACCATTTTTGCTCACTTGACTTGACAGCTTCTTGTATAAGCTTCTTACATAAGCTTATATAAGCTTTTAAGATGACATATATAGCTTCCTAACTCACCTCTTTCCTTTCATTCTTGCTTTCCTACAATCCATTTCTCACACAGTAGCCTGAATTTTCTTTCAAAAATGAAGGTAAAGAAGATTGTTTCTCTTTCCTGCTAGAATCTTACCATGACTTCTCCTTGCACTCTGATCAACATCCAGACTCCTTTCTGTGACATCAGAAAGGGCTGACATGATCTGGGTTGTGCCATTTCCCTGACCTCAATTCCTACCACTCGCCTTCTCTTTGCACACTATATTCTATGTACAATGGCTTTCTTCCTGGTTCTGCCTTGAGGCCTTTGAAAGGCTGTTCCCTCTTCTTGAAGACCTCTTTTCCTGCATCATAACCCTACTGACTCTCATTCATCCTTTGGGTCTCAGCCAACCCATCGTGTCACCCTTGCAGACAAATTTCCTGGGGCCGCCTTATCTGAAGAAATCTCTGAGACATTCCCCTTCGACTACTTTATTTTATTTCCTTCACAGCACTCACTACTGTCTAATATTATCTATTTGCCTCGTTGGCTTACTTGTTTATTTTTTGTCTTCCTATATGGGGATGTGTGCTTCCTTGGGAAAGGGACTTTATCGTATTCTTGGGGGGCTATTGCCTGGCCTGGCATAGCTACTCAATACATTTTTCATTGGATTGATGAATGAAAGACCAAATCATTGACTTTATCTTAGCCCACTAGCCAGAAAAATCTCAGGACTGGTTCAGAGTCTTAATCTACTTCAGCTAACTCAAGACCCATTAATTTTCATTTCCTTGTTTCCACAGTTGGTTAATTCTTGCCAGAGCCCTAAATTCATTTAGTTTCTGTTAGTATCTAGAAAGAGAACCCAACACATTCTAGGTGCTTCATGAATGTTAGTAGAATACGAATCTAACATTTTATTTTAATTAAGTTGAGCAACCTCATATTTATATAATGTCATATTTGCCATATAACTTGTTAATTCTACTAAAAAAGTCAAGTTTCTAAACATAAAAAGAGAAAAATTTGTGATAACACTCCCTGTTTTAAAATCAGCAAGGTACATCCCCATGATTCCTGAAATGTGAAGGCTAAGCCAGCTGGGAATTAAAAATAATACTTTGAGTTTTTATAGGAACATCTTTCAAAGAAAGAGGTTTTACATCTTACTGTATCTACTCACATGGAATTTCTTTAAGGAAGTGTTCTTACATCCCCTTTTTCAGATGGAATTAATGTTTGGTGACTCACCCAAAGCCCGAGGAGGTGATGGTAAAGGAAGTCCCCAGTGTTTCTAATCCCCCGCTCCGCCCACAGCCCTTCCCTCCTCATCACCCACGTCTCTACCTTCCTGCCCATTTGCTGTTTGACTGTCTTTGTTCTGTTTGGTTCCCTTTGGATTTTTTTAAAGTTCAAACTGGTTTTCTTGTTTTCAGCATGTTATGTAAAAGCATGCACAAACAAAAGGCCTGGCAGTGGAAAGAGAGCGGCGTTCGGGGAGTAGGAAAGAAAGGAGATGGGAAGAGATTGTGGTAAGAATCAGGAGATCCTCAGTTCAAGAAAACTCTACCAAAGAGGGCAAAGGCCGGGGCATGGTGAAGCAATTCCCTTTCAAAGGTAGCCAGAAGGAAGGCTGGAAATGACTAGTGCATGTACTCATCATTTATGGCAATGCTCTCTTTATTGTGCAATTCGAACTTCAACGTCCTGCTTCGAAGCCATCCCGGGAGCCACACAGTCGAGCATACTTAAAGGCTCTGGCTATCAAACACGATTTGATTGGCTGCTAAAGACATATTTTCAGATGTGATGGATAAAACAGAGGCACTTGCTTCCTTTTCTGCTTTCACATCTCCATGACACAAATTTTTATTTTTCTAGGAAGGATAAAATAAATTTTTAAGGGGGGTGGAGTTGTAACCGATCAAAGAGGGTGGCAATAACGCCTGTTCTGATTTCACAAACAAGGAACCATAAAGTATAATAAGTGGGCAATTACCTCACGGTGATTCAGGCCGTTGGTGGTGAGCTGGGGAGGGGGCTCTGAACCGGGCTGCTGGGCTGCTTTGCCTCGCACCCACCAACACAGCCCCACTCTCAATTCCCACAAGGATAGGCAGGGAGAAAATTACAAAAACAGTGAAAAGTTGCTCTTCAAAGGCATCTCATGGTCTTTTTCTTTTCGTATCTGGAGGGGTTCAGTGGTAGGAGAAAAATGGGCCCCAAATGGCTGAGGAAATGCTATGAAGAAAAAAGTAAGCAATTGGGAAAAAAGAGCTTCTTCCATGTTAAAAAAAAAACAAAAAAACAGGATGCACGGCTGTGGGGCCTGTAGGGTGCGGGGGTCACCCTCCTAGTTCCACAATGTCATTCATGGCAACATTCTGAGCCCCTCTGAGCCTATTTGCCATCTGAAATTGAGGATAATATCTAGCTTGCAGTCCATTCTGAGTTTATCTCTCATATTAGATCCATAGAAAATAGTCAGTAGTTGATAATTTTAGAAATCATGGAGATAATTTGAACAGGGTTAAAAGTACAGAACTGCTAATAGCCTATAATAGGAAACATAGTATTCCTTTCCAAATCTGCAGAAATTGGAATGTTGTTACACAGGAGCTCTTCAGCTACCCAGAAGTTACATTCAGTAAAAGCCCTTTTTAAGCATATTTCCTTATATTAATTGCAGGTTAAATCTGGGTCTGAAAATTAACAAGAATTTGATCACGTAGAAGATCTAGAAAAAATGAAATAGGTTGGACGTCAGATTGCTGGCTTGTTCACGGGTAAAAGGGGCGAGGAGGCGTTTTTTCTCCAAGGCCATTTACATTATGAAGTAAATCAAGCATTTGAATTTTTTTGTTTTTAATTTTCACCTAGTTGTATTAGCAGCATATAGACACCATCTGCGTACACCCTGGCAGCTTATTAAATATTTTTTTCATATTTTTAATAAAATGTAGATAACTATAGATCGTATATTATTCAGCCATGTTTTCATTGCAATTTTCTATGTGGAGACGAAACTTCAAACTTCTTACAAATTCACCAAACCAACTTTTAAGGTTTTCTAAGGATTTTTTCCAATATAGAAGTAGCTTCTTGTGTTTTTACTGATTTTATACATAACATGTTAATTGATTAAAAACATACAAACAAATGTAGATTCTACAGGTAGAATGTAGAATCTATAGAAGAAATAAAAAAATCTTCTGTGAGCCCATTACCCAGAGGTAATTGTTATTTGGTGGATATCGTCTAGACATTTTTCTACTTAATCTTTCACAATTTCTTCCCAAGCGAAATCATACTATGAAGATTTCAATCTTATTTTAACTTAAGATAAACTAGGTGCTTTCAATGCCAATAAATATATATGTAGTATTTTTAATGATTTGCCTAATAATCCATTTGTATGGCTGTACCCTAATTTATTTAACCAACTTTCCTGTTGGGGAAATTTGTTTTTATTTTCCCATTTTTTTTACTATTAAAATCCATCCTTGTATTTGTCTAATTCTTTCCATAGGATTAACTCCTAACAGTGAAATTGCTAGGTCAAAGGAAATTCACATTTCTAAAGTTTTTGATATATATATTTCTGAACTGCCGTCATGAAAGTTTTTCCAACATATGCCCCAGTGTTTGTGAGTGGCTTTTCTCTCTTGTTAACACTGGATACTATAATTCTTTTACATCTGTGCTTATCTAGTAATATAAAAGTATATCATTTTAATGTGCATTTCTATGTTTATTGTTAAGTTGAACAATTTTTTCATATGTTTATTGACTATCTGAGATTCTACTTTTGTGAATTGCCTGTTCATGGCCTTTGTCGATTTTTCTATTGCTAATTATTATTATTATTCTGTTGTTAATGTTTTTCAGACTGATATCCTCACTGAATCTCGTATCTTGGGGCTATCTATTACTGCTCATTTTGCAAATTCTTGATTTTTAAATTCATTTTTAAAATTCATGGCATCCAAAATTCCAAGTGAAAAATGGTAAATTTTGTATGGGCAAAGAAGTGCAGGGGCACATAAAGATATAGGAGTGGACCTTAGGGAAAGATCCAGGGTGTTCCTAGATGTTATTTAAAATAGTAGCTAAATTACAGCATGAGAGAATAGGATTACACATAAAAATATATTTTCTAATAGTTAACATTTTAAGGTGTTGGCCATGTTCTAGAACAGGATGCTGAGATCTTCTTCTGAAGGACTTTGTAAACGCGTTACATACCTTACTGTCTGGCTTGCATAATCCGAAGGGATGGGCCGGATGACTGCTCAAGATGTCCCTTGTCCAAAGCAATTATTTCCTTCTATTTTCACACATGAGCTTGAGGTTCGTAAAAGCTCTAATTCAAGGTTCTTTTCAGTTAATTTACAAATGCTATCTCTATTGTCCTTCCTAAAGGGCTTTGAAATTCTAAACTGTATTTCTAAGCTTAAGAACGAGTAGAAGTAGGTCTGTCTTTCAATTCTTCCTAATAGTAAAAGACACATACATACAGTGTGACTATGAGTCATCTTCCTAAGCTTTAATTTCTTACTGCTCTCTTGTGGCCATTCAAATGAACTGTCCAGATGCCTTTCTTTTTTTTAAACAGATCCTATAATATTAATAGGAAAAAAATTTTCAAGCAGAGTCGTCAAATTTTGTTTGTGGAGCAAATTTAGAGTCTCTGACCTTTGAACATCAAGGTCCCAAATAACTCTTGATTTTATTATTAGGTGTTTACTGGGATGGGGTTGCAGAAGAGGAAAAGCCTGCAAGTTTCTTCTTGTTTTTTTAGCAAAACCAACCACATTTTTATTCATCTATGAAGTCATCAAAAGACTGAAGTTTGAAATAGTTCTGGCCATTCTGAAGGTAAAATAATGCAATTTCCAGCTTGTTTCTGTACTGTGGTTTTGGGAATATCAGTAGGGTCTAAGTTTAGTCATTATAATATAAAAAAGTCTCTTTTTAGGGAAAAAATAATTCAAAGGCTGGCTATACATTAGAGCACACATAAGATATAGCTAAGAAAGAAAATGATTCTGTTACATTTTGGCCATATAATACTGCCCATGAATAGACAGGGCCCAGGTATTGCAGTGTCAGCGATGTTAAGAAGACAGAATGAATTGTCTTATTTTTAGTCCTGAGTGTTGGTCATGAAAATTATAATGTTGTCTAACAAACCTCTAATTCATTTGTCTTCAATTCCTATGACCCATCTATTCGAACATGGCAGGTTTTAAGCACAATTAGTAGTTACTTTGCCATAATTAGCACATCTATCTCCCTGTGGCCAAGTTTTCTGTAAAACAAGGTGCCTCCTGGCCAGGAAGGTTAGAGGATGTGATGATACAGCCAAGATATCAAGATGCATAGGAACTGATGAGGCAAAAAGGAGAGAAAGGGTAGACGGACCAGTGTGTACAAAGGCCCTGCAGGGGAAGGGAGCAAGGAATTTTTAATGAAATCAAACAATGGTCAATGACTTAGTAGTAAGAAACAAGAGGAAATGAAAGAAGATTTAAAGCTATTGAGATATAGTTTTGTGGACTCCATCAACGAGTTAGTTTGTCTTTATTATAAAAAGTATAAGAAAGTACATCAAGATGCTCTAAGCAGATAATCATAGGATCTCCCTCTGTTCAAAACAATAATTGTACTTGATGTGAGGAAATTGGAGAGAGAGAGTTCAGAGTAGCAAGAAGAGAGCATTTTGAAAGCAATTGCAATAGTCTGAGTGAAAGATAATGGCAGCATTGATGGGGTACATATAGCACTGATAAAGGGATATCTGAACAAAAGGATATGGGAGGCATAATCTTCAGGACTCAGTGATGGAGGGATGGCAGAGGTGAGGGTGACAGAAGTATTCTGGATGATTCCTTGGTTTCTGGCTTCAACAACAGATTGACTTATGGTTGTATTTATTAAGAGAGGAATACCAGAGGGTGAGCAGTTTGCAGAAAAAGATTGAGATTAAGTTGTATGTGAGACATACAAGTGGAGATGTCAAGAAGGCAGCTAGATATGTCAATCAAGGATTCAGGGGGAGGGGCTGTCATGAAAATATATATTTGAGTGAACTTGGTACTCTAATGTGTGAGTTTTGATGAGATTGCTGAGGGATAGAAAACTGATGAAAAGAATAGACTTTGTAAGTGAAACCTGAAGAACATAAACCTTTATCTAAGTAAAAAAAAGAGAGAGAGTTTACAAAGGAGAGGGAGAAAAATTGTTGGAGAGAATGAAATCATGGAAACATGGTGCCACTGAGATCAATGGAAGATTAGGATTAAAGAAGAAAAACATGATTAACATGTCAAGCACCTTAGATAGTAAATAATAACAGCTAACACCTGTAGCATGTATTGCGTCAGTTTCTCAGAGTTGTGCGTATTTTAACCCCTTGAATCCTTCCACCTGTACTATGATGTAGATACTGTTATCATCCCCATTTTATGGATGAAGAAAGTGAGGCACAAAGAGATGAAGTATCTTGCTTGAGATCATGCAACTAAAATGCAGAGGAAGTAGGATTCAAACCAAGGCAGTTTGCTTTCAGAGTTCTATGTTGTTTACCACCATGCTGTTTCACCTCTCAACAAGTCAAAGAGAGAGGAAAAATGTCTTTGACCTGAGTGACATGAAGGTCAGTCAGGACCTTACCACAAGCTGTTTGAGTGGAAAGATAGGGCCAGGCCAAGAGCCACACTGAAGTGATATATAGAACCGGGGGTGGGAAGTGAAGAAATGGACACTGCATTTAGACCCAGCTAGACAAGCAGCTGTCGAGAAGCATGGCTCTGAGAAGTGTAGTTTGAATCACTCCTAAGATAGAGTCATGCAGGTAGGACTTTCGTGAGGCCAGGTGGCTATGGAAGACTCCAAAGATTTGGGTCATCTCTAGTTGGATACAAGGAAGGAGTTCTGAAATGCATCAGACTCTTAGTTCTGTTTTAGAGTGAGACAAAATCATTGGGTTGCCTCTGATAGTAGATTTCTGAGGTTAAAAACTATTTTGTTCATCAGATTAGCACTCCTATTCCCAAACTCAAGCACTCACTACAGGGCTGCCTATGTAGCAGAGGGAAATGAGGTTCTGGGGAAAGTCACTGTGGGTTTGGAGGACTTGAGTGTTTACCCTCCTCTCTCCTGGCTGTGACTTTAGGCAAATCCAAATCTCCTGGTTCTTCAGCTGCAGAAGAGGAAAGAAGAGCTCTCTCTCAGTATTGCTGGTAAGGTTAAAAATGCAAATACTTTGTTAACTACACAATTCTATACAAATATTAGGCGCTAATATAATAAACTGTTATGGAAAGGGGGAAGGAAGGAGAGAAGGAGGGAGTAACCCTGGTTTGAGAGTTTCACCAAGAAATATAATCCTACTAAAAATATGGGCACACAGTAGAAGTTCAATAACTATTTGTTGGTGGATTAATTGATTTTTCCATTTGGAAAGGGCCAGAAAAACAACAGCAGGCACCCATGGGGGTCAGACAAAGAGCACCCTGACCTTTGCCTGAACACCATTCTTGTGAGCACGTTGGCCAGCAGAGGGGGAGTTTCATGCTAGCAGCAGTGATAGACCAGGCATTTAACATAAATATTTGCTGATTGATTGATTGAACTGGGCATATCATCAACATTGCAGCACAAAACGTTTCGACAAGTGATCTTGTGAGATTTTAGAGGAATAAGCTTGCCAGCACTACAGCAGGCAGGCATTTCCTGAATAGTCACACTGCAGCGCCCCTGATGAATTGCCCACCAGTGCCAATTAAATGTAGTTGTAGTTAAACCTTCAGGGTGGTAGAAAATGATCTTTAGGACAGCTTAGGATTCACTGGGGAGCAGGCAGTTCTATAATGCTGTAGTTTCACACATAATTTGAGCAAGAGGCAGAGGCAGACGAAAGACAGCTGATGGATGTCTGCAAGGACTAGAGAGTCTTCATGCAGAGCAAGTCTGAGAATGTTTAAATTTTTAGAAACAACAAGACTCGTGGCTCTTTCAGACATTACACAATGTCCTCTGAAATTTTTCTTCAAGTGTATATAACTGGTTAATATATTTTTTAAAAGTATTGACTTTTCAAATGAACAAAACAAACAAAGAAGAGCAACAAACACAATAACGAACACAGTAAAAAGGACAAAGAGAAGAGAAATGGATTTAAGAAAGAGTATGTGTTGGTGCCTGCCTGGTGGCATAGTAATTAAGTTTGCGTGCTCCGTATCAGAGGCCTGGGATTCACAGGTTCGGATCCCAGGCACGGACCTGGTGCAGCTTGTCAAGCTATGCTGTGATGGCATCTCACGTAAAGTAGAGGAAGATTGGCACAGATGCTGGCTCAGCAACAATCTTCCCTAAGGAAAAAGAGGAGGATTAGCAACATGTTAGCTCAGGGCCAGTCTTCCTCACACACACACACACACACACACACACACACACACACACACACACACACGAAGTATGTGTCTGTGTTTAGATCTGCAAGACCTGACTATGTTAATGTGAAGCATGCCAAACAACTGAGAATATTCTTCAGGAGATCTCTGGAGGAGTCATCACTCCGCACACCTTTGCATCCTAGAACATAACCAGATTTCCCTGACCATGTTCCAGATGCCTCCAAGTGCAAAAACCACAGGGCTGCCTGTAGGATCAGACACTAGAACGGGCCAAGGTAAAACGTGAGGCTCCTATGCAGTGGCTGATAGAGGTAACCCAGAGGAGGTCTGTCTCTTTTTTCTCTTTCTCTGAGATACACATATACTATGTTGGCAAGGGCCCTCGAGAGAGGTTGCTTTTTGCAGCCCAGTGTCTCACTCCATGCAAATTCCACTTTGCAATGAGATTTTCTTTCTTTGGACATAAATTGTCCACTGAATTAATTAAAGTGTGGAGGCATGAAATTAAAAGCTGGATGTTGTGACATCACACCAGTTGAATGTAGGACTAAATGTTATGTTTGAAATATAACAACATGATTAGTTTTAGAAATAAAATTTTAGAAAGCTAGCATGTTCCTGTTGGTGGGCAGTAAAGCCCCTAAATACTCTTGCAAAAAATCCATGACTACACCCAGTTAGCCCTTCTTGTGGGTAACAGATACTTACCTGGAACTTAGTCTGCAGGAACGCCCTGGTGGAATTGCTGCTTCTCCCTAACTGGAGGAGTTAAATGCAGCTCCGTGGACCACAGGCTTTCAGAAGGATAACTCCATCCTTGTCTTCTAGCAAGACCACCCTGCCTTGCTCAGTCCTGAGTCTTTTCCTTCGACCACAGTTTTCCTTTTGCCCCCTTCTCGCTTAGCAGTGTGAAATTTAGTTTCCTTGTGTTTAACTCATACCTGATGATTCCACATTCTCTGTTTAAAGGTGCACTTGCTTGTATGAAAGAGAAAACCACACTTACTTTTATTTTTAAAACTAGATAAATAGGTAATCTATCACATGCATATTCAACTGTCATTGTCAGCTCTGGCATAGACTGCATCATTTCCTTTCCTCTCAAGAAAATATCAGAATGAAAAATAGTAGGAATAATGTTAGCATAGAGATGGCATTGAACCTATTTTAATTAAAAAAGACAACAACTAATAAGCATTGGTGTTTTATTATCAGTAATCACTGGTGACACACTTCCAATTGACGGCCACCATGGCCGAATACTATTTCCTAAGACAAATGCCAAGAGAGAGATTTGCCTCAGAAGGAAGAGTCAGACCAGCTGATGGATTATTGTCTGTGCTCAGCACCTTCTCATAACTCTCACCCAGTAAGCCTCAAGGAACCCGATTGAAGGGCTAAGGCAAGAGATCTATACTTATGGGCTATATGAGAAGAATCAGGCGAGGGAAGAAGACCAAGGTTACACAGGCTCTGACATTTCCATGTCTGTCCTGACATCATTCACTTTAGCTCACTACTTTCACAGTGTTATTGGATTATTTTTCGAAATAAAAATGTGCTCTAGTGAATAGCATTAATCTATTATAACATTGATCCTAATTATAATTGTGTTAAGAACTCTTAATTACTACCAAATATTTTTGTAGTACTATTGTTTTCATTCCAAACTATTCATATCCAAATATTACATGAATATTTCATATTTATTAAGCATCTATTACATTCTAAACTCTATCCAAGTTCTGCAGATACAGCAGCAAACAGAATAGTCTCTGTCATCACAGAGTTTACATTCTTATTGGGGAAATGGACAAAACATAATTGTAACAAAGTTTTATAATTGTAATAGAGGGTAAGCACCAGGTGCTAAAGGGGAAAACAGTAAAAGCATCTAATCTCATCTGCAAATGAGAATCCCCTGACAGCCTGGAAGACATGATAACAAAGTTGCTGTCTGAGGGGTGTCTAGGAATTAGTCAGGCAAGAGGGTCAGAGGTTAAAGAAGAGAGTTCCAGTCAAACGAAATGCCACGTGCAAGTCTTAAGACAAGGGAGAGATGGTACCTGTAAGGAACCAGAAGAAATAATTTTTTAGGAGTCAAAAGTTCAGGGTGAAAAGATTAAATAGAAATCGGAGGATCTGAGACTTCTAAGCTATGTTAAGTATTTGGACTTTATTCTAAGGGTAATAGGAAGCCATAGAAAAGTTACGTATGTAGTAAGATTAGCCTTGTGTTTTAGAAAGATCACTTGGACTTCACCGTGGAGATTACAGGAATCCCTCGCTTTCCACATTGTTATTAGTGGAGCTCATAATGTCTCAGCTCAGGAGTAAAGAGACTCAGATACATTTTTCTATAAATTCTCCACTCTCCAAACTTTTTCTAGTCCTTATACTTAATAGATTCAGGTAACTTAATATCGTTCCCTATCTCAACTCTTGTGCCAAAATGAGGAATCACATAGATTCAGAAAATGAGGAATATTTGTAAATTTAAGTGAGGTAACAATGGAGGCTGGAGACATAATCAAGGTAGTAAAATGGCAATGACCTGAGGATTTGGGAAATATTTAGCGTAGAGCATCAATCAATAGGCCATTGTGATAAATTTGACATGGAGGGGAAGTCAAGAAGCAGAAGAGTGAAGGATGATGCACAATTATCTGTTTGGGGGAAATCCATTGTGTTTCTACTGCTGTGATAGGAAACAAGGGAAGAGGAGTTGTTTTCAGTGAAATGGAGTGTGGAGATCATGGATGTAGAAGATTATAAATTCTGTTTGGGATATGCTGAATTTAAGGTGTAAGAGGGAGATTCGAGTGGAACTGTCCAGTAAGCAGTTAGGTTTGAGTCTAAAGCTAAGGAAAGGGATCTTGGCTGAACATGCAGAATTTCTAGCTATAGGCTAGAAACAGCCTAGTTGTCCACTAAAATCCATCCTCTCCATCTCTCTGAGGACATGCCCAACTAAAGCTCACATTTCCCAGCTCTCACTGTGGAGCCCTGTGGTCATTTGACCACAGTCTCACCAGTGGAATGTGAGATGTGATATATGCAACTTCCAAGCAATTAGTTTAAAGAGTAATCTCTACCCTTGAATTTCCTCATTTACTTTTCCATCCCTCAAGACTGAACCCAGAAGAAATCCAGCTTCAAACACCAGACAGTGATGGTGGAGATGATGCAGGGATGCAGAGCAGCAGGATGAAGGAAGCCGGGTCTCTGAGTGACTGCATGAAGCAAAGCTGCTGCCATCCTGGACCATGTGCACCTTGACTTGTAGGTGAGAGAGAGAGATAAATCTCATTATTTAGGCCACTCCTTTTTTTTGCAGTAGTTTAGCCTTAACCCTAAAGAATAGAGATGGCAATCCTCTGGGAGTATATTAGATACACCAGGGAAAAGGATGTGGAGTGAGAAAAGAAAGACCCTATGATAGGACCTTATGGAACACCAACATTGAAAAAGTAGGCAGATAAGAATCCTGAAAAAGGGGGTGAGAAGTTGTATCCTGAAATATGGGAGGAAATCAAGAGGTGTGAATCTTCATATCAGCTTGGAAAAGTGTGTTTCAGGAAGAAGAGGGTGGTCACTAGTGTCAAGTGATGCTAATAGATAAACAGAGTAAGACCCAGGGGAAAAGTCTAGGGGATTTAGTGTCCACGAGGCCTTTGGTGACTTGGCAAGAACAGGTTTAGAGTAGTTTTGTGGAGAGATGGCAGAAAGATGAGGAAATGGAGGCTATAAACACAGATGGCATTTTAAAGAAATTTAGTGTGGCAGGAAGGAGGGAGATGGAGACGAATTATGGATGGAAATGGATCAACAATGAATAGCTAACATTTTCTGAGTGCTTATGAGAGGGACTACATAATGTTCTAAACACTACACATATTTTCCTGTTCAATCCTCACAACAACCCTGTTAAGTTGGTTCTACTATTTATATTTTACAGAAAATCAAGACACAAGGATGTCAAATGATGCCCAAGTCCTCACTAAGTTTTGGAGCAGCCTTAATTACCTTGTGCTACTGCTGCTGGTCAGGAAGCCCAGGGAGGTTATAAATGTTTGTTCTTTCTCAATGTATAGCACTTGGAAGCTTCCTACTTTCACTGTTCTTGTGGAATATAAGTTGGATTTTAAAGTTAGACCCAACAAAACATTCAACTCCAAGGCAAAGCAAATCAGTTATTCCACCCAACCAAGGCCCGGAACCTTTTCTATTTGCCTCAGTCTCAGAGCCCTGATTAAAGAAGGATGCTTCCAGATGTTCTGCACTGATAATAATCACCATCATCTGTTAGTCACAACATGAATTATAGAGTTGATTTGTGGGTCCATTTGGAACTGCTTTCCCTGGATGCCAACATTATTAAGCTTGCTTATTTGTTTGAAATAAGTACCAAGGGATTTAGAAAAAGAGGAAGGAAAACATAGAAGAAAGGATTTCTGGGAAGTTTTGAGGAGTTCTTTGCTGTGGTGGAGACGATGAATTTATTGTGACATTTATCTGCACGATGATGTGATTTCCTCCAAATTATCTTCAACCACCAAGATGACTATGCTGAGGAGGGAGGTGTTTGAAGTCCTCTAGGCTTGGGCTTCTGCCAGTAGATGATGGAAGAATAATGAGCAGAGTTAGGATATTAAAAACAGAATGGTTGAAAGGATACATCATGAGACTTAAGGTGGGTAGGAAAGGAAGATGCTGGAGAGTCAATCAAGAGAATGAAGCAGGGTCAGGCATTTTGAATATAAGCTCCGTGAGAGCAGACATCTTTGACTTCTTGGTTCCCCCCAGGAAATCCAGTGTCTAGTTTTGGGCCAAATGATTATAAAGTCTGAATTTACAATTTAAAAGCTGGAGCAGTTTCAGGTAAAGATTAATGTCGTCAGAGATTTACACCTTGGTGATGGTGCCTGAAGGACACTGCACAAGAAAGTAGAAGTCACTGGAGATGAGGCTGCCATGCTGAGAGCTAAGGGTTTGTTTGGGTTGAACGCCCGTCTTTTCAGGCACTCAGAATGATAACAGAACCCGTGGGAGGGAGGAGAATTGTAAGCCCAGGTGCCAAGGCAATCAGTAAGTGAGAAGGAATGATTAGAAGGTCTGAAGACAAGACATTGTGAAGGACGGACGATTGTAAACAAGTCAAGGCACAAATTCTGGCTAGTTTTGCTCAATAGTAATAATGGGTAATGTGTTCCATTCACCTGGCTAAAGTGGCCGACAATGGATACTTTTATAGCCTGATTTACCTGTTTTCATGGTCAAAAATGAAATATTGATTGCCTGTCTGGAAAATTATTTCATTCTGTGCCCTATGACATGAATCTCGCTTCTTTTTTTGTGTGTATGCCAAAATTGGATGAATCCATAAAGGCAAATTTGACAGTAACGATCAATCGATAAAAGAAATTCAAGCCAGTTTATGAACATGAATATCGTCTAGTCTTTGTTTGAGTTGTGATTTGATATTTGTCTCATAATGCATTTACATGCTCTTATTATTCACTATTCTTTCTAGATAAGAACTTTCTATTTATTTTTAATTTTTTTTGCAGTGGCATGCATGATTTGAAGCAGTGTATATCAAATATCTTGAGTTGGCCAAGGTCTTTTATATTTTACTGTTTTATATTGTTTATTTGTTGATGTCATTTGAAATTAACTTCATTAAAATTTGACAGTACAAATATTTTCCTGTTAAGTGATCAGTTCTTATTTTGATGGTATTATGTAAAATGCTAAATTTTTTTTTTGCATGTTTTGCAACTAAAATTTATCTCAGCCTTTTGATAATGTCCAGAGACAAATAAAGATCATAGGTTCCTTTGTCTGCTTACCTGGAAGAGAAAATGGAAAACTGAGGCCATCACACCAATAACTGAAGTATATAAATGACTTGGCTATTTCATTCAAAAGCGTTTCTTCATCTGAGTTATCTGCATTTTGGTTAATTCTCCTGATTCCTCTCTTTCCATAGAGAAGACAGTCTGGGAATCAGAAACTGAAAAAGTTTCCAATGCTTTGGTTGACAAATGGGTGGAAATGTCCTGATGTCTGTTCTATAATGTGTAGAACCTTCCATTGCCAAAAAACGTTAACAAAGAATCCTTTACCTTGATTCTCATTAGCTGGAATTTAGGGTCAGAAACCATCCAGCGAGTAGATCATTTCAGAAAGAGCGTTTTCCTGCTGAACTCTTGATTCCCTTGTCTTTGTAAAGCTGAAAGTCACCAGACACTGTTTGATAGCTTGTTCCACTATTCTCCAGCATTCTTTTCTTTTCACTATTTCAGCTATGCTAGTCGACTGAGTTTCCATGGCCCTGTCCTCAAAAGTTGTGCAGGGCATGATGGCTTGTTTTGCTTGGCAAAATTCTCCAGAACGTTATTCATTGTCTGCAGGTGATTCATGGTTAGGAAATTAATTCTGAACTCTGCCAGTGATTGCGGTTGATTGAAGTCCAGAAGTCTCTGCTGTCTATTCACTTGCACTCTTTGTCAACTGGAATATTTCTACAATAAAAGGAGCCGAAAGTAGATGTGCTTGATGCATGGAATTTACATGTGCGTTTGCATCTTTTGAGAGAGCCACTCAAGCCCACACAATTTTAACACTTGGCATGAAAATCATTCTAAAAGTGTCTGACTGAATGAATCACATTTTACAAATAAATATCTGTCAAATGGTGCAATTACTTCAGATCCAGTCATTAAGCAATAAAATAAAGCAGTAAATAGGATACATCTGCTGCAAAGTGCTATAGAAATGCTAGTTTCCTTCTCAAGTTACTTGCCTTTTAATATTTCGGCCTAATTGGTGGAATGATTCACTAGAAACATCAACCATTCAATCTAGTCACGGCACCAAAAAAGGAGGGAAAAAAGGCTTCCTGAACAGTCAATAGGACTAAAGAAACATAGAGAAAAAAACACCCACTTACACGAGAAAAGAACGCAAAAAGCAGGGATGGGGCATGAAGCATTCCTTTTATGTGCTACTCTGAGGCGTGCTGTGAGATGAAGGGCTACATATCCTTTGGAAAGCAGGACCAGCGTCTCAGGGTGTTATCCAGTTTCCCTCCATATCAAAACACCTGCTTGTGCACATGCAAATAAAAGTAAATTTAAAGAGACTGTTATCTTTATAAACCAACAGAAATCCTTTAAGTGTTTATTTTTCTTAAATGAAGAAAGTAAATAAACAGGGAAGACATTAGCTTCATAATTTTTTAACACACTATGTTTATCAGTGGTACAAAAGTTTATATTCAAGGGCAGGCCAGGCAACATATTAGGTCATTATAATGTATTGGTGTATGAATAGACATCATAAAATGTTAGGTTTTCTTTCTCCAGTTGGCCTCCCTTTTATATGAAAAATTAGAAAAAAGAGCATAAGAAATAGGAAACCTGTGAAAATTCAGTTTGCTGAAATATTTTAAATAAGTTTTTGTCGGAATTTGATCACAAAAAGTGCATTTTTGTTGTTGAAACTTTAGAAAGAATAAACAGAAGAAATTAAAAATAATTCACAATCCTATCTTTCAGATAACTACTGTTGGTGCCTACATGTCTTGTGGTTTTTCTTGTTTTTCATTGCATATTCTTAATCCTGCATCTAAAGAGGCCTCCTCTGTTTTTGTTCTCTCCCTTGCACCTCTGTCACAACCCATAAAAAGAACGTGTTCAGGCTAGCTCGCTGTTCTAAGGAGGATGAGAGAGACATGTGGAGCAGAGCTGTTCTAGCCAATCCACACACCTGCTGTGATGCACAGATGCATGAGTGATAATAAATGATTGTTGTTTTGGGTGATTTGTTATGCAGCAATAGCTAACGGATGTGATGTGCATATATATAATGTGTGTGAGCCAGTATGCATATATGCATACACATGTACATATACGTATATATTTAGCAAAATCAAAAGCATAATATCCTTTAACCTGTTTTTTGAGTTAATATAAGACCATATCTCAAGTATAAATAAATATTTTCACTTTTGTCTTACTGCTAGAATGTGAGTTTCGCAAAAGCAGATAACACTGTACAAGTGCCTGGCCAGGATCCAGTCCACAGTAAGAATTAAGACGTATGTGCAGAGAAAATTAAAATTTTCAATAACGCATCTTAGAGGTTGCATTTTCTCCCACTGCATATGTACTTCTATTATGATATTTCTAACCAGTCACCTGTTTTTGTTTTTGTTGAAATTCCTCTGCAGACTTGGAGAGTTAAGTCTCCATGCACATTTATGATTATTTCCTTAGGAAATATTCCTAGAAGTAGAATTTTGGGGCCAAAGTATATAGAAAGGACAGCTATTTAAACAAAAATCTTTTTAAAATCAGCATCTTAGCAATTACAATTTGGCAAAAGGTTTTTTTCTTTTTCTGGTAACTTTCTTGATTCGTAATGTGGCTTTTCTAGATTAAAGTGAGAAAAACAGTGGTCTCACATTGTTCTTAGTGCAAGACAAGTTTGCAAGTGAACATTTTCCTTCCTTAAAATAAAAAAAAATTAAGCTGCAACCACTTCCTATTCTACCATTTTCTCTTTTCTGCTTTTTAGACTTCCTTTCATGTCTGGTCAGTGAAGATCCACTGAGGCTCCATTTGGTGTGGGTGCAGCTCCCATCAATCGCTTCCTTAAAGGTGCTGCCCCTCCTCCCCCATGTGACAGTCAAATGAATACATGGAGTGGCAGAGTGCGGGGACTATTATAAACTTAGGTTGAAAATTCCGAAGGTAAGACGTATGGAAGCCAGGGCAGTGGCAATCTGACCTGCTTTGGGCACACTCCTTTTTAACTTGAAGGGACCTTTCATTGCCTTTCGGTCTGAACAGGTTTCAGAGCAAAGACCAGGAAATTGACTAGAGGGATAGAGAACTTAGCAACCATGAGAGAGGGGGGCAGGCTACTGCATAGGAACTTACATCCACACCATTATACTGAGCATAGTCTTTCAAATGGGTCCTAATTGTGTCTGAACTTCTTCCTTCCTCATCTCTAGAGATCGTTCTACAATGCAGACTTCACAGTGAACAAAGACACTCGCTTTCCCACCTTCTGTGTAGTGCTTGTTCAAGGTATAATAGGCTTGTCAATCCATGGTAATGTTATTCCCACATTCTGCTAAGCGCTATATTTATCATAAAACATAAATGATGGTAGGCTGACAGGGTTTTTCAGCAGACACTAGATTTTAACTATGCCCAATCTATTTCAATTGATGTGTATTTCTATAGCTTAGAAAACTTTTGTTGGTTGTTTTCTAAACGTGACTAATTTCTATTTTAACACTGATATTATATTCAGTTCAGGGCTATAGTTAAGGAAATATAATCAGAAGAACTTCATTCTACCTTGAAAGAGGTATATGGTTTGTAAAGATTAGAAAAAAGAAGAGGGGGTGGATTTCTTCTAGTTTCAAATAACTAATTTTGACCCACTCCTGATATCAGAATTTTCTTGGGCTAATTTGAATATAACTTCTTCTAACAGGGTTGAAACATTTTCTCCAGGATGAGAATTTGATTCTGTACTTAGAATAAAAGCTGAAAGGATTTCTAACTATGCCCCACACCCACAAGGGCGGCCATGGCTTGTCACTCTTCTATGAAGTTCTGCTTGTAAGCAGCCTAATTTAAATCAAAATTATAGTTGGAAGTATTATATTTCAATAAAGACTTTCCCATTTATCCACAAACTTCAGTTTAATTTACAAAAAGGCACTGAATTTTGAAACAAATTAGAAGGAAAAAATGAAGAATAAATCTTTCTATTTATGTTGGAAAGATTGGAGACATGATTCAGAGCCTACCCTTATCCCCTCCCCGACAAAAAAGACCAGATTATACATATATTAAAAATGATATGGCTAATTGGACAATTATTCAGATATTTGGCCTGAAATATTCAGACATATTGCATAAAAGTATATTGGTACTTTTGGGCTTGAATTATTGAGATAATTGGACCAATTCACTATTTCACTTTGCCTCTGTAAAGTATAGCAGTACCTTAATTATAGTCTAATTTATAGAGTTTCTTTCTCTGCACAGACAGTTTAAAGAATACAGGATTTCAAATCAGGAGACCGAGGCTTGATTCTATTTCACTCTTATTAGCCATGTGACCTTGGACAAGCCACTCTCCCTTGCTGGGTCTGTTTCTTGATGTGGAACAAGACTATAATGTATGCCCTACATATTTCGTGAAGTTGAGAAAAGGCTAAATAACATCACAGGAAGAGCTACCATTTATTGGTCATACATGATTTCATTTAATTCTCACAATAATCACAATTGTGTACAAGAACTGATGTTTAGAGAAATTAAGAACATTTCCAAAGTCATACAGCTAGAACTTCACATAGCCCAGACTCAAACCCTAGACTTGGATACTAATGTACATGTGTGTGGCCTCTTGAATGAGACAAACTCCTGCACATAAATAAAGGATTATTTTCATATGATTCTAGCAAGTACAATGAACCAGGTAACCTACAATGGGTTGAACAAACTTCCATACTGGTGGGTATTTAAAATTTATGGATTTTTCACCTTTTTTCAGCAATAATTCTAGGACACTTGAACAAATGGCTCTTAATGGTGTCACTATTGGGGCTGCAGCCATATGTTCATGAAGGACATGTGAAACCTGTTAGTTTTGGCACCATCATCAATAATAACTTTGCCATTTCCCTAGCTTGGGAATCAATCCCTGGGGTTGGATTTGCTAACACCAGCATGAGTCCCTTATCTAATCAGAGCTAGACCTAGCCATATTTCAGTGCATTTGACAAGGGATGATGTAATGGTCTTAGCTGAAAATGAGATATGTATTGGACATTTGAATGTCACACAGTAATATGATTGTCAACTAAATTGCCAATAATAGGTTTAGTAAAAGCATAGTCTAAAATAGGATAATGGTTTTACTCTAGAGCTTTTTTCCCTGGTTACTATGTTACTTAGCCACACACATGTATATATGTGTTGACGCACTTATATACTCACTTATCTATGAAATAATAATGATATGCCTGTGAAAACAACCAGGTTGTGTCTGTTTTAAATATGGAGAAGTTACTATTTTTCCACACTCAAGATTTTCCCACATACTGATGAAATAGTAGGAAATCTTCCTGTTTGGATTCCAGCGGTGAGAATTTCCCCATATGTTCACCATCTCTTTCTTTATAGATATTTTGAAGGTAACAAAATAGTACATTCTATCCTTTGTAAATCTCCACCAAACTTTCTTATGACAGATAAGGGTTTTAAGTTAATTAACCAGAATCCTACACAAAATGCATGTAGAATAAGGTAACTAAGATTTATATAGCTTTAAAAGAAGGAATATTTACAACTGAAAAAGGAAATATTTGACCTTTCTAGAAATAATAGATAAGGTATCATATATAGCACAACTCCATGAAATATAGAAATGCTACATTCAGGGTAATTTTACATTAAACTGTTGGTAGAAAAACTGCAAACAGAGGTCAATCTTTGACAGATCTAAAAACACAACCATGTGGATCAAATTTTCCAGTCACAGCTTCATCTCTATACATTTTCTTTCATTTGTAAAAATCTTGCTGTTTCTGCAGAGGAACTGATTAGACTGTCCACTTTAGTGCTGAGCCATGTATTTCTGAAAATGAGCTTCAGCCTGCAACAACGCGGTGTATTTGCTGCATGCTCGTTTTAATTTGTCCAAGACCAGCTTTTAGGCCTTACATTTCAGATTTGACAATTTGCCTTTGGCATAAACTCTCTCTTAGTGGCAGCTCCTTGAATTTTTCATATAAATAGTATTCCAGTTGAGAACTGTATCTATATGGCCATGTCATTGTGACATACATTTTTAAGCCTCTTCTAATGATTAACATACATTTCCATGTATTGCTCTCACCGAAGTTTGGCTTCTGCCTCAGTAAAAGAATAACATTACCTACCTTCACCTCAACGCATAAACTCACACTTTAGTCCAATTGAGCTAGAAGGTAAAATAGTTCTTGGAATATTTCACAAAAATGTCTTAGAGAAACTCATTTTATCCAGGACTCAGTTTTTCCCTAGGAACTCACTCACCTCTGGAAGGGCTTTGCTTTTCTAGATCACTTAATTAGTTTAGCAACTTAATGCTCTACTAATGCTAAGACACTAGTGGAAAAAGGCTTTGACTAAAATATATGTTTTGTCCCATATAATTAAACAATGAAATGTCCCAAATAAGTACATTTTCTAGATAATTGAAGCTTATCCCACTAATTGTCCATTTTTTTTACGTTTACAATTTATTCGTGTTTGGGTAGAATTTTTCCTAAGAATTCCTAATTCAACTGGAGGCCAAATGTAATAGATGTTAATTGTGATGTCTGTCTGGCTTATAATTTCCTTGCCTGGGCATGGCCCTAATATACAGGTTGCTCCCTCAGGGGCCATTTTGATTCTGTGTGAACTCTGTCTCGTGGGCACAACTGATTGGCTCATTGTTGGACATCTGACCTAAGCTCAGTAAGTAGAGTCCTTATCCATGATTTTAAAACAGGGCTAGGACAATGCACAGTCCCTGGAATTTAGAGTGATGGGAGCCACAGGAGGTAATGCTAATGTACTGATGGCAGCCATATTATCAATAACATGGAGAAAGCCAGTCCGCCGTAGGAGAAGATGACACAGAAAGGCCAAGGTGAATAGAAAGACAAAAGATGGAAAGAGGGACTCCTGGAGAAGATCAATTGCTTTCTCCACTTATCTCTGAGGCTTAGCTGTACCTCTGTCCTTCCTGCAGTTAGAAAAAGCAGCCTTTTGATAAGTTTCCTTTATCATCTAAACTGGTTCCATTTGAATTTCTGCCACAAATGATTTCGATATTATCAAGTATCTGTATTATCCAAAGCTGATTCAGGCAAACTTCTGAGCTCTACCCCAGAGTAGATTAGAGGATTTTTGTGTGAATCTCAGTCAATGTAATTTTCTGAAGCAATGGAACTGTTTATGGGAAACTTTTCCTTAAACACGACAATGGCATTGGTCTTAGACAAGCATCCTGAACATACCCTCGTATTTTCTTGATGCAGAGGAGCTTGTATACTACAATGATTTTCAGTTGCTGTTCTCCTATAATTCGGTGACATATTCAAGAGCTTTCTGAAATAGGAGAGGCTGTTTGTACCACACTAAATGGCCCCAGACAGCTGTGCTTTGTAAGATATGAGATCTCATCTATAAGAAATCTCTGTCATTCCTTCATTGACTTGTTGGCTGTCATTTCCTGCTGCTAGAGAGAAGTGGTTTGAGCAACGAAGTGGCCATTAGAAGTGGAGCGATCTGGGTTGGTCAGAATGTGTACTCTTTTGCTTGCTAGCGTTTGACCTTGGGTAGGTTATTTCGATGCCAGAACTTCTCTCTCCATTTACAAAATTGGCTTAATAGTAAACTGTTTCTAAAGAATAAATTAGATAATATATATAAAGCACATATTAGGAGTTCTATAAATATGAGGTCATTTCTGGTAACCAGTTCCCCCACTTCTAATTGACTACTTCTAAATTGTCCTGGGCTAGGAAAACAAATCTGAAGATATGAAATCTGAAAGTTCGATGGTGTTTAAAGGTGACTGTTTAAAAAATTACTTTAAAGATTATTTCTTTAAAATTTGCCTAATTCAAAACCACTTAACCATATTGAGTACTCTCTGCAAAGCCCCCATTATCGCTTAGACAGACGTTTTCCCTCCACCCCAAAGGAGGCCTATTTGTTCATTCCACCTTTGGGAAGCTAGGATTACTAGAAAGTCCTACTTACTTTGATCTCATTGCACACTGGAATTGCTTCCACTCATCATTGCCATATAAGTGGAGGTATGTGTGTTTCTATGTAACTATTCAAATATTTGAAGGATACTGTCTTGTCCCCAAACCTTCTTTCATCTAGGTTGAAAGTGTCTACTCATTTTACTCTGTCTTCTTCAATCATCTCAATATTATCCAGTTTATCCTTTTCGAACCAATATGCAGAAGGTGTTATCTGAGTCATGTGGAATAGGATCAGATTCCTCTCCGAGCAGCCCCGGATTTGATTTTTGGTAACTAAACAGATAGCTGTCAACCAGAGAGATGTTTGTTTTCCAAATTAGATTATTATTAGTGAATCTAACCTACAGCATAGTGTCCTTCACATGAATCAGTTAGGAAATTTTGTTCACTATCCATCAAAGCTCAATCTAGTCTCTTTTTATTGTCCATAAGTATATGCCTATGAACCAATTATGAAATCTTTTACTTTACCCATTTTTGAAGGTAGACGTTTGTATCTTTCTGTGATTTTCCAAGATTTGCACATGATTCTGTCATCTCAGTTATAAGTGCTTTTAGTACATTGAGTTGGACTTCTTTACAACATGTAGAACACTAGGTGTTCTTATAATCATAATACTCATCTTGATCTAACTCTAATCAATTCAATTCTTGTTCTATATATTTCAGTCTGGAAAAATCTCTACCTTCAGAGAATTGCTTGCTCTATGTAGAGATCCGATATGTTTTTTTTATTGCTTTTCTCTAAATATCACTGAAAACTGGAAAACTCTATTTGATAGATTTTCTGCATGTGTGTGTTTGTACTGAAGGTCAAGTCAGTTAGGACTTTAGCTCCAATGACCAGTGTGAGAGCTTAAGCCAACTGCAAAAGATAAGAGGGAACAGTCCCCATAAGAGACCACCCTCAAGTTTGATAATTTGCTACAAGAGTCTCAGAACTTACTGATGGCGATTATACTCACGGTTACAGTTTATTACACAGAAGGGATACAGATTTAAAATCAACCAAGGGAAGAAGCACATAAGGCAGAGTCTAGAAAAAGTACCAGATGTGAAGCTTCCATTGTCTTCTTCCTGTGAAGTCATCGATGTGTTACTTTCCTGCACTGATGTTTGACAATACGTGGATTGATAACACATGGAGTATTACCAACTAGGGACGTTCCCTAGACACCAGATCTGCTATCATGTTTCATGTGTCCTTAGAAACTGTAAGCTCACTTTACACAAAACCAGATTTCTATCTTCTCTGTGAAATCAGAAGCCCAGGCAGAGTAATGAACGGCAACAACTTTTGGAACTGATGAACAGGCATCCCCTTCAGACTGGACAACACCCTCAAGTCCACCACTTTCTATTTTCTGCTGTCCATTCACTTTGTGGTATTCATCTCTTCCTGATAAGAATGGATTAGTGACCCCCTTGTATGACAAGGGATTCTGACCTGTTTTGAGGTTTCAGAGATAGCCTTGCTGTGGTAATAACCAATAATAGTCCATTTAGAAAAGTAAAATAGGGGCCGGTTCTGTGGTCTAGTGGTTAAGTTCACGCGCTCTGCTGCGGCAGCCCAGGGTTCGGATCCTGGGTGTGGACATGGCACTGCTTGTCAGGCCATGTTGAGGCGGCGTCCCACATCCCATAACTAGAAGGATCTGCAACTAAGATATACAACTGTGTACAGGGGGGTTTTGGGGAGATAAAGC
Organism: Equus asinus; assembly: GCF_041296235.1. Lineage (NCBI taxonomy): Eukaryota > Metazoa > Chordata > Mammalia > Perissodactyla > Equidae > Equus > Equus asinus. Next base: position 50,610,453 of record NC_091794.1, read on the forward strand.
AGAAAAAAAAAAAAGATTGGCAACAGTTGTTAGTCCAGGTGCCAATCTTTAAAAAAAAAAAAAGAAAAGTAAAATAATAAAAGAAAATGCATTTTAAAAAACACAAAAAATTATGCCAAAGAGTAAGCTCGATGATATATTGAGAGTATCTATATGAATGTAAAATTTTATTGAGAAACATATGGTTAGGTTTGATTATATGTAGATATATGTCATGTTTCTGAATGCAAATATTATAAAGATGTCAGTCTTCCCAAATAAATGTAAGAATTTAAAGCGATTCCAGTAAAATGGATTTTTAAGCTCCTATGGAAGAATAAATAAGTAAAAATAAGCGAAAAAAGTTATGAAAGAATAAATAATGAAGGGAGCTTTCAAAATTAGATATCATGTTATGAAAGCTGTAATAATGGCTCTGGTGTGGTACTAGCATAAAGACAGATGAATTAATGGAAGGGAATAGAAAACTGAGAAAGTGACCCAAGACACATTCATCACTTTACTCAACCCAACTGTTTCTGGTCAGAGAACATCATGTGATGCAAATTTGAAATTCTTGCCACATTTGAATGAACAGAAATGTATTGCTTTGCATATATACGTCAAGTAAGAGGGATGAATAAGTAGCCCGAGATGACCAGAGAGCACATATGTTTACTAATATAATAAAGAATCCGTTTTAATTAGTGGGAAAGAATAGTTTAATCAATGGGAAGAGGGATGGGATAATTTGTTGATTCATTGGAAAACACAAAGCTTTATCTACCTCACAATATTTATTTAAAAACTGCATATGTATTAAACTGTTAAAAAGGGCAAAGGTTTATAGTCATAAGCAAGAAGGTGTAGAGGAAAATATACCTGATTTCTTGTTAGAAACGCAAAGTAAACGAAATAGAAATGTTAATAAATTCAAGCACACAAAAAATGAAAAACTGTTCTTATAAAATATCATAAATAAATAAAATAACAATGACAAACTAGAAAAAATAATTGAAAAATAAAGTAAAAATAAGGAAAAACTATTTATGAAGAATTTTATAAATTAACGTACAGTAATATGAGAAAAATTGATAAAAGTAATAATAGACAACTCACCATACAAGTCATGGGCAACGTAAGAACATGTCTACATCATAAAGAATCAAAGAAATACATATTCAAATATTAATAGAAATGATTTTTCACATGTAACATTGGTGAAAATGAAAAAATGAAAATATTCAGTATTGGCAAAGGTGCTGGGAAATGAGAACAGTCATAAATTGTTTTTGATACGTAAGATAACACAGGTTTTTAGAGGCAAGATGGATATGATGTAACAAAAACCTTAAAAATATTCACATATTTGAGCCAGCAACTTCACTTTTAGGAATGTACTCTAAGAAAACAATTTAAGATATTAAAAAAGATTTATGCTCATTTTTGTTCTTTGTAACATTGTTTGTACTGCCATAAAAATATTCAGTAATAGAAACATAGTTAAATAAATTATGGTCAGTGAATAAATTCAATATAACCATGAGAAAGTGAGTTGAAAAATTGGAATATAATCAAAGTTTTATAAAAAAGATATATATGTATACATATAATTACACATTTCCAAAAATAGAAAAGTTGCTAGAAGAAAATACATAAAATATTAATAGTAATACTTGGAGTTTATTTTTTCTACTTTATCATATTTTTTCAAATTTTTGTTTCCTTACGATTTATTTTTTAATTATAACAAATGATAACATAAATAAATACATTCTTTGCAAAAAACAAAAAAACCCAAAGAAGTGAAATTACCCTATAGTCTCAGCCAATCTCATTCATTTCTCCAGAAGTAACCACGTACTTGTGTTTGCGTGTGTATCCCTATACTTTTTTATATTAAATATGTATTATTATTGCAATCAAAAGTAAAGGTTATTTTAATGAGTGTTAATGCCAACAGAAAGAGAGTAATCTTTCTCCCACGCTCAGAGTTCTAAACATTAAAGGCAGTAATGAACCATATAATGATATAGAGAAATACCATTTTGCAGTGTACTCAGATAAATCACTAACCTTGGCTATCCCCATCTCATCACTCCTTAAAACAGACTTTCTTGGTTATCGCTAAACGCTCTTAAAATCTGATAAAATGTTCTAGAAAGGGTAGAGAGTACGTAATATTTCCAAAAATGACCATACACTTTATCAGGGAGGAGATGTATTCTCAATCTTTGGGTTTTTGCCTTGAACGCAACATACTTTTTACATAAATTACTGCTCATTTCTAAACAAAAGAAACATATTGCACGTAAACTGAGACCTCACTCTCACCTTGCAAGGAGGAACAAGCGACAGACAGACACAGTGCAGGTCAGGGATGGGTTATCCTGAGCGTTGTCTGATGTAACTATGCTACAGGCTCCTGTTTACACCCCATGGCCACAAGTTTTTTGTAAATTAAAGAATGAGTGAGAAATGAGGGGATTAGTATGATCAAAGTGCAACCAATGATACTTTGAAATTGACCCTTAAAAATGGCTGGCTTGCCACAGGGAGTATTTGAACTATATGCTCAAAAGCTAAGCTCGCAGCTCAGCATCTAATTTTAAAGGATGATCTGAGTAACCTGAGTGTTTTTGAAAATGAGGGGAGAAAGTAGAATCGTTTCCTTGATTAACCCTTATGAAGTGTTTTCTATGTAAAATGCATTATGTTAAATTCTGGAGATCTGGTGAGGAAATGGAAAGTTCTTTGCTCTCGTGGAGCACGTGGTCTAGAGGGGCATATAGGTTTCAAGATTCCAAAAAATTTCACTGTGGTAAATGCTATGACTGGAGTTCTGAGTGCCATGGAAACACAAGAAAAATCAAATGGTAGCCAGAGCAAGTGACGTCTAAGAACTGCAGGGTGAGTAAGAAACAGGTAAATTGGTGAGGGTGAGACAGAGAGGCATGTTGATTGAGGAGAGAATGGTCCAGAAAGAGGAAATTTCAATTAATCCCAGAGGTGGAAGGAAACATGCCACATCGTGAGAACTGAAGACAATTCTCTGTGGCAGCAGAGTCCAGAGACATGATTTCAGAGGGAAGCAAGGCAGATGGTGAGTGGCCTTATAAGTGCACGCAAAGCAATTACAACTTAATTCCATGGGCAGCGTGGCTCTGCTGGTAGGGCAAACCACAGATCAGATTTGCAATTAGACAGATCACTGTGAGGTGGGGAGATGGCAGCCAGAGAATGTTGCTGTCCTGCAGGTGGGAGATCATGTGGTCTACAGTGAGTGGAGGCAGTGCGGATGGAGAGAAGCAGAGATTTCAAAGGTAGGAAAGATGAACAGTGTTGACCGTGGATTGTCAAGGAAATGCAGGACTCAGGCGTAAGCCCACGGTTCTGGTTTTGGTGCATAGCAGTGAGATAGAAAACATACAAAGAAAAAGTAATATGTAGGGAAAATTATGATGATTTGAAATTGGATAAGTTGAATTTGAAGAGCTTCTGATATATCTCACAGGAAATATTCAGAAGGCAGTCATATATATAGAGCTGGGAAAAGAAGCATTACAAAGAAAATAAAGAAATAGGCAGACGTAAGAAAAAGATTGAAAAGTATGAGTCATAATTTTTAAAAACCCCTTTTCTTGTCTAATCCTTAGAGTGCACGTTGTAAATAAGAGAAACTAAATAAATATTTTATTAATTAGCTTTGTTGAGGTATAATTTACATACAATAAAATACAGCAAATTTCAGTGTACAATTTGGCGATTTTGACAAATGTATACAGTTGTGCACCCAGCACAACAATCCTGATATAGCACGTTCCCATCACTCTCAAAAGTTCCCCCATAGAGCTCTGTTCTCACACCTTCCCCACTCCTAGCCCCTGACTCCCACTGACCTGCTTTTTGTCACTATTTTTTGCCTTTTATAGAATTTCATATAAATCATACCATATAGTATGTATTCTTTCAATTTGCTTTTGAGATTTGTCCATGTTGTTGTGTGTGTCAGAAGTTTACTCCTTTTTATCCCTGTGTAGTATTCCATTTTATGGATATGCCACAATGTGTTTACCCATTCACCAGGGGATGGACATCAATGGTTTCCAGTTTTCTACTATTATGCATAAGGTTGCCATGAACTTTTGAGAACAAGGCTTTATGTGAACATATGTTTCCATTTCTCTTAAGTAAATGTGTAAAAATGGAATTGTTGGATTGTATAGGAAATATATTTTAAATTTCTATGTAACTGTCAAACTGTTTTCCATTGTGTTTATTTTGCATTCCCACCAGTAATGTAGGAATGTTCTAGTTGTACCACATCCTCCCCAATACCTGCGTTTAAATTTGCCCATTCTAATGTGTGATATTTCACTGTGGTTTTAATCTGCATTTCCCTAGTGACTAATAATTCTAAGCAGCTTTTTCACCTTTTGTGAATCTTATTTGGTAAAGTTTCTATTCAAACTTTTCACCAAATTTACTCTTCTTTGTCTTCTTGTTGAGTTGTAAGAACTCTTTATATATTCTGAATATGAGCCTTTATCAAAAAAATTCTGTAAATATTTCCTCCCATTCTGTAGCTTGCCTTCTCATTTTCTTAACAGTGTCTTTTGAAGTGCAAACACTTTTTTATTTTGATCAAATCAAATGTATTCATTTTTCTTTAACGGTTTATGTTTGTTGTGCTCCATCCAAGAAATATTTGCCTGACCTAAGGTCACAAATATTTTCTCTCTTGTTTTCTTGTTATTTTTTATAGTTTTACCTCAACGTTTAAGTTTATTATCCATTTCAAGCAAATTTTCCTGTATGTTGTGAAGTAGAAGTTTAGGTTTATTTTTTTTCCATGTAGATAGCCAATGTTTATAGCACAATTTGTTTAAAACACTGTCCTTTTTCCTGTTGAGTTACCTTAGCGCTTCTGTCAAAAATCCTTTGACCATGTGCACATGTATCCACTGCTGGACTCTATATGTCTATCCTCTCGTCAATACTTGATTATTGTAGCTTCTTAGTAAACCTTGATGTCAGGTGATGTAAGTCCTCAAGCTTCACAATTGTTCTGGTTGCTCTACGTCCTTTGATTTTTCAGACATATGTTAAAATCAGCTTATAAATTTCTAGGAAAGAAAAAAGTGCTGCTGAGATTTTATTGGGATTCTTTGTATCTATAGCTCAATTTGATGATAATTGATATCTTAACAATGTTCAGTCTTCTGATCCATAAGCGTGGTACATATCTCCATTTCTTTAGCTCTTCCTTAATTTCTCTAAGAAATATTTTGTAGGTTTCAGTGTACAGATTTCCATTTTTTTTCAATTTGCCCTGAATTTTCATATTATTTGATAATATTGTAAATGGTTGTTTTTAAAATTTTAATTTATAAATGTACATTGTTAGTATATAAAAATGTGATGAGTTTTTGTATACTGACTGATTGATCTTGATTCCTGCAACCTTGCTAAACTCACTTATTAGTTTTCATATTTTCATAGATTCCTCAGGTTTTTCTATGTAGACTATTTACTTCTTCCTTTCAAAACTATAAACTTTTTTTCCTTTGCTTGCCTTACTGTATTGGCTAGAATCTACAATACAATGTTGAATAAAAGGAACAGAGAGGAAATATTTGCCTTGTTTTCAATGTTTGTATGATGACAGTTGTAGGGTTTTTGTTGATTCCTTTTCTCAGGTTCAGGAAGTTTTCTTCTATTCCCAGTTTCCTGAAAGTTTTTATCGTGAATAATTCTTGAACTTTATCAAGCATAAAAATATTTTGTCAAATATTTTTCTGCATTAATTGAGTTGATCATATGGATTTTCTTTTGTAGTCTATAAACATGATGAATTACTTCAATTGATTTTAAAAGATTAAACCAATCTTGCATTCTTCAGTTAAAATCTACGTGGTTGTACTGTATTTTCTTTTGTATATATTGCTGGATTTGATTTATTGAAATTTTGTCAGTATGTTCATCAGGCTTATTGGTCTCTAATTTTCTTATATTATCTTTATCTGTTTTGATATTGGGGTGATACTGACCTTATAAAACAAGATGAGAAGTATTTCCTCCCCTTTAATCTTCTGGAATAGTTTTTATAAAATTGGTAATCTTTCTTCTTTATATTTTTGGTGGAATTTACCAGTAAAGTCACCTGATGTTGGAGTTTTTTTGTCTTATTTTCTGAGGGAAGGTTTTTAGCTATGCATTTAATTACTTTAACAAATGTAGGGCTGTTCAGGTTACCTGTTTCTTCTTGAATGAGCTTTTGTAATTTGTATTTTAAAGGAATTTGCTGTTTTCATCGAAGTTCTTAAATTTATTGGCATAAAGTTGTTTGCATTTTTTCATTGTTTTTAAAATGTTAGTAGAATCTGTCATGATGTCTTCCCTTTCAATCTTGGTAATGATAATTTGTTTATTTTCTCTTTTTTTCTGATCAGTATGGCAAGAGGTTTGGCAATTTTCTTATTAATTTCAAAAGCATAAATCTTTGTTTTACTTATTTTTCTTTTTTTTTCTGTTCTGTCAATGATTTCTGCTCTTATCTTTATCATTCCTCTCTTCTGCTTACTTTGTGCTTCATTTATTCTTCTGTATTTAGTTTCTTAAGGTACAAGCTGAGATCATTGTTTGTAGATCTTTATTTCTAATGTAAACATTTAAAGCTGTAAATTTTCCTCTAAGCACTGCTTTGGCTACATTGCATAAATTTTGATACGTTGTATTTCAATTTTCATTTAATCAAAATAATTTCCCTTGTGATTTTTTTTTAATACCCATGTGTGTTGTTTACCTCCCTATTATTTTGAGATTTTCTGGGTATCTGTTTTTGATTTCTACTTTTTATATAGTCAGAAAACATACTCTGTATTATTTCAATACTCTTAAATTTATTGAAACTTGTTTTATGGCCTGGGGTATGATCTGTCTTGGTAAATGTTGCATGCATATTTTTTTAAAAAATTATATTCTGCTGTTTTTGGGTGGTGTGTTCTGTAAGCATAAAATGAGCCACTTCTTGGTAGTGGTATTCAAGTCTATAACACTATTAATTTTTCTTCCACTTCTCCTATGAATTACTGAGAAAAGAGTGTTGAAATCCTCAACCATAACGATAGGTTTACTGCTTATCCTGTCAGATTTTTTTCTTAGGTTATTGCTTCGTGTATGTTGAAACTTTGTTGCATACACATTTAGGACTTTTTTTGGTCCTCTTGATGACTTGATCCATTTACCACTAATCTTCCTCATTCTGAGGTCTATATTGTTTGATATTAGTGATGGTCACTTCAGATATTTTTAAATTTGTATTTTCAAGGTCTGTCTTTTTTCATCCTTTTACTTTTAACTTATTGCTGTATTTATATTTGTGATGGTTAATTTTATGTGTGTCAATTGACTGAGCCACAGGGAGCCCAGATATTGGTTAAACATTATTCTGAGTATGCCTATAAGGGTGTTTCTGGATGAGACTAACGTTTGAATTGGTAGACTGAGTAAAGCTGATGGCTGTCTCTGATGAGGATGGGCCTCATCCAATCAATTCCATTAAACTGATTGAAAAGGAGTAAGGGAGAATTCACTCTCTGACTGTTTTTGAGCTGGGACGCTGGTCTCCTGCACTTTAACTGGAAGGTACACCTTTGGTTCTCCGGGTTCTCAGGCCTTCAGACTTGAACTAAAACTCCACCCCCATCTCTCCTGGCTCTCCAGCTTGCAGACAGCAGATGGTGGGACTCAGCCTCGACGAGCGTGCAAGCCAATTCAATAAATATATATCAATATGTAAGGAGATTTGTTTTATATATATATAAAATATATGTGTTTATGTATGTATATATCTGATTGGTTCTGTTTCTCTGGTGAATCCTGTTTAATATAATATTTAAAGTGAGTTTCTTGTACACAGAATATAGTTAGGCCTTGATTTTTAATGCTATTTGAACTGCTCTGTCTTTTTCTTGGCAATGAATTCTCTGTTTTCTTATTTGATAAAATATATATATATTTTTTCTGCTTTTTCTCCCCAAATCCCCCAAGTATATAGTTGTATACTTTTTAGTTGTGGGTCCTTTTAGTTGTGGCTGACAAAATATTTCAGTAGTAAAAAAGTTGAGTTTGTTTCCTTCTTTCTTTTCTTTCTTTCTTCCTTCCTTTCCTCCTTGCTTCCTTCCTTCCTTCCAGCCTTTAAAGATTTTGCTTCATTGTCTTCTGGCTTGCATAGTTCCTGACAATTAGTCTGTTAAAATTCTTATATCTGTTCCTTAATATATAATGTGTCTTTTTTATCCACTCTTAAGACTTTATCACTGTTTTTCAGTAATTTACTTATGAAATGCCTTGGCATGCTTTTTTTGTTTTTTTTTGTGTGTGCGTTTTTTTGGGAAGATTAGCCCTGAGCTAACATCTGCTGCCAATCCTCCTCTTTTTGCTGAGGAAGACTGGCCCTGAGCTAACATCCGTGCCCATCTTTCTCTACTTTACATGTGGGATGCCTGCTACAGCATGGCTTGCTAAGCAGTGCCATGTCCCCACCCGGGATCTGAACCGACAAACTCTGGGCCACCAAAGCGGAACTTGCAAACTTTGTTGTGCCACTGGGCCAGCCCCTTGGCATGCTTTTATTCATATTTAGTTTGCTTGAGATTCTTTATAATTCTTGTATTGGTGGACAGATTATTTGGATTAAATTTCAAAAATAATTAGCATTATTTCTTCAAATATTTTTTCTTTTCCTCTCTCTCATCTCTCTTGGAATCCAAATACATGTATATTTGATGGCTTGATATTGTCTCCTAGGTTGCTGGTACTTTGTTCATATTTTTCAATCTTTTTTCCTGTATTGCATTTTAGATAGCTTCAATCGATATGTCTCCATAGTTTCTATTACTTCAATAATTTTTAACAGTCTATTGCTATATTTTTTCTGCTGTGACTAAAATACTGCCAATTTTGCCTAAATTATTTTTCACTTAATCTTTTTTCGTCTTTAGAAGTGTTTTTTCCCCTATACCTTTAATTTTTCTTTTCATCATACTTGTGTTTTTTTCTACCTCCATGAACGTATGGAGCAAATTTATAACTATTTCAATATGCTTTTCTGACAATTCCCTTATCTCTAACATTTCTAGGAATGTTTTTATTGATTGGTTTTCTGCTGCTTAGAAGTTATATTTTCCTGCTTATTGGCATGTCTTGTAATTTTTTAATGGACGGCAAACATTGTAAATTTTCTATTGTTGGTAACCGGACTATATTGTACTCCTTTAAATAGTGTTAGATTGTGTTTTGGTGTACAGTTAAGTTAGTTGGAATCAATTGGGTGTTTTTGTCTTTTTTTAAAGATTGCCCCTGAGCTAACATCTGTTGCCAATCTTTATTTTTTCTTCATCTCCCCAAAGCCCTCTAGTACATAGTTGTAGATTCTAGTTGTAGATCCTTCTAGTTATGCTATGTGGGACACCACCTCAGCATGGCTTGATGAACGGTGCTAGGTCTGTGCCCAAGATCTTAACTGGTGAAACCTTGGGCCACTGAAGCAAAGAACTTAACCACTGACCATGGGGCTGGACTCTATTGGATGGTTCTGAGACTTGCTTTTAAACTTCGCTAGAATGGAAGCAGAGGAGCGCTTGGTCTGGGGCTAATTCAGCCCTACCATCAATGCATAACCCATGTGAGGATTCTACTCTATTATTGTAACATAATGTCTTTGCACTCTGGCTGGTGGGAACTACTCTCAGACTGGTGTAAACCTCAGGAACTGTTCTACTTACCCCTTCCTGGTGGCTCTTTCTCTGAACTTAGATCATTTCTTCCGGCTTACACTGATCAATACTCAGCCAAAACTGAAGGTTTTCTCTGCAGATCTTATGGCTGTCTTTGCAGTTCCCCGAAGCTCCCTCTTTTCTGGGGAGTTTTCTCCCTCCAATTCTAGTTGCCTTGACCTTCCTGAACTGCTTTCTCTGTTTCCTCAACTCAGAGATGCTATAAGACATTTATGGACTTTTTCTCCCTGATTTTCAGCCTGGAGATGGCTAGAAGCATTAGGCTAGTGTGATTGTATGGTTCACCTTATTTGTTTCCCTTCTCCCACAGGTTATGGTCCTGTGCTTCTGCTGCCTGGTTTTCAGTATCAGAAAGTTGTTGATTTATATATATATATGTATGTGTATATATATATATATATATATATATACACATACATATATATATATATATATATATATATACTTTTTCCCCCCTTGTTTTTTCAGTTGTTTAAGATGAGAGAGTAAATCTGGATTTATTGCTCCATCTTGGCTACAAGTGTAAGTCAACATACATTTATTTTTATGATGGAAATTCAAGTGTTTGAAAACAGATACTCATCTACTAAATGAATTAACTTAGGCGTGTTGTTTCGCCGTTCAAAGCCCTAATTTCCTTGCACATAAAGTATTAATAATAATGCTTCCCTACTTGATGATTGGATTGTAATTAGGATCCGATGTGACAGAGGACGTTATTTGTAAACTGTAAAGCTTTAAGCAAATGACAATGTTGAGGGTTGTAGTAGAGATGGAGTGATGGAAATGTTGGTGATTGTTTCACTTCCATAACCATTCAAATACTAGAATTATGATTTAGAAAGATTTACTTACAAAAATTCCTGTGAATGATAATAATAACATATGCTCTGGGTCTTGCAGGTGAGCAATCAGTATCCTTATCCAAACTAGTTTTAAGCAAAGAGAGAACGTATTTGCTTGCTAACAGCAAAGGCCAGGTGGTGGGCCAAGCCCAGCCAAAAACGCAGTGCTCCAATGTTCTTCCTCTCTGTTTATATCTCCAGCTCTCTTGCCTTTGCTCTGCTTCTTTCTCAGACTCTCTCCATGTGGCAGAAAGATGGTTCTTGGCAACTCCACCTCATATTCCAACAGCTTGGCAAAATGAATAGACATAATGAGTCTTTCAACAATTGTTCTGGCAGAAAATTTCTGAGTCTTGTTTGGGTGATTTTTTCCTTTTCTGAACCAATCTCTGTGACCAGGAGAAAGTGATATTCTAATTGGCCAGGGATCTGAAATCAGGGACATTTTACTAGATACTGGGGATTCAAAGCTCAAAAGGATATGGTCTTTGATCTTTCAGAGTTAGTAAAGTATGTACAGGGCATGATGAGTTACAAAGGAAGGTATGGGCAGTTCTACTCAGTTAACAATCAGGAAGAACAATATGTTTTCTACGTTTTGGTACTTTCTTTAGCATCCCTGCTTGCTACTTTGCCATGTGGATTAACAGGAAAGCAGGCAACAGGCAAGCAAGCAAGCTTTGACAAAAAAATCTTCATAGCAACAGAAAAACACTGAACTACCACACTACATAAATTCCATGAGTATAAGAGAAAAGCAGCACTAGCATTGACCCACGTTTGTCTTCTCTCCTCTGCGTACACTGTAGTCTCCCCTTATCCGTGGTTTCATATTCTCGATTATGGTTACCCATGGTCAACTATGGTCTGAAAATATTAAATGAAAAATTCCAGAAGTAAACAATTCATAAATTTTAAATTGTACGCCATGAAATCTTTGACTGTCCCACTCCATCCTGCCTGGGACGTAAATCATCCCTTTTTCTGGTGTATCCATGCTGTATACTCTACCCAGCCATCAGTCGCTTCGTATCTGCCTTGGTTTTCAGATCGACTGTCTTTGTATTGCAGTGCTTCTGACCAAGTAACCCTTATTTTACTTAATAACAGCCCCAAAGCGCAAGACTAGTGATGTTGCCAATTTGGATATTCTCTTACTGTGCCTAATTTATAAATTAAGCTCTATCATAGGTATGTACATCTAAGAAAAAATGTAGTATACGTAAGGTTTGGTACTATCCATGTTTCAGGCATTCACTGGGGTCTTGGAAGATAGTCGCTGCAGATAAGTTGGGGACTCCTGTATAACATGCGTAAGTGGTATGTTTTGAATTCCATCTGATGTTGTTATTTTTATTTGTGCCTTAGATAGTGAACTACTTGAATGCAGAAAAAGACTGCGCCTTTTTATTTTTGCATTTTCATAAGTCCCAGGACAGTACCTTATCCATATTACAACCTCAATGAATTATTGGTTGGATTAATGAATGACTGAATGGCTAATTATTGGTGGTGTGTGAGGTATCATTCTAAGTACTTTACACATATTCACTCACGGTATCCCTCCAGCAATCCTGAGATAGATTCCACTTATTCCTCATTTTACAAACGAGGAAAAATTAATGAACAGAGACATTGTTACTTGCCCAAGTGCTTGTAAGTAAGAACTAGGTTTCAAACCCAGCCACCTGCTTCCAGGCTGTTTTAGCTGCTTTCTAAAAAAATCAAAGTTATTGAAATAGTATATTAAAGAATAGGAAACAAAAAAGAAAAAGAAATGTTGTAAATTTTATCAGTCAACAGCAACCGGCTACCTATGAAGGAAACAGAAAGATTGTACTTAGCTTAGAAATTGTCAGAGTACAAGGGTGTTATCCATTAACTCGATGAGTCAAATGATGATGCAAGGAAAAACCTTCCATGGCGAGCTAAGACAATCACCTGAGTGGTTGTTAGGATTGTATGAGGCCTGAGAAATGATTCTGTCTTTGTTCTTGGGCAGCCATGTAGGAATAAACAAAATTAAGTGACAGGTTGCTTCAACTCTTGGTGATGCAAAGAAACCACATTCTGAGTTCATTAGACAGCAAATCACTTGACTCATACAATAAAGCTTAATAAACCTGAACTATTGTAAAGGAAACTCAAGGCTTTAACAATAGCAACAACAGCAGGCGCACAGGTAAGCTCAGGACCACCACTAGCACAACCTCCGACTCTTGCTTCCAGCTGTCCTTGGATTTATTTTTACTGTTTATCTTTTTGATCTGTGATTATTGCTATTTATCTTAACTCCTATGTTTGAATAACTTTGGTCAAATCTAGTTAATAATCAAGGATTACTCCAGGGAAAATTGTAATTTGAGTAGTTTGTGTTACTTCTTTAATTTCTTTTTCTTTGATTATTGTCTCAGTACACTTTTGTGTCTAAGTAACGGAAACCCAAACTTAAACTAGCTTAAACAATAATAAAATTATTCCACTCGTGTTTGAGGAAGTCTAGCGGTATGGCAGTCTTCTGAGTCACCAATTAGCTGGCAATGTTATCAAAGATCTAGTCAGTTTTTCATCTTTTTGTTCAGATAGCCACAGTGTGAGTTAGTATCTCAGTCTGATTCTCCTCTTGGTCACAGGATGGCTGCCATAGCAATTGCCATCCTGATTCGTGCAGGATGACTGAAAGAATCTGGCTATCTGTGACAGCATCTTAAGAAATGGAAAGAACGCATTATATGGAAATTAATTACCACAGGCCACCACGTCTTTGATTCAATAATGAATAAAATTACAGTCAAATTTATGGAACCATAAATTGCAAACCTACCTAATTAACAACTTTAGTGAAGAAGCTTCTGCCACAAGGTTTTAGAAAATACAAAGCACAAATTAGGAATTAGTTTTTTTTTTGGGCGGGGGAAGAGCTAACTTTAGGAAATATATACCTAGTGCCATAAAATTTAAGCTATACCTGTTTATAGTTAATCTGTTTACAGTCATCATAAAAGAATTTTAGTCTATTTTGAGTGAAAAAGCAAAGAGTTTTCCTGTGACATTCAAGATTTATTTTAATAGTTATCTTCCAACTACTGGCGACTAGAATTATTGAGACATTAGTTAGAATGTCATTCAATTTGTGGCAGAGAATTGTATTTGTTCCCTTAACATTGTAAACACTTTGTTATTCGAAGTTAATTTTGCTCCCCAACGTTGTGACGCATAAATGATGACCTCACTGTTCCTAATGACAAATCAGTAGGTAAGAGTTGAACATTTTCTTTTTGAGTTAGGAACATATTTTGAAAGCATTTTCTCCTCATGTTAGGAAATGCACAACTAACAATTAAAATAAATGACTAACAGATTCATTTAAAAACACAATGCAAATTCTTATTTTCTGTACCTAGAAGCTTCGGCAAGTCTCTTCTTGTGTATCATTAGCTATACACACATGCACACACACACCACACAAGTGTATTAGTATGAGGTAAAAAAAATTGTTATGCTTGCCAATCTGCTGTACTCTTTGGTTTGTGAAATCTTGGACTAAATGAGATGGCTTTCACTTCTCAGAGTTGTGTTAGATGCTGTAGATCATTTAAGATCTACATTCAGGGATCTTGCCATCTATCTCAGAAAGCAATGTCCATCCATGAGTAATAACTAGTCAATGCCAAATTCTGTGCGGAGATTTGAAGGGCCACAGGGAGCACTCCAGTGAACCACTGAGGCCCAATGCCATGTAATGTCTCCTTGTATCTGACTCCCTCCAGTCCGGGAAGTTCAATAAAGGCCCTGAATGGAAATAACTAGTCATGTGTATTTGACATTAGTACTTAGGTTCACAAACAAACAAAGGGACTTTTAAATAATTATGTCTATAACTGGAGTTAATATAAAATAACCATGATTAGATGAAAATCTAAAAAGTTGGGGGTGAGATTTTGTCAACTCATCCTAAAGATACTCATTGTGTAGCAGTAAGTATTGTGAATTTTATAAAATAAATATTATAACACCTATAAAATATAAATAGAAAAAATATTTGTTCTAAATTCTTCAAAATTTTTATTTTATATCAGCTTGTGCTTATGATGTCATTATTATTATTTTTCTTTCTTTAAGAAAAAAAGGAGAATTTGATACTTCCAGAGGGCAAAATCTTTTATCTAAGAGAGTTCAGATACTTTGGGCTGACAATCAACAGTGTCAGAGACTACGGGAGATCAATAAGGAATAAGACACATAGACCTTGCTTTCAAAAGTTTATAATCTAATGAGGGAGGAAATAATGAGGCATTTAAACTCAAAGGAAAGTAGTAAAAAGGTAAATCACATCTTCTTATGAAAATATTTACTAATTCCAACATGGCTTTTTAGAATCTAAAGTAATTCTGCCATGATTTGTTTTACTTGCCTAATTATAGACAGGGGCTACACAAGGATATTCTTGAGCCTGGGGAGTATTTTATGTAATAGTTATTTTCTAATATATATTTTCTTTCTTGAGTCGAAGAAGGAATCCCACACCCAGGAGTTAGGGCAGCTTAGAAGGCTTTCTGGTGAGACTTCCAGAGGAAATTCTTTAGAATATTTCACATACACTTGGCTCTCAGGATCTCCTTCTTTTAATCCTTGTTGCTATTCTGAGCAAAGGTCAAATATAACTGTTGGAGCTTTTCATTAGGTTTTATCCTGTCTTTGACATTTTCTTTTAAATGTGAAGTGGTTGTCAAAGACCCGAAAAGAATCTCTCTCTCTCTGCCCTGCCCACAGTTCCCCCGAAAGTTTGATTTGGCTTATAAATCAAAGGAAAGGAGAAAAGAGAACATAAGAGAAGCAAGGAAGCCTGAATAGGATAAGTGCCTTGAAAAAGTTTGCGTTTTTCTTGTTGTTTTATTTTGTTTTTCAGATGAAAGAAAGAGAAGAAAAACCATTTGCTCTTCTGCTCAGATCGCATTAAGTCCTGAACTTGGGGTGGTGGTGAAAAGAAAATAAAGAATGCCCGGGTCGCCATCCGGGGCTCTAACCACTAGGCTGCCATTTCCTGCTTTGTTTTCAGAAATACATTTTATCCATTCTAAACTTTGATATATATTTGATATACAAAATGAATTTAATAAACTTGAGTTGTATAAAAATGAAATAAGATTTGTCAGTCAAAAGACCTTCCTGACCAAGAGTCACTGCCTTCCCTGAGGAACATACCCTAAACCACATCATTTCTCTGACGGTCCCTTTGAAAATTCCTGACCTCCTAGCACTTCTGCTCTCACAGCTTTTTCCTGTTTTAGCAGTACTCTCTTATCCCATCAAACAGCTTTCGGTGGTAAAAACAACAGGACTGGAGATGAAGGACTCATCGATTCCAATGTAGACAGAAAAATGACTAAAATTATCTGGTTCTTGAGTTACTTTCTTGTTCACTTCATAAAACATCCCAAACATTCATCACATATCAGCTTTCTGATTGCATTTCAACCTGACCGTTGTGTTTGTCAGTTCCAATAACTTTTACAGCCCTGTCTCCCTTTGTCGGAAGCTGCTGGTGGAGGCTTGCCTTTCGCCCCTTGGTCTTCAAGGGTTAGCATGAGAAGCAGGGCTTCACCACAAGTTCCTGCCACTCTCCCGGGCTGCCGCATGTCCCTCTTCCCTCAAGTCAGAGCCTTGTGAGGGGAACTGGTTTGAGGGGAGGGGTGATAGTGCTTAGTTCTTAGTGCTTAGGGCCCAAGTGCTTAGTGGTAGATTTTGGGTGAGCTGCAAATGTGCTTCCAGACTCGTCTGAGCACCTTCCACAGGGGAGTCTGAGCAAGACAGACACAGGACAGACTGGGAAGAGCACTGGTCTGGGAGTGACTTCAGTGATCTGAGCAATTACTTAGCATCTCTGACCCTCAATCCTCTGCCGTCGCTAGAAACAATGACAATGACACAGAAACGATGATGCTCACCCTATTTACCTCACTGATGTGTTATGGTGATCAAATTTCAGCACATATGGCAAAATCTTGGTAAACTCTTAAGCACTTCACAAATTATCAGCTTTCATTAATATAGATTCCCTGTCCACTGTTTGCCCCAGGACCGTGGCTGTGAGGTTAGCTTCCGTGAGTCCAGTTACCTGGTCCCTGTTCCCCTCCACTCTACCCTGTACCAGCTACCTGCAAAGCTGGCACGTGAAATCTATGGATATCTATGATAAGAAGGCTGTTGTCTACCACCCCACACCACATCTCCTGATTAAAATAAAAACTCATTAGTTAACATTTCCCTTTTTCTTCACTCTTTAATCCGTGAAGGTTTTTGTGATAGTTTGGATCCGGGTGGTATGAAAAGAATTGTCCCAAGGTGTTTCTCTTCCAGGAAAAGAATCAAGACATCTGTGGATGACGTGCTAAGGTAGTCATTGGCAACTTCTCTTCCATTTCCTGGTTGGCTCATTGTTTACCTAATTGCCAGTAATAATATTTCATTGTGTAAAGAATGTTGGCACCAGGGGCCCAGGTTCCAGTTTATTGATGGCTCAGAGTTTATGAATTGATGCCCTCAGCAGGTTGCTGCCCTGATGAATGGCAATTACTGTGGCTCCCACAGAGGCGATTGTAGCCAGAGCATTTACTCCTTTCAAATAATTGCCCCTGAGAAGCTGAACAGGTAATTGTAACATCTGAAAACCATGCTTTTGGCTCAGAATCAAAGAGTATTAATCTCCATAACAGAGGTGTTTTGGAACGACCCAAAAGAGTTGTTAAAGAATGGTCTCCAGAGTGTTTAATTTAAGGTGAATTAGAGAAACTTTAGCAAGAACCCGCCTCCCTAATGAAAATTAAAACGTTGTAAAGACACCTAGGTAACAGTTAGGGGTGCCCACCTTTTTGAAGTTGTAATACCCTATGGTAATTGGTTGATTTTAGACTTTATACCTACCATTACTCCTCCTTAAAATGCTTTAAGCAACCCTGCTCCAGCCAGACTAACCTGCCCATTAACCCCCGAAATGTTATGTGTTCCTTCTTACCCCAGAATATTTGTCATACCATTTTTCACTGTCATTCAATAAATGTATGCTATGAAAAAATGACAAAGTAAAGTTGTTTGAAATGCAATTTCATTTTGCACCATGATTTAGGTGAATTTAATTAATTACTAAAGGCCCTTCCTTCCAGATAGTGTTAAAATCTTGGAGCCGTGCGTATGTCTTCTACCAAAAGATTATCCAAGTTAGACCTTCTACTTTATTTATTTTGATGCCATGGGAGAAATGGGAAATAGCCACATAGGATAGCTTCTTTGCTTAAACTTTAATTTGGGGGAAAATATTGCACAAAATGGGAAAGAAATGTAAAGAGACTAATCCATGATGGGTTTTTGGGAAAAAAGAGAAAAGAATATCAAAAGTGAATGTCAGTTTAGAGTCGCACCTACAACTTTGACGTCCCCTGTGTGGAATAAGGGTCAGAAGTCTTTGAGAGACATTGGAGGAAAGGAAGAAAAGAAGAATAGCGAAAAAAAATTCAAAATATATAAGGATGTAGAAAGATCGTAAACTAGTTTTGAATTCTAGAATACTTGATGTTTAAACATTTATTCTCTTCAAAGTTTTGGAAATAAATCCAGTATTCTGAAAGAGAACTACCAGGTAGGCTTTCCTTCCAGGCGATCCAGGCACTATCGTTCAAAGTGCCAGGGTTTACAAAAGGTTTTAGTGTCACCATATTTCAGACTGATTAGTAATGCTAAGAGGAATGATTAGAAGACTTGAGACTGAATTATAGCATGGTTCAGAAATACTCAATGATTAGAACTAAAACTGTAAAAAAATGATTATGAAATTAAGGGTGGGATAAAATTATGATCGTGCATAAAATTAAACATGAAGTAATCCTGTAAACACACACACATGCATACACAACTAGACTGACCTAAAGGATACCAAGTAAAGATATAGTGACCCATGCGACCATAGACAGAAATTACGTTATCTTGATTTACCTTAAGACTTCAATACTCAAGAATTTCCTTCTTATATAATCATGACCTTGTTCTGCTAATTAGATTATTGGAGCTGAGAGTTTTATGGGCTCATAGAACTAGACATGAATTTTAGAGAGCGTGTGTTCCAGACGTCTGCCTTAAGGCAGATAAATATGTGAACCAAGGATGACAAATAGGTTTTAATTTAGAGGCTAATTCCAATCCATCTGTAGTTGACTGACTAGAGCAACGCGTTGAGGTGGATTTTGTGGCTGAGTTCAAGTCCAAGAGGAAGGAGTGCTGAGTCTGACTGATAACGTAGGGTCTAACTTGCTAAGACCCAGGAATAGGAGCCCAGACACATATTGGGGTGGAGGCTGGCTTGAATGTCCTTCTCAGTCTAACTTCTTTAGGTACAAGGAAGGTAGCGTATAGTGCAGATGATTAGTCAATCGGTATTCTGGGGTACAATTTCATAATACGGATATATTTAACCTGCATTTTCTTTTACCAAAATTGTCTTTGGCATATGAGGGACTTTTTAGTTGGCTTCTATATCTTGAGAAAATAAAAAAATGTTTCATACTACAAACTCATTGCCTTTCATTCCTTTAAGGTTTGGAAGTTCTAAAAAATGGGCATACGGAGAACAAGAGACATGTTCTTGAAGTGAATGGCATGTCATGTCAACGGCTCTTCTTTATCCTATGCTCTCATCATTCAGGGCGTACAATAGCCCAAGACCTCTGCCTGCTTCATCATTTTCTTCCATTACTAACCCACCAAATGCTTGGGTAAACTATGCAACCATAAATGGTCATTATATTCATTTATCCTAACTGCAAACTATTCATACGTAATAATCACACAGCATAATAAGAATTGATCAGGGGCCAGCCCCGTGGCCTGGTGGTTAAGTTCAGTGTGCTCCACTTTGGTGGCCCGAGTTCATGGGTTCAGGTCCCGGGTGTGGACCTACACCACTCATCACCCATGCTGTGGCAGGCATCCCACATATAAAATAGAAGAGGACTCGCACAGTTGTTAGCTCAGGGCTAATCTTCCTCAGAAACAAACAAACAAACAAAAAGAATCGATCATATTAAAGAAGTGTCTGATTTGTTTTGTGGTATGCTGTACATGCTTCCAAGAGTGAATTCTATTGGTTCCTTCTTCACAGAGGCTCACCTCTTTGGCATGGTCTCCTGCCACAATTTAAAGCTATCAGAGGACTTTGAGATCGTCTGATGATTTTCTTGACCCTGATTTATTCTTGCTCTCTTCCAATGGCCTGTTCACTCCTTCTCTGTGTCCTTTCTTTGCTCTTTCCCTTCCACCTCCACCCTGGTGCATTTGTTCATAAATTCAGCAGGCATTCATTGATAATTACCTTTAACCAGTTGACTAATATGTGCCAGACACCACAGTAGGCACATTTTAATATTTTCTCTTGGTTCTTTGCGGCAGTCAAAAGAGCTCAACATGACTATCCCTATTGTATGGTTGAGGAAATTGAGTATCAGAGATGTCAAGTAACTTGTTCAGCATCACACAGCTAGGGAACACTCTGATGGAGATTGGAGTTTAGTTATCCTTTTTCCGGTGATCCTCTTTCACTTGAAAATTACTGCTTAGTACTGTGGCATCTACAGAAGATGTTATCCAAACTTTTACAAACTTAAAAATTTGAAACATACTTAGTTCATTATCTAGCTATTTTATGTCTTTTATCTACCCAGTCATGTGGTTCCATCCTGTCCCCCATCACCACTAGCAATAGCTTGGGCCTGCCCTTGTCACCTAACAGTTGGGACCAAAAGCCTCATCATTAACGCCCTAGACTGCGTTGTGTTCTTTCTGGTAGGTAATCCGCATGCAGATTTTTTTCTGCTCCAAGGCCTACAGTGCTACTTCAACTGGTTTGCTGGGAATCACTAAGTAGGTACATAGACAAATATGTAATATATAGCTTATTTCATGTATTATCGATTGGTGGATATCATATCCATTCATTCAATAAGGAATCCTCGAATGGGTAGCCCTTATTGGGCTCTGTCAAAGATATGAAAAAGCATCATGTTTGATCCTTTTGGTCAAGATGAGACGATTTTGGAAAAAAGTGAGAACCTCACCTCCAGACACCAAGAGCTATGATACAAAGTAAAAAATGGTCCTGCAATAAGAGAGGTGCCGACTAGAGTTCATGAAAAAAAAGCTGGATCAATCAGGAACCAGCAAGGAAGAAGCCGCATCTGAGGTAGACCTTGAGGGGGATAGGTTTGGGGCTTGTAACACAGTGTAAAGACATGGCCAGGGGAGCTGTACAGCATGTTGGGGACGCCACGCAGACGAATGTGCCCGGAGTGGCCGGAGCACAGAGTACCTTCTCCTCTGACAACTGTGTGCCTCTGTTCAGGGACACCCTAGGTGGAGGCTGGTGCTGCCCTCTGGCTTTTTAACATTCCTCATCTTCTGAACTCTGCTTGTTCAGTTTCTGAGGTTCTCTCAAAATATTTTTTTTCTCATTTTTTACCACACCTGATGCCTTTTCCACACTCTTAAAAATTTAATTCTGTTTGATCTAGTCAAGTTTGCTATCATTTCTGTGTGCCGATCCTCTTCCCAATTGATTATAGTCTCTCCAAGGCCGGGAATGCATTCTTTCTAATCTCACGTAAAACAGAGCCTAGACCTGAGCACACAGCAGACATTCAAGAAGTACTGGATATTTATTGAGTCTTTAGTTATGAATGAATAAAACTGTCCACAGAAAATGTGATTGAAAAATATTAAGTGAATATTTCAGATTTATCCCAGACAGCTAGCTATGGAAAAAACTAAACATCAGTTGAAGAAAGGACAGGATCAAAAAATTCTTGGTACACCCTATTTCTGTTAAAGATATTTCTTCAATCAAAAACACTCATGTTGGATGAGTATTGTGGTATGTATCTACCTTTGAAGATCTATCTTAGGAAAATAGGAAAGAAAAAAAAACATAGTCATTTCGTCTTTAAAGAAACATTCTCAAGCTTATGTTGAAATGATTCGTAACTCATTACCTAATCAGAGTGGGTCATATGCTTTTTGACCAGAATTATTTCCACAAATATAAAGAAGTCTATTTCATTTTCCCCATTGAAATTCAACTTCACTTATTAGTGTAGAATTATCCCCATGTTAAAATTCAGAATCTAAAACTGCTGGGTAATTTATACAAATTCTGTTATTGAAATCTGCCCACAGGATCACCTTGGCAGAATTAAGCTCAACCAGTTAAAAGAATAACTTATGGGAGAAATGTCAGAAAAGATGAAAACTCAAATTATGTGCTTGCATATAGTGTCTGAGCTGACACTGCAACTGGTAAGTTTCACAAGTCTTATTATCTAAGAAAATTAAAGGGAAAACGTTTCATTCTTTCTCTGACTTGACATTGATTGTTGTTGCCTCCTGACTAAGAGTGTGTGCAGTTCCCCCAGAGAATGATTACTTCTTGCTTCCCATCCTAGCAATCTGCTAAATCTTTTCTCACTTGAGAGAAAGTTTTCCAAATTGCATATTTAGTTTACAGTTTTTCCTATCATTGTTTATAGTTTCCTGCATATTTTCTGTCTTCCCAGTTCAACAGTGATTTCTCTTATGGCAAGAGCTGACATCTTTGTCTTCCCATTCGCTCTGTCAGTGTTCTGAACAATGTTTGTTAGTCTTTGAAGAAACCGGTAGAGGAGCAGATAGAGCAACTCAACCCATCTTTTAAAACGTATGTCTAATGAGAGTGACAATTGCTGTTTTTTTAGCTACCAACTTTGTCACATATCTCAAACCGTTGTCTATCCAAGAATGGGGCTCAGGACAAGGTCAAACTTGCCCTGAACATAATGGCACAAATTCTGGATCACACTATGAGTGTCTGCTACTGAACATACACTGTTCAGTTGTTGAAAATACACATCCAGCTGTTGGACGTATGCCTGGACCAAAAATGCTCAATGAATTAGGACTTTTTTGTTATTGAAGAATATTGCCTTCAGCTGACTAAGCCGGGTTTCATCTCCTGAAAACTCTATGAACATGCTCTAAAGTTTTTGATAGAGTGCTGTTCCCATGGCATCACCACACAGATCAAATCTGAAGTGTGGTACCCACTCAGAGTTCCCCCCAAAACACAGTTACCTTGAGCCAAAGCAATCCTGCTGGACCATTGACTGAGATTCCTGGCACTGTTCTTTTATCCTTTCTCTTTGACTTTGCAATTTTGTGGCAACTGCCTTTGCCCTGAAACCATTTACTCTAGAGGACACATATTGGTGGGGATATATATTTTCTCACACAGTCTGGTTGCCACATTTAGTCAAAATTAGTTAAATATTCCAAAATTTGGAGGTAGTCGAAGGTGCCTTAAAATATGTTTCAAGATGATACTAAACATACGTACTTACAATTCAACTTTCATATCAGAAACTTAGTGCCAAATAAAGCATGCTTTTGTGAGAAATATTTTTAAGACATTCTGATAAAAGAGTGTATTTTACATATAGAACTATGAACTTGGGTCTCTGTGGTGATGGGGTAGGGTGAGAACAATTCATTAAGGAAATGACACAAAAGCTAGATATTAAAGATTAAGCAGGATTTTTACAGGGAGAGAAAGGCAATTTAGGCATGGGGATTTGCATGAGCAAAATGAGTGAACGTTCAGAGTGAAAACTCAAAAGTCAAAAGGATTCTATTAATTACAGTGTATAAACTATGGACTAAGAGTTAAGGGAAAATAATGAGGAAAAGAAAGTGGTCCCCATTAATATAATCTGGTAGAAAAATCAACTTAAATAACTCAGCTATAAGAAATATAAACGGAATGAGTGAGAACTCATCTCACTCATTTTACTCATCTCGCTCAAGGTGAAAATGATTGTGGACTGTAGAGAAGGGAGAGAACATGGCGGCTGTTACAGGAAGGTTTCTCAGAAAAACAGAACTTGAGCTAGCTTCTGAAAGATAAGTAAGACTGTGGGAGGCGGATCCAGGAGAAAAGGACATTTCTGGGAGAGGAAAGAGTATGAGAGTGAATTGAAGAGGAAGAGAATGTTCCTAGACTGGTGCAGATGCCATTGCGACGGGGAGGTGAGGCTCTTCGGTTCCCAGGTGCGGAAGGAGAAGGCGATGAGAGTAAAATCTGGAATGGTAGCTTGGAGCTGAATGGCAGAATTGTTTGAATTATGGATTGAGAACCTTTGACACTGGGATGAGGAGAGAGTGGCATGGTTTGATCTGTGTCTTGAGTTCAGTGGAGAAGCCAAGCTTAGAGATTTTGCCATAAAGAATGGTTAATAAGATTACTTTTAATGTGAGGAACAAGGCTGAAGATAGAAAAAGTCTTCCATACAAGGAGAGGTAAGAAATAGAGAAATCAGAGAAAATTAAGAAAGAGACCGCAGGAAGATGGGAGGAATATCTTGTGCAACAAATTTTCATTATTTTCTTTGAAAACACATCCAGACACATCGCCAGGGAATCTGCGCCCTTCGGCCTCTTGGACTTCAGCAAAGACTTGGCATATATACGTACCGTGCAACTCTTTGAAGGGTTGGAGTGATATAGGACCCTCAATTCCACTCTTTTAAAATTTTTTAAAAATTTTTATTACTTTATTAAGGTTATCTTGGCTTATAACATTGTGTAAATTTCAGGTGTACATTTTATGTTTCAGTTTCTGTACACTGCGTTGTATTCACCACCAATAGTCTAGTTTTTATCTGTTCACCATACGTATGTGCTCCTTTATCCCTTTTGCCTCCCTCCCACCCCTTCTCCTCTGGTAACCTGTTCTCCTTATCAATGTGTTTATCTTCCACATATGAGTGAAATTATATGGTGTCTGTCTTTCTCTGTCTGACTTATTTCACTTAGCATAACACCCTCAACGTCCATCCATATTGTTGCAAATGGCACAATTTTGTCTTTTTTATGTCTGAATAGTATTCCGTCATGTATATAAACATTCATCCATTGACCAGCACTTGGGTTGCTTCCACTTATTGGCTATTGTGAATAATGCTGCAATGAACATAGGAGTGCATAAAACAACTCTACTCTTTTATTCTCTCCTTCACCATGTCATCCAACCCAAAGTTAATTTATTCTATAACTCTACTTTGTCGTCCTCTAAAACCTCTACATACATAATTTTGTAACTAAACCACAAGAGATAAGTCTATACTACTACTGTTAAAGGATTTCTTGATGGCTTGTGCTTGTCATTAGGAGAGCCAGAAAATGACTAGAATGGTATTCTGAATAGTTCTAAAAGAGATTTCTTTTTTCATATCCACACAGAGTATGGATCTAAAATCTGTTCTTCAGGATCCTTTGACATCAAGCTAATAATTAATTTAGCACACTATTATGTAGTCTTTTCTAGACATTTGTCCATTTATTGGCATAAAATTGCTCATAATATTCTTTTTTTCTCTTTAATTATTATAGGATTTACCATTTTCATTCCTGATATTGGTAACTAAGGTGTTCTTCTCTCTCTCTCCCTGTTTCTCTGTCTCTAGTTGGTTAATGTTGCTTTATTGTTATTAATTATTAATATTTTCAGAAATTATTTTTTGCTTTAGTTAAATTTCTCTATTGCATGTTTGTTTTCTATTGCATTAATTCCACTGTTACATTATGATTTCTTTTCTTATACTTTCTTTGAGTTTCATTTCTTGCTTTTTTTAACTTCCTGAGATGATATTTAGATAATTTTCAATCTTTCTTTTTGTCTAATCTATAGATCTGAAGGGATGTATTTCCCTCTAAGCATGGCTTTAGCTGCTGTATTTCACACATTTTAATAGTTATATGTTTATTGCCATTCAGTTCATTTATTTTCTAATTTCCATTGTGATTTCTTTGACACACAGGTTATGTAGAAATGTGTTACTAATTTTCAAATACTTAGGGACTTAAGGATATTTTTAGTGGTCGATTTGTAGCTTCATGCTACTGTGGTCAGATAACATATTTCCAAGAGTTTCATTCTTTCAAATTGATTAAGATTTGCTTTATGGTTCGGGATGTGTTCAATTTTGGTCAATGTTTCAAGGGTACCTGAAAAGAATATCAGTCTGCTGGTGTTGAGTGGAGTGTTTCATACATGTCATTTAAGTTAAATTTGTTAAACATGTCAATTTTTCTGTATCCCTATTGATTTTTATTTTTATCAGTTTCTGAGTGAATATATTAAAGCAATTGCATATATTTTTATATTTCCTTCTAGTTCTATCAATTTTGATTTTACTAAGTAACGAGAAATTTAGAATTTCAAACATTAGGAAATTCTTATTTTAGATCAGATCTAGTAATGATTCCTACATTAAAGTCTACTTTATCCAATATTAGTTTGGCTTTATCAGATTTCTTTGGTTTCCGATTTGCAAAATAGAATTTTTCCATCCTTTAATTTTTAAACTTTTTTATATTTAAAATGTGCCCCTTGTAAATAGCATATGTGTGATCCTGTAGGATCATTTTCTTTCTGTCTGAGGAATTCCCTCTAGCATTTCTGTTAGTGTAGTTTTGTCGTTGATATATTCCCTCAGGATTTGCTTGTCATAAAACGACATTATTTTGCATTTGTTTTTGAAAAAAAATATATATATGTATTTTTTTTTGAGGAAGATTAATCCTGAGCTAACATCTACCATCAATCCTCCTCTTTTTGCTGAGGAAGACTGGCCCTGAGCTAACACTGTGCCCGTCTTCCTCTAGTTTATATGTGGGATGCCTGCCACAGCATAGCCTGACAAGTGGTGTGTAGGTCCACACCGGGATCCGAACCAGTGAACCCTGGGCCACCAAAGCAGAGTGTGCAAGCTTCACCACTACACCACTGGGCTGGCCCCTGTTTTTGAAAATGCCTTTACAAGGTATAGAATTCTCACTTGGCAGTTATTTTCTTTCAGCACTTTGAAAATGTCATTCCTTCGGCTTCTGATCTCTTGTTGGCTGTCAGTCTTATTGCTAATTTGTAGGGAATATGTCTACTTTCTTCGGGTTATTTTAAGATCGCCTCTTTATTTTGGTTTGGAGTTTCATGTAAATACCTAAGTGTTGTTTTCTCTATATTTATTCTACTTGAAGTTCACAACACTTTTGATTCTGTTTAATGACATTTTTGTTAGGATTTAGAAAATTCTGTTTTTTCTTTCTAGGACTCTAATTACAACTATGGTAATTTTTTCCATCCTCCCTCCCCACACATCTTAAATGTCTTTATGTTATTTTATTATTTTATTTTTGTTTTTCTTGATCTCTTTTTCTCTTCTTGTTTCAATCTGAATATAGTTTTTTCTTTTTCTAATCTGTCTTGCAGCTCAATAATCCTCTCCTTAGCTGTGCCTAAATTGATACTTAACCTCATCTATTGTGTTCTAATTTCAATTATTGTACTTTTCATTTCCATAATTTATATATTGTTTTTGGCTTTCAATTCTATGCTTAAGTACTCTTATTATTTAATTTCTTGAGTATATTCATTTTTGTTATTTTAAATTCTGTGTCTGATAACTACCATACCACATCTGGGTTTCTTTGGAGTTTGTTCCTCTTGACTGTTTTTTTTTTTCTCTCATTTTTGGGTCATATGATCTTGTAGGCAGTTAAGGCAGGGACATATCATTTTAAATTATCAAATGAGCTTTAGCTTTGCTCCGGACCATCTAATTCCAATTTACCTCTACCTTTGAAGTGTGGTACTTTGGAGTTCCTAGCTGAAAGCCTGGGGTCTTTTGTAGAACTCCTTGTTAGTGAGCCCTAAACTCCAATTTTTGCTTCCCAGCCCTTTTGGAAGATCTATTCACCCTCTCAGCCTCTTAGCTTCTGCTTGTGGATCAGTACATGGTGGGAAAAAATGGTCCAAGAACTTAGGCTCAGCTTTCTACCTCTCTGCACTTTTTTAATCTCAGAAATTTTGACTTTTGTTATCCTCACTGCCTTGACAACTCCTCAATTCCTAAACACAAAAATTATCTGTTTATCTATCTATCTATCTAGAGATGTAATTGTGTGCATATGTGTGTCTATGTGTTGTGCAGGCTTTCTTATTTTTGGTGGGAGAACTCATCTGCAATAAGCTAGTTCACTATTACCAGAAGATGAAAATGTCTGACATAATCTCTTAAGCTTTCACTGTTTGTTTAGCTAAAAACAATTATCTAAAAACAATTTGTAAGTTGAAATTGTGTTCATAGAATTGGCTGGCAAAAGCAGAATTCAGGAAAAAGTGAGAGAGTGAGGAAGATGAAGACAAAGAGATTTGCCAGAGAAATTGAAGGCAGAGAAAAAGGAAGAGGGAGAAAAAGAGGAGACACCAAGGCAGAGTGGAGAGAACAGATCAGGACGAACCTCGATGTAGGTTTCATCCTGAGGCTGAATTTCTGTTTTTCTGATTTTTTGATTTTTTACATCATGTCTCTTTCTTCTATCTGTCACTTCTTGGCACTTTAATCAACCTGTCTGGGAAGTTCATGGCCAAACTGGTCATTGGATGCAATGCACTGTCCTTTGTTCAGACTCTGTTGGACAGCAGATCTAAGGCATATACCGCCAGCACTTCTTGTATGTACTCCAGCTGGGAACGGGACTGAACTCTCTCCTTTTTTTCCTCCTCCACCTCTGACCCTCTTTCAGGCCTTTCTTGGTGTTCCTGGCCATCTGCCTGACATCCAGAGTTGCCTGCATTCTGACAAGACAGAGTGGCTCACCTAGCTTCGGAACAACATCAGAGGTGCCAACACAAAGTAGACCAGATGCACCATCCAAAATACTGCTCCGTAGTTATTCCAAACCCAAGACTAAGCCAGGAGTTGTTCCAAAAATACATCACTTATATTTTGGCCTGAGTGTCACTTCCCTACTTGGCAAGCTAGGGCTAGAGGAATTGGAACAGAGCTTTCCTGTTAGCCTCTCTCATGTTCTGTCTTTCAGATTCACATCTTTTACTTATCCCATCTCTAATATGACAGTTGCCTCTGCTTTTACAATTATTTATAGCATATCAGAAAAGAGTGAAAGCTCTACATTTTGTCTCCCACTTTCTCTAAAAGAAATTCAGCCAAATTTTGCTCTTCATACTAAACAAATGTTTTTGAGTAAATAAGTGATTGACTAAGTGAATCTTTGTTGTATACTTGTCCTTTTGTATTGTGGTTCACGGAACTCACCAACTATATCTGTTTTTTCTTTTTTCTTCGCTTAGTACAATCATAGCCATTCTTTGGGGTCCTCTCAAATCTGGAAGCCTCTACTCACTATCCTAGTCTGCTTGATATCTTTTGTGAATTAACTATTAAAGCAGTTACTTCTTTACTTATCAAAAACTTTTTAAAATTAGTACCAAAATAATTTTATGTAAAAACACTTTGTCTCTAGAAATGGATGGGAAAATGTCCCATCCTTACAATACTTACCTTGGCCTCACATTCATAGTTTACAAAGGTTTGCCATCTATTTAGTATTGCCTCTCTTAATCCTCAAAGACTAGAGCAGGGCAGGGAGGTGACCTTATTTCAATTTTTAAAAGGATGAAACTAAAATACCGGGAGAATAAGTGATTTCTTCAAGATCATATCCTTGTGGAGTGAAGAAGCCAGGATTGAACTAAACATTCTTACTCCAAAGTCTGTGACCCTTCTACTATGGCATAGTATTTTCTACTTTTTAAAATCCCCTTCAGCCTCCAACAAAGTCTTTCATAAGTTATAGGGGCTTAACAAAGAATGAATGGATAAATGAATAAACGTATGCTTTTTCCAACTCATCATTTACATATCTATTTAGAAATAGACCTAGTTGATATTTACCTCAGGGTGAAAGAATTCCTCTGAGAGAATGGAATACATATATAAAGATATGAACATTAATCAATGTAAGAAATGACCAGCACCAAGTAAAAGTCTCAATGCGGAAGATGGACTTCACAGTGTTATATCAGTGTTTCTACGTTTTGAATCAATCTCTTCTCAGATTTGGGTAAGTGGGCTCAATTACAAACAGGCCACCTTCTAACCTTGTGCCTTGACTTACTCTTGTCTTATTTAAGTACATTATAGGCCCTGCCTTGTGATGGGCACACTTGTAGCCATCCAGAACACATACAGATAACACAGTCGAACTGATAGTATGGTCGTCTTCTCTGACCCAGCTCTCTTGGCGATGCTGTGAAGCATTTGTGTAAGTTCATACTGCAGGGAAAAAAAAAGGGTTTTTGCAGGCTGAGACCAGATCTTCCAGGAACTAGAGAAGCCAGTTCCTGGAAGGTTTTGAAAATGTTAAACTCTCTGTGCATTGCCTTTCTGACATGTCGGTAGAGACTGCAAAGTATTGTCACCACCACTAATTTACTTTTCTGACCAAGAAAAAGTGTACTTAAAAGAAATAAGAGAAGAGAGAGATCTTAATGATAGGTTCTTGAAAGTTATCAGCGTTATTATAAATTAGCTTTTGTGTTAGAACCGCCTGTTTGGTGCCAGGAACAATTCAAAAGCTTTACAATACAAAACGGTGAGGTTTTAACACAATGTAGTCTAGACAGAAATTGTGAGACAATACAGTCAAATCATTACTGTAAAGTTAAAAAACAAAATCAAATAAAGGATGCAAAATTACTTTTAATTATTTCTTGGTGCCAGATACTGCCCCCCCTAAACCAAGCTAGTTTTTACTGTTATTTCTTCTGACCCAGAAGATTTTTTTCAAGTAACTACCTTGGCCACAGGCAACAGTTTAAAATACTAGGGTTGAGGCTGAAGTTTTACTTGTGCCCAAATCCGGACTGGCCATCAACTCTTCAGCTCAGCTCTGCCACTGCCAGGTCTTCAATGTACCTGTGTTGGGGAATGTAGGCCCACAGTCCTGCCAAGACCAGGGCCAATTGTTTCATGAGTTGGCAGGCCGGAGCACAGCTGCAAGTTCGGACAGTGTCCTAGCAACCAAGTGACTCACCTCTTAAATTATCTCATTATTCTCTTACCCTCAATTGGGAGAAAGCTCATAATTTCCTTCCAATATATTTTCCTGCCACAACTTAGTTTCTCTTTTAATTATATGCAGAAAAAGTGGTTTTCATTGTGGTGGTGGTTTTTTTTCCCCCTTACCATTTAGGGTCTTTTAAATGAGAATACGTGATTCATGAATATATACGGATATATACATATACATGCACACATACATACACATATAAATTAAAACTTCATCTGTTGCTTCCTTTAATCTCTATATTTTAAAAATATACATTTTTTCTCTGTTAGCTTAGGACCAGTTCCAACTTCCAATCCCCAATTTAGATTACATGCTCTGAAACTAACTCCAAACATTTACTGAGTTTGAAGGTCACAGCGCTATTGATTGATTTCTAGTTATAATGTATGTTGTCCTAACATGAGTTGTGCTTTTTTTCTGTAAGTTTGGGCTGAGTCCAAAAATGCAAGGATCAAAGCAGCTGGACTTGTTGCTTTCATGTTTGGCATATAAAGGGGCTGGCAGTCACCAATGTGGTCTTGGCTAGGCCCTCCTTGTTTTCATTCTCTGATGCGAAACAGTTGGGAATCGCAGACCCTCCAACAGCTAGAGCGGACTCAATAAAAATTGGCTTAATAATCTGCCAAGTATTTGGAAGTGCCAGTCTCCACAGTTTTTCAGCAGTTATTGGCCATGACATGTTTCTTTCTTTTTTTTTTCAAGGAAAGAATTTGCTGTGAAATTGGTTTTGAGATCAACATTTGAAATAGGTAAACTATTCATCATAGCAAACTGAGTTTATCATCTTTGATCTCATTTAATTCATTATTTTACATGTTTCATTTTTCTTGTTTGGTGGCTCCTTTTATCCATTTGTTTGTTTCTCGTGAAAACCTAAAAGGAAATATAACAAATAATGGAGAGGGCTTAAACATTTGACAGTTCTATCTAAAGTTCATTAATTTAAAAAGTTATCTAGTCATCTTAAAGTTTTCAGTCACTTAAATGTAAAACATCCCAAATTAAATAATCAAAATTTGATTTCAGTAAAAAAATATTGAACATATTTATGAAGCACTATCACGTATGTGACCATCTATTTTGTTTAGGGTGAGGAATTTTCCAAATAGATTTTTTTACATTGAACTCCAGGAGAATGTTCTTTATGTTGAATTTTATTTCTATGAATGCTATTTTAAAAGGTGGAATTGTTAGCTAAGGCTTGTAAATATTTCCATTATTTAGGAATTTCACTGGCTTTCAATATAGTTTTTAAATTTATCACTATTTTTACCTTTTTTCCCATTCCCAACAACTACTTCGTTTTCCACTGAAAAATAGTTGTAGTTAACATACATTTTCAAGGGACTGTTAAGATCTTTCAAGAGAAGGCTGTGCCAGGGTAAATTAAGCGGCACTAGGGAAAGAGGTAGGGAGCAAAGTTGAGAGAGCATATTAATGTTTTTGTTGTTAAACTAGGAGCACTAATTTGTTTTGAATTTTACTCTAGCCATTGCAATTGGAAAAAGGAAGCAAGAATAAGCTTAAAACTTGGAAAGGAAGAAAATTATCATTATTTGTTGATGATACGTTTATCTAGAAAATTCAAGAAAATGAATTAAAGTCTTCAAAAGCAATAAATGAATTTGGTAAGTTTGTTGGTAAAATATTAGCATTCTGAAAATACGTATAAAAACAATGGCAAGTTAAGAGATTAAATGGACATCCCTTTTACAGTAATAATAATAATAGCAACCAAAAATGAAATGTAGAACAACAAATTAACAGGAAGTGCATAATATTTATAAGAAGAAAGTCATAAGATGCTACTGAGAAAAGAAAATCAGATTTAAATAAATGGAAATGTGCATAATATTTTTGAATAGGAAGACACAACATCTTGAATATTTTTCCTTAATTAATCTATATGTTGTAAAGTTTATGTGAAAAAAATAAACAAGCAAGGAGAGCAAGAACAATTCTGAAAAATGAAAATAATGAGGGACAAAGCCCAATGTTAAACCACATTTTAATGCTACAATAATTTAGAAAGTGTGATGCTGGCCCATGACTAGACAGATTGATTAATGAAATAGGCCAAAAAGTCCATAAGTAGACTCAGATATGGATAGGCATTTAGTGTATGATAAAAGGGGCATTATGAATTAGTAAAGGGAGAGGGTTTATTCAATAGCTTTGTTGGAATAACTGAGTAAACATCTGGAAGAAAATGAACTTGAATCCCTACCTTGTATGTTACACCAAAATGAATTCCAAAATGCATCAAACTTTTAAGTCTGTGGGAGAATGTTTTTATAATCTGAGTGGGGAAGGCCTTTTCAAGTCAGATGCAAACCTAGATGGCATAAAAAAAGGATAAATTCAATTGCATAAATGTGAAAGAATTCTGCATGGGTTAAGAAAAAAACATAAAACAATTAAATATGAATTAAAAGCTAGGAATCTATACATTTTATAAAATAAAGGAATCATTTTCCTAATATTGAATTACTCCTTTGAATAATAGGAAAAAATCAACATAATGAAATTTGGGCAAAGAACATCAAAGACTGCAGAAAAGAGAAAATAAATGGATAAATAACAAAAAAAGAAGGTTTCAACTTTATTTATAATGACAGAAATTTAAATTAAAACTATATAAAGACATACCTTTTACTTTTTAGTTTGGAAAACAAAATCTGAAAGTTTGATTTGTGAAGAAACCTAATTTTTCATGAACTGATGTCAATAAACTGGAATGATTTCTATGACGAGTGCTTTGGCAACACCTAAACTTTTTAAACGTGGGCACCGTTTGACCAAGAAACTCTGCTTCTGGAAATGTATTGCACAGATGTGCATGCTCACGCACAGAAAGACATGTGTCTAGATATTTATTGTAGAATTGTCTTAATGGGAGCATTAAAACTGCCTAACTGGAATTTAATGGGAGGCAAGAAATAATTTATACTACGTCTACAAAGTAGAATATTAGGCTGCTGTTAAAAGGATGAAGCACAAAATGGGAATTTTATTTTTCTAACATAAAAGCAGTCTGGTGCTACCACCATGACACCATTAAGCCAGCAAAGATCCAGCCTTCTTCTTTCTTTCTCTCATTAATCCTTACCATGTGGCTTACCACCTACTGATTGCAAGATGGTCATTCCATTTCCAACATCTTACTGATACTTCAGGTAGAGAGAAGTGGAACTGTACATCCTGCACCTTCTCAAAGAACATTCCTGAAAGCCCCAACTATCAACTTTCACATCCCTCTCACTAGCCAGAATTGTGCTGAATAACCGCTCAAACGGCAAGCTACCTAGGAAATATTGGATTTTAGTTGGGCATCTTTTCACCCAGAACAAAATGAGCTTCCATTATATGGAGGGGGAGACTGTCAGGGATTGGGTAAGAAAGAAGTGTGTGTGTGTGTGTGTGTGTGTGTGTGTGTGTGTGAGTGCACAGGCATGCCCGTGTGAGCTTTTTCACGTGGTGGATACCTGTGAGGAGGAATAAGAAGCAGGTGGTTTTAGTTTCCTCTTAGGAGGAAAACCAAGGATTGTAGGTGAGAGTAAAGATGTTCTTTTTACTGTATAATCTTTTCTTAACTTTCGAATTTTATGCTTCATGCATATATTATTGATTACAAAAATATTATTCAATTAAAAAATTATACCTCCTTTTAAAATGCTTTTCAATGGAATTCTTCAAATTTTCTAATCCACATAATTTCCTCAATTAAACGCTCTAGTGTTAAAAGAGTAATTTCCTTAATCAGATGCTCTAATATTAAAAGAGTAATTTCTACTATATGATTTGCACCAGTATAAAAATCTTTTAACCCTTTCACGGAAAGAAGGATTTGGGCTAAACTTAAGTTTTGTCCCTTATGAGTAGTATGGCTTAGAACAAATTACTTGAAATTTCTCTAAGATTCCACTTTTTCATGCACAACATGGGAATAAGGTTATCGTTGGAGCATTAAACTAGATAATGTGTAGATTGCATTTAGCATAGTACCAGCTGTAGAGGACAGGCTTCATAAATGGTACTGGCTCTTTCGATTACTATTCCTGAGAACATTCGTATGAGGTTGTGTACTTTCTCTCTAAATAGCATTAAAAGGAATAATGATATAAAGATTGCCCAGTTCAGAAATAGTTCAGTAGCAGGAGATCTGTAACAAGGACCAATAGCCTCGATTACGTCTTAGCCGCAGTCCGAGAGCATCAGAGTTTCCACAAGCTTTCTATCGTGTGATATGAGCCACTCGGCTCAATCCTGTAAAATGGATGTATCCTTCGGGTTAAACACAATTAATGTTAGGTTCTGGATACTGGAAGTGAACCATCAGTCTTGAACACCTTTCTGCCAGATTAAAAGAAAATTGAAATTTCTGACTCAACTATAAATTTGTATCAACATTCATTGGCAATTTGTTGCAAAAACTGACTCTCCAAACAGTCAAAAAATAGAGAAAGGTGGGAGTTAACATAAGTGAGAGACATATGTGAAAAGGGAGCCTGTCAGAAACCGAAGGTAGTAAAACATATTGGCACTTTGACATTCATGGTAGGCTCAAATTCTACCTAGCACTGTTGTATGTGTCCCACAACTCAAATGTAATATATTATAACTGAAAAAAAAAACCCTAAATGGCTCCTTCAGATTGTTAATGATTTTATAAATAAAAACTAAAGCCATTTATTAAGCAGTTGGTTTTCCTCTGTGGTCTCTTCCACCAAGAAACGAAGATTTGCTATCACCTAAGAAGGCATTTTTTTGCCTAGAAGGTGAGAGAGGAAAATCAGCTGGACAAGTAGGTACTGGGTGATCAGTGAAGCTCAAACACTTTCCTCATATCAGCTGCACAGTATGTACACCCATCAAATCTGCTCCTGAGGAGAAAAAAGGCAAAATATTCCGTGTCTTGGTTCTTAAGTGTTCCTTGCAAGTAGCAGAAACTTTTAAGTTCCATCTTTGAAAGCCACGGCTCTTATCTGTTGCTGTAACATGCCTAGTTCAACTTTTAACGCAGTGGACTATTTTGGGATTTAGTGTTCTTCTTTTGCGATTGAATATAGGTTAGACTTGAGGGGTGTCCAATATTGACTGAATGCTGCATGTACACGAAGTTTCAGAAATCTTTGCAAATCAGCAATATATTCAAAATTTCCACCTTCGTTGGAAATTGGGTATAACATTTCCAATATATAGGCAAGGCAACTGAAAGTAAGAAAGAAATTTGATTTACAATAAGGCTCTTGAAATGCTAGAGCAATAGGCTTAGAAAGAACCGAGTTTTAGCCAGTTGTTCAGAAAGGTTGTCTTTAACCCTTTGCCAAAACACGTAAGCCTTGCAGTTTTCCAAACCGTTAACTGTATCAGTAACACAGAAACACAGAGTGAGATGTTGAAACCAAAGGAGCTGAATATGTTTCTTTGTGCTCCCTTATCCTGTGTCCTTCACTAACACGGCTGTGTCTTATACATTTCAGTCTTTAAGACATTCCCTTCGTTCCCCACTTCCTTCATTCCAAAGCTGCTGGGGAGGGTTCTGAAGACTAGTCACTCTAGTGTGGCCACCAGTGACAACAAGGAAGCAGCTAAATAAAAATCAGTGTGAGCCTTACATATTTGCATCCTAAGACTGCTGTTTCTGTGGTAAACATTTTGGCATTCATTTCAGATTCTTTTATTAAGTAAAAATTTTAGAGTTGGAAGCATTTCTTTCATCGTTTCTTCAAAGCACCAGGAAACTTTCAGGTTTTCACAATTTGCACGTATAATCTCTAAAACTAAGAGAGGTTCCTCTGTGAGGGAGCATATGTGAGAAATAGGGAGGGGGCTGAGAGGGAAGGAAAGAAAACAATGTTGGGTTATACAACGCTTGTATCCTTAAAGACAGCTTGGAGACGTGGAAACCATATGTGACCTTTTAGCTAATAAAATAAAATGCCAAAATGTGGTGGCTAAAGCTATTGCACCCAAACTGTAATTGGACATATGCTCATTTACTTACTTATAATCAAAACATTAAAAAAACTGTTTTGAACTCAGACTAGGTGTAAGTGTTGGATGAACTTAATTTATGTAATTATCTCACATGGAAAGAATGTATTTGTGCCATGGTGTTATTATTACATTAAGAAAAGTAAACAATGTATAAGCTTGAATAGATAATACTTAAGCAAAACCAAAAAGTTCCTATCGCTCATGTTGAAAAAAGAAAATGAACGTATTGATTTCACACTGAAGCTATTTCCCAATGAATGTGCTATTTGTCTAGTGTGCTTGCTGTAGATTTATCATGTCCACGCAAATGAATGTCAGTCTGTTTAGGTAATCAATGCAAATTTCATTCCTTTATTCAAAAATAACAGCTTTTACAAGTCTGGTGAAATTGCCAGACTGTCAGGCTTTGGTTCCTAAACTCAGTTTATGTACTGTGAGGATTTAGATTTCTCATGTAAATTCATTCAAGAATATCAAAACAGTATTGGGCTTCCTCTATTCAGAGGCTCTTTTTAGTTGGTTGATCTATTTATCTTTATTTATTTACTTATTTGTTTGCAGATTGGTTCGTTGGTTTATTAAACACTTAGAAAAAAGTACAATTATTAAAAAACATAAGATCCTCAAATAGGCCATATGCACAGGCATTGAAGATTAAATATAGAAGAAAGAGCAAAAGCACATTAATTTTTAATTTAAACTATTATGAAGGATGATAGGAAACTTGACTAAGGCATAAAGAACTATTGACACATTTTTATTATCTCAGAAAACATTTGAGTAGGAACTTTTAAAGGAGACCAGATGACAGGATTAAATGAAAATATTAAAAATCAAATTTCCTTCCTCAAAATAAGGTAGCATAAGAAACTGAACAAACACATATGAAATGTGTAGAAAACATTTGTAAAGTAACTTTTCAACCCATGTAATAACGTAATCAACCTGAGTAACAATGGCAGGACTTGACAATACACAATGCTCATGCCCTTCCGTTACCTTATCTCGTTTCATGTATTTAAATATATGCCTAGCAAAGAATTCACAAACCATCTATGTGTATGTAATCAACAATTTATTGAAAGCTTATTCTATATTTAGGATACAAAGGATTATCTTACGGTGGAGTTTGTCAGCAAAAATATTTGGGGATAAGGAAAATTTGAAGATAGATTGATAAGAGACCATCAGGACCACGGGTGAGGAGGACATGTCTGGGATGTGTGACTGTACAAGCAGAGTCACAAAGGCCGAGAAAATAAGCTATGAACTGGAAAGAGGGCTATGGGTGGGGCTGGAGAAAGATGCTCATCTTAGGAGATACTGTTGAAAATTGAGGAGCACTTTAAGGTGTTCAAAAGAAAAAAAATTAAATGGACTTGACTTGAAATATGAAAATAAAATTAGTTGATCCAGTACTTCAAATTCTGTGTTGAAGTCTTAAATTAATTTTTTTTTCTTTTATACGCTTCAGGGAATGTGAGGGGTAAGCAGGATGGGGTTTATAGGAGGCATGTAGAAGGCCTTCTGGTTAATTCTGCAGTCTCGTATTCAAGAGCAGGGACTAGAGCAGGGCTTTCCATGAAACCATTAATGCGTGGTATTGGTTTATGTCAACAGCGAGGGAGGAAGGGACTTTGCCTGCTAATGTGTAGCCACCGAGTTAGAGTTGCGTCCTCATGGCATCTAGAGCACAGAAACTCAACCGCTGAAAGGTTAATTGATGGATTGATTGAAAAAATATGAATCCAGAAAACATTAGGAGGAAAGAATCATAACATCATATCAATTTATAGCAGAGCTAAAGATGACAGAATAAGAATGAAAATGAAATATAGCTTCATTTAATGTTCCCATTCCATGAAAGAAAATCATGTCCTAAGGACCAGAGGGGAAAAGATCTCTATGCAATGTGGAAATCAGCTCTAGAGCATCTCTGTCTTCTCTGAGTTTCCACTCACTCTTCAGAGGAGAATAGGTCTCCCTAAATTGGTGACCACCATGGCTGCCAGCTCTGAAGCTCCAACAGCAAATTCTCAGCTTATTAAATTTTTTTAAAGCAAAGTTTACTGATTCTTGTTCAAAGTTATGAAAACAAACCCTGAATATATATGACATAAATTGAAATATATAAATAATGTATATCTTGAATTCTTCCATTTATTAAATGCTAATTTATGCCAGGCTATATGTTAAGTGACTTAATGATATCATAGTGGTTAAAGATACGGACTTTGGAGTCAAACTTCTGGGTTAAAATTCTAACTTCATCAGTATGAACTTTGTTACCTTTAGCCAGGTGTCTTTTGTCTTAGTTACTTCATCTTTACAATCCAAATAATAATATTTGCTTTTTCCGTCACAGGGTTATTGTGAAAATTAAAGGGAATATTATAAGCAAAGTGCTTAGAATAGCGGCCAACATATGGTAAGCACTCCTCACAATGCTACAAGGATGTGAAAATTGAAGCTCACAGATTTTAAGAACTTTGTCCAAGTTCATCCATCTAGTTAGTGGTAGACCTGGGATTTTAACCCATGTATGTCTGGCTAGTCTGTCTTCACGGTGTTTCATTACTTGCTATTCCCAACTTGGATCTCTGCCTTACGCTTCAGCTGGCCTCCCAGGTGTGGGTACCCAGAAATGGCTCAGCCTCACGGAGCTCCATTTCCCTCCTGCACTAAGACTGGTCAAACATTCCTACTCTCCCCGACCTCTGCAGAGTTCAGTGAACCTCATCTACAGATCCAAAAACTTAACTCATTAAAAAAAGAAAAAAGTTCAAATTTCTTCAGAAAAACCAGAACGATTCTTCAGTTTGTTTGTTTGCCTAGGATCATGTAACTTTCCAAGGAAAACATTTAAGATTTTGGAGAGGAATTGGTTTTCAGTGTTGAAAAAAAATGACATGATAACTGGACAAGAGTTGTCTCCAGAGGGGGCAACAGCATATAAAATCATGAGACACTTCAACCATCCTGTTCAAGTTAGAAAAATCCATTACCAAGTTGTAGAAGGAAAACAACTTGCGGAAATATCGAGGGCCGAGCGTTTCCAATCACTGGTACTCCATTCATTATATGCTTGAGTGGTTCCAGGAACAACAGAAGACCGTGTACTGTTACAATGCCAAGGACAAGAAAGGCAACTCAGCCTGTCGGGCTGACTTCCCCTCACAGCAATCTGAACATTTCAGGCTTTGCTTCCCTTGCCCAGATGAGTTAGTCACTCATGAGTTAGGGAAGTGAAGCCACCGCCAAGGACTCCTTTCTTAGAAGACTCGCTGCTCTTTTGTGGCCCGTCGCTGCTTCCACATCTTCAGGCCCAGCACCCGCAAACTCTGCTCGGAAGGGACAAGAACGACTTCTTGATCCATCTTCATTCTATCTTCCCTCAGTTCCTTATTTTAAGAGCTTCTGTCAATTGAACGTTATCTTTGTACAGTATCTCTAATTCTTACACTACCATTACAAAACTGTTTTATTGTCTAGACCAGAAAACTGATGCTCATGACATTAAGTTTAAAAGAACATGTACTAGCAAGTGATAGAAATGGGATTGTACCCATGTCTGTTGTGTTCCAAAATCTATGGCAGAGTCCAGGGTGGTTTGGAAGGATGAAAAATGCAGGTAATACTTATAGAACGTACTCTAGAGTGTGGGGAAAAAAGACATAAGTTTTGTCTGAGCAAATCCAAAAAATTGATGCCATTGAAAGAAATGGGAAATTTTGGTGAAAAGAGTGTTTGGACAAAAAAAACATGTATGTATAGTAAATATCTTGTCATAAAAGAATGGATGGAGCAAGGGAGGATAGAATATTGGATGTCCCGCATATTAGCTTTAAGCAGATATCTTGTCAATGGCCAAAATGAATAAAATAGGCAGCTATACTGAAGCACTATCTTTAAATTCCCATTTGACATGCTTATTCATTTGTATTTTACTCAAACTTTTATACTGAAATGGTTAGATTCTTGCTGAGCTTAAGCACACACATCCCAAACTTCCTCTGTAAATTTAGTTAGCAGTATGGTTATGAGATAAACCTTTCTAATGAGAACTTAAATTTGGTGGAGAATCTCAAAATATTAAGTCTAGATATTGTTTTGATGTGAAAACCCTGATATTAAGACTATACTAAGTCTAGATAGTAAAACCACTCTTATCCAAAAATGAGAGAGCCAGTTGCTTAGTGTTGAGATGGCATTGATTCGCATATCTGGTAATGATTGCTTAAATATGTCTGAGACCCTTGTGAAAAGAATTAGCGGCTGAGGTTTATCAAACAGAGATGCCTTGAAAACCGCCCCCATAGTACAGCCCAGAGCTTTTATTAGATAACTCTGTTCTTATCACTGGTTGAGCCGTGGTTAATTTATCCTCTACACTTAGTGTTCTCTAAAAAAATTTGTAATTTAGAATAATAAAATTGGCTTCACAGATTCGCTTTGTATTTTCCACTTCCACTCTCTTTAGGGTTTTGTGCTAATAGCTCCAGCTCAAGAAAGAATAAATTCATGCAGGGCTTGAGTTAGGGAACAGCTGGTATTGAAAATGTTTCTCTTCTTCAAGCCCTCTCCCTTCCTTATCCAAACAGAGAAAAGACAGATCTGTTTTCTCCTACTCAGAAGGCGTGGAGAGAAATCCAAGTTCTCCAAAAAAGAGACGGAATGCTGTTCTACCTCACTGTTCACTCCTGCTTCAAACTTTAACTTTCGGACTCACATCGTTTTTAGAACGTTAAACCATTTTTCAAAGACATTAGCCTCCCAAGAAGTAGTGAGGGTTAGTTGCAGTTTAAGCAACATTGAAACACATGAATTTTGAAAAACAAAGCAAAACACACGGGCTGGACATTCTTTCTCTTTTCCTTTGCAGACAACGAAGTTATAACATTGAAAACAACCCAGAGCGTTTGCAGCATCTTAAACTGCTCTCCCTGGACACTCCAATCCTCTGAAGAGAAGTTTGGGAAGACACGAGCTGTTGAGAAGCTGCCAGTTAAGAAGTCAGTGAGGAAGCCACTTTCAACCAGAGTTATGTAATCAGAACTGTTGGTCCTAAGTATGTGTTTGAGTAATGTATTAAATGGCATTAACATGGACAGTAAAACTCTTGCATTATTTTCTTCCCTGGGGACATATAATGCAAAACTTCATTCACTGGAGCCAGTTTGGTAAATGGGGCAGAAAATGCCTGTAGAACTGATGTAATGTTATGAAAAAAGTGGAGCATAAGATGGCATATAAACTCTTAATGGCATTGTTTCCTAGATTCTCCATGTGCAACAAAGTGGATGTTGTTGCTGCTTTTAAGGGAACGGCCGATTACAATTAAAGCGCCAGAGTGTACGTTTCCTGGCACACGTGTGACTGTGGGGCACAGATTAGAATTCATTTCATCAAACTTTAATTTCACGTTCAGCCCCTTAAAAGTTCCATATCTCTTAAATACGTTGCCAGCAACCTGTTATCTGGTATAATAAAAAGCAGTGTAACCAGTCACCAAATAAAATCCTGTATAAAAACTAAACCTCAGTTTCACTTTTCAGGCACTGGTTTCATTGCTTCTTCCACCCACCCTTTCTCTCTGCCAGAGCCTCTAATGAGCAGCAACTCGGGCCAAACCCTGCCAAGTGTGAGCAGGTGGGTTTGCTGGGATGTGAAATGTAGTTTGCCTATAACCAGACTACCATTCGCTGGCAAGACCACAGGGATATTAGGGAGAGAGCAAGAAAAATTTAAGCCGCGTGACTACAAATAAGAACGAAAATCAATCATACTGTTTAATAATACATTATTCAATGGAATAATACTCATTATATGTCATAGCACATTTAAAGAAATATTTCTGGAAAGATTTCCTTTGTACTTTGTTAAATGTAAGATAAGTGGGTTTCTGGAAGGAGGAGCACATTGCTATCTTCACAGAGCCCAGAGAAGCAGAAGTTGCTTGGATGATATAAGCACTCATTCATTCTTTCATTCATTCATTTGCTTTTTCAAAAAAAAAAAAAAAAACAACAAAGAAATTCCAAAATAATTATTTTTACTTATTTTGTAGATAAATCAGTGAATACACCCATGGAGTTTATGAAACAAAACCAAGATTATTTTATTGTTACTTTGATTTGATGAACTAGTAAATTTTTTTAACAGGAAGATCTTATATTTTCACAGCTAATACTA
The DNA here is from genome assembly GCF_041296235.1 of Equus asinus. NCBI lineage: Eukaryota > Metazoa > Chordata > Mammalia > Perissodactyla > Equidae > Equus > Equus asinus. The sequence goes on from NC_091794.1 coordinate 50,653,273, forward strand.
TGTTTGGTTTAAATTATGCTCTATATATGTTATGAGAAGGAAAAAATATGCTAAAGAAACTCAAGGGTGAACGTGAGAATCAAAACAGATGACGTGATATGGAAGGCATTTTGGAAGTGGTGAGATATTTCACAGACTTGCAAGCTGATTATTATCTTTAGAGGGGAAAATGGTGGAGGGGAGAGAGCAGACAGAATGAAAAGTCAGGTACAGGTTGTGCAACTAGCTGGTGTCTACGTGAATTGAACTTTTATTATTACGTAGTGATCCTCTCCATAACTAATATAGCTTTTTAAAACAATTTCAAATACATGTATCTTTAAAAACCATTTTAATCATTTTTTATTACTGCTATCCAATTCTAGAATTTTTTATTACCTCAAACAGAAACTCTGTACCCATTAAACAATAATTCCCATTCCTTCTTATGCCAAGCCACTGGTAACCACTATTCTACTTTCTGTTTCTATGAATTTACTTATTCTGTGAATTTTCTTGCTCCTCACAATGTTTGTCCCCCCCCTTTTTTTTTGGTGAGGAAGATTGGCCCTGAGCTAACATCTATTGCCAGTCTTTCTCTTTTTGCTTGAAGAAGATTGTTGCTGAGCTAACATCCATGCCAATCTTCCTCTATTTTGTATGTGGGATGCTGCCACAGCATGGCTTGATGAGTGGTGTGTAGGTCCACACCCAGGATCTGAACTCACAAACCCTGGACCGCTGAAGTGGAGTGTGTGAACTTAACCACAACGCCACTGGATGGTCCCCAATTTGTCCTTATTTTTTTTTTTTTTAAAGATTTTATTTTTCCCTTTTTCTCCCCAAAGCCCCCCGGTACATAGTTGTGTATTCTTCGTTGTGGGTTCTTCTAGTTGTGGCATGTGGGACGCTGCCTCAGCGTGGTCTGATGAGCAGTGCCATGTCCGCGCCCAGGATTCGAACTAACGAAACACTGGGCCGCCTGCAGCGGAGCACGCGAACTTAACCACTCGGCCACGGGGCCAGCCCTCCAATTTGTCCTTATTTTAATTTGGCTTATTGCACTTGGCGTGTGTTCAAAGTTCATCCACATTGTAGCATATAACCTAAGTTAGTTTTTTTTGTCTTAAAGTCTATATTTACCGATCTTTCGTCATTTGGCAGCATTATTTTAGCTAGTATTTGCCTGGTATATCATTTCAAATCTTTTACTCTCAGCCTCCCTTTTGTATCTTTGTGTACTAGGAGTGTCTCTTATAAACTATATATAGCTTTATTTCCTTAATTCAAAGTGAAAAATCTAACTTTTAATTGACAAATTAAAATTATGGTTGGTGACTTATTGGTTGATATAAATATTTGTTTTTGTATTCAGATTTTATATCTTTTTTTCTCCTGTCTTGTCTTCTTAAAAAAATTGACTGATTGAGGTAGAGATTTCTATTGTTTTTATTTTCCTTGTTTTTTTTCTGCACTGCTTTGAACTTATTTTACCATATTTAGCTTAACAAAATCTAAAGCTAAACAATGTATTAATCCTCACTCTTCAACCAGAAATGTCTTAAAGAGTGTGTATTAACCATGGTTAACTTGTTCTGTAGTCCATATTATTCCTTCAGAGACATTTATCTGTCTCTAATATAAACCAACAACACGCGTTACATCATTTCTTTTGAAGAATAAATGAAGAGTATTATGGACTGAATGTTTGTGTCCCTGCCCCAAATTCCTATATTGAAATCCTAACCCCCAAAGTGATAGTATCAGAAAGTGAGGCCTCTGGAGGGTAATTAGGTCATGATAGTGGAACCCTCCTGAATGGGATTAGTGGCCTTTAAAAAGGACCCCAAGAGCTCTCTTGCCGCGTTCCGCCATGTGAAGACACAGAAAGACAGCCACCCATGAACCAGGACTGGGTTCTCACCAGGCACCAAATCTGCCAGCAGCCTGATCTTGGGCTTTCCAGTCTCCAGAATGGCAAGAAATAAATATTTATTCTTTAACCTACCCACTCTGTGGTAGTTTGTATAGCAGTGTGAACAGACTAAGCCAAGAAATAAAAACATTGTGCGTGCATTCAAGAGTTGGAGACCGTAGCATGTAATAGCATGGATCTGAGGGTTAGAAAGATATGAGTTAAGGTTCTGGCTCTACACTTATTATTTGACTTTGGGCAAGTTCCTTGCAGTCTCTAATCCTAAGTTATTCCTGTAAGTCAGATAGGCGCAATAGTATCTACCATGGAGTGTTCATTTATTTATTAATAAATATTTGTTTAAACTAATATGTGACTGGTTCCATACCAAATGCTGGGTACATTTGTGTAGTGATAGACAGAATGTATTTATTTCTTGCCCTCATAAAATTTACAGTCGTGGAAACATAAAATTAAAAAATCATACAAATAACTAAGATGAATTCTCAGAATAAAGACATTGATGTCAATAAGAGCATATTGTAATGACATTGTGTGCAAAATGTATGGAATTTGGTAAGCACTCAATCGATGGTAGTACTATGAAAAACAATTTTCTATATCTTTGGAGTGACTAGTTTATTATCAATAAGTGAACATATGTTATGTGACAAAATGCTACTGTGTATTAATAGTCTTACATTTTCTTAATGATGTTAAAAAATTTGAAATTTGAACAATGGTCCACACTATTTTCAAAAGTAAAACTCAGTGCATCACAAAATTAATTAAATACACTTTCACATATTTTTATCATTTCCATCAACTATATAGAATTGTATTTACGTGAAAATCATCCTGCATTTTCCGAAGAAGCATTTCCATAGCTAAACTCTATTCACAGATGTGCATAATTTATGTTGTTTTTTTATTGAGCGTCACCATTTGTTCATTGAATCATTCAGTAAATGCACATTATTAGACATTTACTATGTACTGCATGTGTGTAATACTAGGAATCATCTTGTGATATTTTGCAAAAGAATTTGAGAACTAGATAGTTAGGAGGTGAGGGTAGACCAGAAAAAAGAAATGTGAGATATTTTATGCAATTTATCAGATTGTCATTTTGTTTTGTTTTATTTTTATAAAAACAGGTTAGAAGTCAATTAATTCATTTATTCATGACACATTTATCAAGTGTCTGCTATGTGTTAGGTATTGTCCAAGGTTCTGGAAATTAAAAAATTAATAATATACTCTCCCAGCTCTAATGTTAACAGCTAATTGGGAATTGTTGATGGGTATAATCTAGTGTGATATTTAGAAGATGAATATAATACAATATGATATTTAGAATAGTTTATTACAAGGATTCTAAAATAATTTTTAGACCAGGAGAAGCAAAACATCATATTCCACAGTTTTATTTCAATTGTTTTTGTCTGCTCTAGAAAGCAGTGATTCGAAAATGGCCTCTTAAAAAAATATCAAGAAGAAACTATTAGAACCATGTCACAGAAGCCTGTTTTTGCAAGGGATTTGAGAAATATACATTATTCTTATGATTTGAAGAAAGAACCAAAAGCTATTTTGAAATCTGATACTTCTTGGTACATTCAATATTGTGTCCAACTCAACCAGTGTAATCTCAAAATTATCTACGGTTTCAGTTCCCCCATTTTTAAGAAGGAGATAAATCAATAATTTTGCAGAGGAAAGGAAAGAAATCTCTGTGGATGTCAAATAGGAGTTAGAGCTTTAAAGTACTAAGAGCTAAATCTAGTGCAGCCATGGCTTTCTTCTTTTAGGAATTAAAATGCACTGGAATATTTGACACTCAGCATTTATCAAATTCACTCCTCGAAATGAAAATGACTGGCTGATCAAATGATAATTTGATGAGCCTAACAGTACAAATAATCACTGGGAAGATTGAATAGGTCAGTTCAAATGGGTACATATTCATCAACTTATAATTATTTCTTGAGTTTTCTGCCGGGCATGTGTGGTGAAAGTTTTTGCTACATTGGGTTTGCTTTGGGTCTAAGTCATGCATAAACTGTGTTTTTTTGTGGGATCAGAGAGGGTTGACATAATAGCCACAAATAGTTTTTAAATTGGGAAGAAACAGTAGGATTGATGACTAAGGTATTTTGACCTTTTACTTTTTGTCTTATTGAATCTGTCTATACTTTCGTCTTGTTTATTCTATTTTGCACTAAAAATGGAGGAGTTTTATGGAGTCACAGAGAGCTAAACCTTTTATAGCAGTTTTATTTTTCCTCTAAATGAAGTACTCATCGTGGATGGAATTGCTGGCTATGTAAATATAATAATTTTACTTCTTATCAAAGTAAGGTACATCAGGAAAAAACTCTACAAACAGTATGTTTCTTGTTCATTTTTCCTCAAATGCTATTTGAAAACTCTAGTATAGTCAGAGTCCAGATAAATGGGGATAGTGAAATATTTTTTTTTTCACATGGTGCCCCAAATAGTTTTTTTGTAAGTTTGGGCACCCTTCCTCATACCAAAGCAATAATAATAACAACAAAATAACTTTTAATTAAAATGTTAATAGTCTTACAGGAAGATATGTAAAAATCACAGGCCCTGAGGCTGTGGTGAACATATGGAAGTTTCCAGATGATATATTGAGGATTTGGAGTGGCAGAGATTTGCTATTTATTCAACAAACTGTGTATATTTCCTTCCTGGGTATGCAATTAGACTACATGTCCCAGCTTCCCTTGCAGTGTAATATGGATAGAACTAATGAAAGCAATTTCTGGAGTTGGCCTATTTATCTTCTGACAAACAAGCCTCCATTCTCTCTCTACATTGTCCCTCCCCATCTGTAGCTGAACCTGGAGAACCCTAAGCATCCAGAGGAGGACAGAACCACCCAAGAGCAAGGCCATAAGAGAGAAGGAGTTTCTTCTTGGAAGAAAGCCAGCCAGAAGAACTGCCAGACCCAGGACACTACATTAGACAACTGTATGCCTGAAAATAAACTTTTGTTACATTAAGCTGCTAACATTTGGAGTTGTTAGCTAGCCTATTGTGACTAATTCAAAAATATTCCAAGAATGAGAAGGTAGAAAGGATACCATCGACATCCTAGAATCTGTATCGTTTATGAACACATTAAGCATGGGCTGGGGGGCTATCAAAATAGTTATCTGCCCTTGCTAATGTTGTCAGAATTCCATCACTAGGGTGGGAATTCCTCTAGTATCCTTTCTTAAAATGCAAATGTTCAGGGAGAGGAAATTTGCTTTCCTGAGGCTATTTTTCTACATAACAGGAGAAATGGAAGTATGCTGAGAGAAGAGGATGATGTTTGAGAAGAGAAGAATGCCAAAGAAGCAGGAAAAGAGTAAGAAAAGTCAGCCAGAGAATGACAAACACAGACTTCACTTGCTCTATTCAGGGGCATGGTGTCAAAGGTAATGGAAAACATATGCTCTCTCTTGTAATCCTTCTTGATTCCGTGAATAATGGAAGATGGGTTTCAGGTGATACCGTCATTTCCAACGAAGAGGATTATGCCACTTGATTGCTCAAAACCTCTTGTATCTCCCTTGTGATATTTTCCACATTCTGACTTGTTTTGCCTTCATCCTATAGTCAGGTATTGTGTAGGGACCTTAAGATATAAAAATGAAAAACAGACACAGTCTCTAACTTGGATAGACATATAAATACATAAGTGTAGTTCTGTAATTAAAATTTAACTTGAAAGAACCCAACAGTGTGATCTGAGGGCTATATTGGAGGCAGCTGAGTCACATGGAGAGGGAAGAGAAGGCCTCTGTGATAAAGCAAAATTTCAGTCTGAAGGACTAATGGGTTAAACAGGTGAGATGGGAAAAAAAGGGAAGAGAAATTAGGTGAGTGGAGAAAGGAGATGGGCAATATCCAAAGAGAGGAACCAGCATAAGCCATGTATGCAAGAGTTCTGAGATGAGAAGCCACAAGGAAGGCCAAGGGGAGTATAGAATGAATTAGGAAGAGAGGGGCAAGACATGAAGGTGGAAAGGAGCTAGATCCTGCAGAATGTTGTAGGCCATTTCAAGAGTTTTAAACTTTATCCTAAGAGCAATGGGAGACCACTGAAGACTTTTAAGGAGAGGAGTTGCATGAACTGGTGTGGCTTTTTAAAGATGACTTGTATACCAGGGAGAATGTATTTGAGGAGAAAGAGTGGATTCAGGAAGATCTGTTTGGAAGTCACATCTGGTGTCCAGACAAGAGCTGATGGTAGTTTGGAACAGGATGGTGGGAAGGGAGACAGAAAAGTTTAAAAAGTCAAGATATATTTAGGAGGTGAAATCAATAGGAAAGATTGAATGTGGATATTAAAAGAGAAGGAGTTGGGCCAGCCCGGTTAGCCTAGTGGTTAAGTTCATCATACTCTGCTTAAGTGGCCTGGGTTTGCTTCCTAGCCATGGACCTACACTGCTCTGTTAGTGGCCATGCTGTGCTGGCAGCCCACATACTAGAAAATAGAGGAAGATTGGCACAGTTGTTAGCTCAGGGCAAATCTTCCTCAGAAAAAAAAAAGAGAGAGAGAGAGACAGAGAAGGAGTAGACAAAGCTGACTTCCAGGACTCAGGCTTGAGCCACTGGTGGTTATTTCTTCTGTATTTCCTACATTTCTCCTTCTTTCAAGTGAGTTTCAAGACAAGAATACTTTTTCCTCTAATGTCAACTTTTTAGCACCTGGTCTAGTAATGTAAATATAACAGATGCTTAGGATGTTGAAAGAATAAATGAATGATGTATATATGCATAAATAAATGAATGATAGCATCTTGAATATTGATATGAATATTATGAACATAATTCATAAACTACTCAACTGAAGTTTCGAGGGCTGATTACAATCTTTGAAATATTAATACCTCTTTTATCTATGCATTATTCTCCTTTTTCTCCTCCTCATTCAAGTAGACACCAAGGCTCTGGATTCCATTATTCAATAGACGTTTGTACTGGTGAGTTTATTTAGAAAATTCTAAATCTAAACACAGAAGCACTGAGGTTGCCTCTAAACACAGAGGCACTGATTCATAAGATCTGAGGAGACCATGTAGGTTAGGGCTGTGGACATCTTTGCTACAACCTGAATTATGGTGAATTATGGTCTCTATGGCTACACTTCTCAACCAACAACTTAGCAACCTTGATGTGTATATTTAGGGATAGAAGAATTGCTCAAAATCCCGTGGGCAAATTACCTTTCCACCTGGCACAATGGAAGATCAAATAGAAGTTATTAATTCTTGTACACTTGGATTTGTGGCCTGACACTCATATCTATAATATATACTTCATGACAGACTGTGATGGTTAATTTTATGTATCAACTTGGCTGGGCTATGGTGCCCAGATATGTGGTCAGACATTATTCTTGACATCTCTGTGAGAGCGTGTTTGGATGAGATTAGCATTTAAATTGGTGGACTTTGAGTAAAGCACATTGCCCTCCGTAATGTGGGTGGGCCACAGTCAGCTGAAGGCCTGAGTAGAACAGAAAAACTGACCTCCTATGAGACAGAGGGAATTCTGCACCAGATGGCCTTTGGAACTTAACTACCGCATTGGCTCTTTCCTGCATCTCCAGCCTGCTGGTCCACCCCGCAGATTTTGGGCTTGCCAGCCTTCATCATTGTGTAAATGAATTCCTTAAAATAATTTTTTTCCGTACACTCAGACACACACACATCCTATTGATCCTGTTTCTCTGGAGAACCCTGACTAATCCAGAGACTAATAATCATTAGATGCTTTTGAAGAAGTCTTTTTGTTGTCTCAGGTATCCAGCTGTAGTTAAAAATATTATTACCAATCAGTCACAAAATATTTACTACCCTTACAAATTTATTGAGGCTAATGAACCTCTGTCCACAATGAAATTAAATGACAAATAACTAAACAAAAAATATACAGGCAAACTCCAAATAGTTGTAAAATAAACAACCATTTCTATGTATTCCATGAGTCAAAAATAAGCTATAATAGAAATTAGAAAATATTTTGAATTAAATGAAAGGAAAAAAAATTATCAAAATTTGTGGGATGCAGCCAAAGCTGCCTCTGGATGAAAAACTGTAGTTTCAAAACCTCCTATAAAGGAAAGAAAAAGTTTCAAAATCAATTATCTGAGTATCCACCTTGAAAATATAAAAAAAGGAGAACAAATTAAATTCAAAGTAAGCAGGAGAAAGGAAATATTATAGATAAGAGCAGAAATCAATGAAATAGAAAACAATATAGAACAGCAATTAGACCAAAAGCTGGATTTTTAAAATCTTGATAAATATTATAAAGAATTAATAAATCTTTAGCTAAAATGAGCAAAGAAAAAAGAAAAGGATACCCAAATTACTAACATAAGGACTGCAACAGGTGACATCATTACAATGCTAAAAGGATAATAAGGAAATATTATGAATAGTTTTGTGGTAATAAATCTGACAACTTCAATGAAATGGACAAATCATTTTAAGATACAAATTAACAAAACTGAGTCAAAAAGAAATAGAAAATCTCAACAGTTCTGTATCTATTAAAGAAATTGAATTTATAACTAAAAACCTTCCTAAAAGTAAACTCCAGACTCAGACAGTTTCACTAGTAAATTTATGCCCCAAACAAGACTGTTAAACAGTTTCTTAAAGAAAAGAAAACTGCAGACTGGTAACCCTCACAAACATCAACCCAAAAACGTTTAACAAAATTTTAGCAAGTCAAATTCAACAGTTTTAAAATGGCTAATACGGCATGTTATGTTTTATTCTAGTAAGGCAAGTTTGGCTTGCCATTTGAAAAGCAATCTATATAATTCACTATATCAACCAAATAGAAGAGAAAAACCATATGATCGTCAAAATAGGTGCAGAAAAATCATTGGACAAAATTCCACATCCATTTGTGATTAAAAACACCAAAATTAGGAATAGATAGAAACCTCCTCAATCCAATAAAGGGCATCTAAGAAAAATCTTCACCTATCATCATACTTCTTGATGAAATATTACAATCTTTCCACCTAAGGTTGAGAATAATCACTATTCAACATTGTAAACTAAAAGTTCTAGCCAGTTAAGTGAGGCAAAAAGGAAAGAAAGAAAGAAGGAATGAAGGAAAGAGAGAGCAAGAGACCAAGATGGGGAGAGAAAAGAAAGAAGAACGGAAGAAAGGAAGGAAGGAAGGAAGAAAAAAAGAAAGAAAGGGAGGAAGGATACAGAAATTAGAAAGAAAATGTAAAACGTTTTTTGGCATACTCATAAACCTGGAAATTCATAAGGAATCCACAAAATTGCTAATAGAGCTAGCAAGAGAGGTTGGTAATGCTACAGGATATAAGGTTAATAAACAAAATATTAATTATGTTTCTATATACATGCAAAGAAACGGAAGTTGAAATTAAGTAGTATTTACAATAGCATCAAAAATATAAAGTACTTAGGGATAAATTTACTAAAATATGAGTAAAATATGCTTACTTTGTAATTTAAAAAGTATAAACATTTTTGTAAGAAAATAAAAACATAAATAAATGGAGCAATTACACCATGTTCATAGGTCAGAAGATTCAATATTATTCAAATTGTTGTGTAGATTCAACACAATCCAAATCAAAATCATAGTGAGCTTTGAAAAAAACCAGAAATTGACAAACTAGTTCTAATTCATATGAAAAGTCAAAGGACATAGCATCGCCAAAAGAATACTGTAAAAGGAGAGCAATGTTAGAGAACTTAAACTATCTGACTCCAAGGCTTACTTGTTGTAAAGCTGTAGTAACCAAGACAGTATGGTACTAGTGTAAAAATAGACAATAAGTTCAATGGAACAAAACAGAAATTCTAGAAATACTCCCATGCATACATGGTCAACTGATTTTTAACAAAACTGTTAAAGCAATTTAATGGAGAAGGGCTGGTCTTTTCAACATATAGTGCCAGAAAACTGGATAGCCATATGGAAAAAACAGATTAACCTCCCTCTTTAACTAAATCACATGCAAAAATTATCTCAAAACAGACAACAGATTTAAATATGAAAGCTAATATTATAAAAATATCTAAAAGAAAGCATAGAAGAAAATCTTTGTGACCTTGGAGAGGGCAAAGATTTCATAGCTAGGCTCAAGAAGTAAAAACAATAAAAAGTTGATAAATTCGACATCATCAAGCTTAAAAATTTGTGTTCTTCGAAAGTCACCATTAAGAAAACAAAGAGGCAAGCCATGGGCTTACAGAAAATCTTCACCATACATATATATGAGAAGAGCTTATGTTTTACAATGCAACAATAGGAAAATAAATCTAACTAAAATGAGTAAAAGACTTGAACAGACACTTTACCAAAGATATACAAACAGCAATAAATTTATGAAAATATACTCAAGCTGATTGGTTCTCACGTAAATGCAAATTTAAACCACAATGAGATACACACCCACTCAAGTGAAAACAATGCCAGGTATTGGTGAGAATGTGGATATGGAGAACCTGAAACCTCATATGTTGCTGATGGGAATGTAAAATTGTACAACTCTTTGGAAAACATTTGTGTAGTTTCTTATAAAGTTAAATATAAACTTACCATATGACTCAGCATATCCATAACTAGTAATTTACCTAAGACAAACGAAAATGTATGTCCACACAAAGACCAGTCATAACAACTTTATTCTATAACAGGAAACAAAGTGTTCAACAGGTGATTGTGGCAAATCCATGAATACTATGCCGTATTCATAAGCAGTAAATTCCTGATATATGCAACACTGTGGATAACTCTGAAAAACATTATACTGAGCAAATGTCACTGGAAACAAAGAGTTCATACTGTATGATTCATTTTATATGAAACCCTAATTCACAGTGATAGAAATTGGGTTAGTGGTTGCCCAGGTATGGGAGTACTGTCAAGACTGGCTGGGAAGGGCACAAGGAAATATTCTGGGGTAATAGAAATGTTGCAAATCTTTATTATAGTGGTGATTAAAGAGGTGTGTATATTTTCATCGATAGTTACATGGTTCTATAACTTTAAATAGGTGCATTTTATTGTATGTAAATTGTACTTCAATAAAGTTGATTTTTAAAATAGCTCTCAGTTTATTGGAAAATATATATGCCTAAATAATGCACTAAATGCTAATATATTATATCACATGTTTCTAAGATCATAGGAGAGTTATTCATTATAAATTTTAGCAGCTGTACCACTGATTCTCTCTTTTTAAAATTATTCCTTTCAAAATCCTCTCTAAAATGTCGATTTTAAATAGCACTTGACCCCACAAACCCTGACTCGTTTCCCCCTGTTCCAGGTCGGTCTCTGTGGACCAGGCTCCAGGCTTACCCCAGTGCCAAGTTGGCTCCCATGGACCCGGGCTCCAGACTCACACCTGTGGACCCAGGCTCTGGGTCTCTGATGACAGGCTAGCCCCCGTGGACCCAGGCACCAGGTTTGCCTGCTCGCAGACCCAAGTAAAAGGCACACTTGTCCATGGGCTCTGGAAGAAGCTCTATCTACCAGCCTGCCCAGAATCTCTGGCTGGGCTGCCTGGTGAAGTGCTTTCCCTGCTGAAGCCAGACTGTAACAACTGGAAAAAGTGACTACTTCAAACACACAGACATCAACGCAAGGTTACAAGAATCACAAACAATAAGACAAACATGATCATCAAAGAAACCAAATAAATCACCAGGAATTGGTCCTAGAGAAAAGAGATCTATGAACTGCCTGATGAAGAATTCAATATAATTGTCTTAAGGAAGCTCAGTGAGCTACAAGAGAACACAGATAGACAACTAAATGAAATCAGGAAACAATACAGGAACAAAATGAAAAGTTCAACAAAGATATAGAAACCATAAAAAATAATGAAACAGAAATTTTGGAGCTGAAGAGTACAATGATTGAAAAAAAAACTTAATAGAGAGTTTCAATAGCAGACTCAATCAAGCAGAAGAAAGAATAAGCAAGCTCAAAGACAGATAATTTGAAACAACCAAGTTGATAAGATGAACAAATTGACAAACCCTTAGCTAATAAGTAAATAAAAAGATAGAAGACATAAATAAATAAAATTATCAACAAAAAAGGAGAAGTTTCAACTGATATCACGGAAACAAAGGATAATAAGACAATACTATGTACAATTTTGTGCCAACAAATTGAACAACCTAGAAGACCTAGAAGAACCTGGGTAAATTCTTAGAAACATACAATCTACCAAGACTGAATCATGAGGGAGGAAATAGAAAATCAGAACAGATCAATAATGAGTAAGGAGATTGAATTGGTAATCAAAAACTTCCCAACAAAGAAAAGTCCAGGACCTAATGGCTTCGCTGGTGAATTCTGCCAAACATTTAAAGAAAAATTAATGCTAATCCTTCTCAGACTCTTCCAAGAAATTGAAGAGAAGGGAACACTTCCAGATGTATTTTAAGAGACCAGCAATACTCTGATACCAAAGCCAGACAAGTACACTACAAGAAAAGAAAATTACAGTCCAATATCCCTGATGAACGTAGAACAAAAATCCTCAACAAAATACTAGCAAACCAAATTAGCCAGCACATTAAAAGGAACACACACCATGATCAGGTTGTATTTATCCCTAGGATGCAATAACAGTTCAACATAGGCAAATCAACATAGGTACATCACATTAATAAAATGAAAGACAAAAATTGTATGATGACATCAATAGTTGCAGAAAAAGCATTTGACAAAATTCAACATCCTTTCACGGTAAAAACTCTCAACAAACTAGGTATAGAAGCAATATATCTCAATACAATAAAGGCCATACATGCCAATCCCACAACTACCATCAGTGTCAATAGCGAAAAGATGAAAGGTTTTCCTTTAAGATCAGGAAAAAGACAAGGATACTTACTCTCACTATTTCTTTTTAACATAGTCCTGAAAGTCCTAGCCTGAGCAATTAGACAAGAAAAACAAGTAAAAGGTATTCAAATTGGAAAGGAAGAAGTTAAATTCTCTGTTTGCAGATGTCATTATCTTTTATGTAGAAAACGGTAGACTCCATCAAAAATCTATTAGACATAACAAATGAATTGAGTAAAATTTCAGGATATAAAATGAACATACAAAAATCAGTTCTGTTTCTATATACTAACAACAAGCTATCTGGAAAAGAAATGAAGACATTAATCCCATTTACAATGGCATCAAAAAGAATAAAATACTTAGGAATAAATTTAACCAAGGAAGTGAAGATCTGTACTCTGAAACCTATAAGACATTGATGACAGAAACTGAAGCAGAGACAAATAAATGGAAAAATATCCTGTGTTAATGGATTGGGAGAATCAATATTGTTAAAATGTCCATGCTACCCTAAGACACCAATAAATCCAATGCAATCTGTATTAAAATTTCACAGAAATAGAAAAAATAACCCTAAAATTTATATGGAACCACAACAGACCCTGAATAGCCAAAGCAATCTGTTGCAAGAAGAACAAAGCTGGAGGCTTCCCACTTTCTAATTTCAAGTTAGATTACAAAGCTACAGTAATAAGAACAATATGGTTCTGGCATAAAAACACATGGAGATCCATGGAACAGAATAGAGAGCCCAGTAATGAACCCATGCAAACACATCAATTAATCTTCAACAAGGGCACCAAGGATACAAAATGGTAAAGTATAGTCTCTTCAATAAATAGTGTTAGGAAAACTCAATATGCATATGTGAAAGAATGAAATTGGACCCATGTTGTACACCACACGTAAAATTGAACTTAAAATGGATTGAAGACCTGAATTTAAGACTTGGCACCATAAAACTCCTAAAAGAAAACAAAGGGAAAAACTCTTTGACATAAATCTTGGCAGTGATTTTTTGAATATGACATCAAAAGTAAAGGCCACAAAAGCGGAAATAAATAAGTAGGACTACAACAAACTAAAAAACTTTTGCACAGCAAATGAAACAATTGATAAAATGAAAAGACAACCTATGAAAGAGAAAACAAATGTTTGGAAGCAATATATCAGACAAGGAGTCAATAGCCAAAATATATAAGGAATTCCTACAACTCAAAAGCAAAAAAACTAATAACCCAATTAAAAAATTTTCAGAGAACCTTAATAGACATTTCTCCAAAGAAGACATACAAATGGCCAATCAGTATATGAAAAAGTGATCATTAATCATGAGGCAAATGCAAATCAAAATCACAGTGAAATAACACCTGTTAGATGGCTATTATTAAATAAACAAAAGATAACAAGTGCTGGTGAAAACATGGAGAGAAGCAAATCCTGGTGCACTGTTGATGGGAACATAAATTGGTATAACTTCTATGAAAAATCGTATTGAGTTTGTTCAAGAAATTAAAACTAGAGGTACTATATGATCCAGCAATCCCACATCTAGGTATTTATCCAAAGGAATCGAAATTCCTATCTTGAAGAGGGACGTGTACTCTCATATTCATTGCAGCATCATTCACGATAGCCAAGATATGGAAACAACCTAAATGTCCACTGATGGATGAATGCATAAAGAAAATGTGGTATATACATAAAACGAAATCTTATTCAGCCTTAAAAATAAAAGAAAATCTTGCCATTTGTAACAACATGGATGAACCTGGAGGACATTATGCTAAATGAAATAAGCCAGACACAGAAAGACAAATACTCTATAGTCTCATTTATGTGTAGAATGTAAAATAGTCAAACTCATAGAAGCAGACAGTAGAATGGTGATTGCCAGGGGCTGTGGGAAGTGGGAAGCAGGAAATGGAGAGGGGATTGTTCAAGGGTACAAAGTTTCAGTTATATAAGATAAAGTAAATTCTAGGGATTTACCAAACGGCGTAGTGCCTGTGACTACTGCATTGTGTACTTGTCTTAGTCTGTTCGGGCTGCTAGAACAAAATACTGCAGACTGAGTAATTTACAAACAATAGAAATTTGTTTCTCTTGGTTCTGGAGGCTGGGACATTCAAGATCAAGTTGTCAGCATGGTTGTGTTCTGGTGAGGGCCTTCTTCTTGATTCATAACCAGCACCTTCTTGTCCTCTCATGGTGGAGGGACCAGGGAGTATTGTGGGGTCTCTTTTATAGGAGCACTGATCCCATTGATGCGGGATTCACCTTCATGACCTAATGACCTCCCAAAGGCCCCACCTCCTAATACCATCACAGTGGGCATTAGTATTTCCAAATATGGAATACTTGGGGGGCAGAAGCATTCAGACCATAACAACACTTAAAATTTTCTAAGAGAATAGGTGATATGTAAAGTGTTCTTACCACGTCACACAAAATAATAAATAATAATAATACGGGGGCAGGAGGAAACTTGGGGAGTGATGGATATGTTTAAGGCCTTGACGCTGGTGAGGGTTTATACTCATTCGTAAACTCACTGAGTTGAAACATTCAATATGTTCAAATTTTTGTGTGTCAATTATACCTCAGTAAAGTGGTTTAAAAAAACACAAAACTAGAATTTTCTTACCACTTTCTCAGACAAAGTCGTCTTTACTTGCTAAAGGTGCCTTGGCCTCTGATCTAAGGTTTCACATCTGAATTAATCGAATTTTAAAAGTCATGTCACATTAAAGTGAAGTAATGAAAGGAATGGCAAACGCTTTATGGAGGATGTCCAGCTTTCTTGGAAGCTGTGCTCTTTGCATGGGTTGTGAGAAGACAAGATGGGATGATATTCTGCATCCACCAGAAAAGAGGAAAGGATGTACCTGATGAAGCAAACCTGTCAACAATTGCTTGTGGATCTGGAATTAAAACCCAGGAAGGGAAAAGAAGGACTCATTTGAATGGATTAAATTAAAACTACACAGATGTGTTTAAAATAACAATCATGAGACAGTTGTTTTGACAAGATTCATAGCAACAGAAAGTACTAGTATTTACCCAGCTTGGGATCTGACTTCGCTCTCACATAAGTTTTTGGCATGTGAAGAGAAGATGGTTGATAACATCAACATGAGAAGTAGCACTAGAACATATCAGATAGACTTTTTTTTTTTTTGAGGAAGATTGGCCCTGAGCTAACATCTGTTGCCAATCTTCCTCTTTTTTTTTCCTCCCCAAAGCCCCAGTACATAATTGTATATCCTAGTTGCAAGTCCTTCTAGTTCTCCTATGTGGGATGCTGCCATAGCATGGCTTGATGGGCGGTGCTAGATCTGTGCCCAGGATCCGAACGAGCGAACCTCAGGTAGCCAAAGTGGAGCATGCGAATGTAACCACTATGCTACTGGGCCAGCCCCTCAGACACACTTCTATCCTTACATCACGATAATATGTACTTCCACTGGATTCTTTTCAGTGGAGAAGAGAATATAGAACAAAAATCTACACTTACCTAGGAATCACATGCCAATCGATCTCATTCTCCAAACTGGTTCTTGTGGCCTTGTGTTTCTCCTTTTGATATGTGGGTGGCAGGGCAAGACCGTTATCTTTGTTAGCAATATGCACTATCAGCTCTTATTTCTTCCATTTATAAGAATCCAGGGAAATAAAAAATACATACTCATCAAGAAAAAGTGAGCAATGTTACTTCTGATGACTACCACAGTCTCTGTGTGAGCCTGCAGACCAGAAGTGTGGGACCACTCGAGAGCAGTGACCACAGCAGCAGCTCATGAATTAGGCAAACTCAGGTTTGTGTCCTGGCCTCCCTGCTTTCCAGCTTGGGACCATTTGAAGCCTGCTCCTTTGTCTTTCCACTGAGGTTCTAATATCTACCTTATGGTGTTTTATGAGGATTCAAAGAGATAAAGGATGTAAGGAGTTGACTGCTGGTTCTGGTACATTGTTCAATATAGAGTCGCTTTGCTTATCCTTATGGGCTTCTTAGGAATGAGAAAGCAAGACCTCTAACGCCCACGGAGGGCTATAGCAATGACATGTCTTAACCTCTAGGCTTACGTTCCCTCCTCTCTAAATTGGGAAATAATGCCTTTCTTATCTATCTGATGGGATCATTAAAGGGATCAAATGTGAAGGAACTCTGACAATTGCCATGGGCTGATCAACAGTGTGCCCAATTACTTCCTGTTTGTGCTAGGAGAAGTAGTGAGAGTTAGGGAAAAGTGAAATTTTTAAATAACCTTGTTTTTTAATTGGGTGAGAGAACATTTTGGAGAAGAGGAATTTAATTGCATAATTGGTTGAAAGGCTGAGTAGGACAAAGAAAGTGAGAAACACAATTCTAATAAAATCATAGATTATCATGAAAGTGTGAACGAATGGGAAGAATATCGGACTCCAGGAAGTTATTGCTGAAGACTGCTAGGAAGTGAAACTCAGCTTGCTTCTTTTTTGGCCTACTCAAACACACACACACACACACACACACACACTCAAGTCCATGTGATTAAGCAGCTTTGTTCCTGTCATCTTCAGCATGCCTCTGCTTCCCAGAACTTGGAGGGGCTTTGTGGGACAGCGCCCCTGGTTCTCAAGTGTCCCTCCCTGCCTAGCTCCGGGTTTTGAAGAGGTGTGCCAGAGGCGAAGTACACACTGTGTCACTTCCAGGATTTATGGAGAACCAAATGCTTGAGTCGGAAGTTGCCAAGTACCACACATTTCATTTTGATTTAAAAGACAGTTAATGTTTAAAGTTGAAAAGAACACGAGTGATTATTCATAAAATAGGTAAGAGGAACAAACAATCGAGAAGCAGAGCCTTTGTATAGGCAGCAGATGAGGATCACCTGCAATTAGGTGGCTCGAGCAGGCTCCTACTGAAAGGCGAGTTGGTTTTCCGAATGATGGTCTTCTGTGACTGAGCCGTGGTTCTTCTTTGATGATGAAGAGGCAAATGGGGCATTTTGATATGTTGCTGGAAAAGATCATTTTCTCTAGCTGTACTATAAAGTTCTGTTCATAGCCCTGACTTCAATGCCACAATAACTTGGCAAGAAGCTACAAAGGCTTACAAATGAATGCTTATAGAGGCATTTAAATTATCCAGACTTACTTGCAGCCTGGAGAAAAGGAAGGGGCTCATGGTTACTGTAAATGTGGACCTTTCCATTGAATGGTGATATATAAGACTGATGACTAATAAACATACTCGACATGGGAAACATTGGAGTGATGACATCTTTTTGCTTTCACCCTTTTAACGAGCCACAATGGCTGGGATTTTACTTAAGAAATATATGGGAAACAGACTAAGCCTCAAGGCAGATCGCCCTAGCAGCCGTAGAAAGAAAAGCTTATACTTTCCCATGTATGTTATCTGCATTTCTCTATCATTTTAACATCTGCCAGAGAGATCAGCTTGGTCCCCTGAAGGCTGCATATTGAATGCCCAAGTCTGGTGGACAACTGGAGGTTCCTGCCTTAAGAGAGAAAAGAGAGAAGCTTGAGTTCCCTGCCACCAGCCCTATCCATGCTGCCCGGCTTTGCGAACAAATGTACTCACAAAGGTTCCATGTAATCTTGGGCACACAAATCACTGTTAAGCCACCTTTTTTCCTGTGTCCCCAACAAGGAAGATGCTTGCACTTTCTTGATCATCATAGGACATTCATGATGATCATATGATAAGATAATTGTAATTTTGCAAAACACAAAGTAAAACGTAAAATATATTGTTGGCTAATGCAACTTTGAAACAAAGTAAGGAATTCTTTACACCCTCTTCCTGTGGTCTATTGTGTCCAGTTACCTAATTTTTGCCTGTAGATATGCATTTCCGGGTACAAAATTAGCCTGGTTTGCCACGAGACTCTATCTTATCATTAAGCATGGTTCCTACTTTTTTTTTTGAGGAAGATGTTAGCCCTGAGATAACATCTGCCACCAACCCTCCTCTTTTTGCTGAGGGAGACTGGCCCTGAGCTAGCATCTGTGCCAATCTTCCTCTACTTTATATGTAGGACACCTACCACAGCATGGCTTGACAAGCAGTGAGTAGGTCCACACCCAGGATCCAAACCGGCGAACCCCAGGCTGCCAAAGTGGAATGTGCAAACTTGACCACTGCACCACCAGGCCAGCCCCCCTACTCTTTTATCTACTCTGTTTTCTCCTATGTTGCTGAGAATTCCCAAGATTTTTCTAAATTAGTGCATGTGGACCTGCCTCATTCTTTTCTTTGCATTGAGATGTAATTGACATAGCTCTGTTTTAGTTTTAGGTATACAACATAATGCTTTGATATATGTATATATTGCAAAACAATTACAATAAGTCTAGTTAACATCCATCACCTCACACAGTTACAAAATTTTTTCTTGTAATGAGAACTTGTTGCTGTTGTTGTTGAGGAAGATTGGCCCTGAGCTAACATCTGTGCCAATCCTCCTGTATTTTATGTGGGATGCCACCACAGCATGGCTTGATGAGTGGTGCTAGGTCTGCACTCAGGATTCAAACCTGTGAACCCTGGGCCGCCAAAGTGGAGCTCGCAAAGTTAACCACTATGCCACCAGGCCGGCCCCAGTGAGAACATATAAGATCTACTCTCTTAGCAACTTTCAAATATGTTATAGAGTATTGTTAACTATAGCCATCATGTTGTACATTATTAACCTTAAGCTGGAAGTTTGTACCTTTTGACCACCTTCACCCATTTCCTCCACCCTCCACTCCCTGCCTCTGGCAACCACCAATCTGTTCTGTATTTCTCTGAGTTTGGTTTTCTAAAGATTAAAGAGATCATACGGAATTTGTCTTTCTCTGTCTGACTTATTTTACTTAGCATAGTGCTCTCAAGATCAATCCGTGATGATGAAAATAGCAGGATTTCCTTTCTTTTTATGGCTGAATAATATTCCATTGTGTATATATATACACCACATTTTTAATCCATTCATCCATCAATGGACACTTAGGCTGTTTCCTTGTCTTATCTATTGTAAATAACGCTACAATGAACATAAGTGTGCAGATACCTCTTCGAGACAGTGATTTCATTTCCTTCAGATATATACCCAGAAGTGGAATTGTTGAGCCATATAGTAGTGTTATTTTTAATTTTTTGAGGAACTTCCATGTTTTTTCCCATAATGGCTACACCCGTTTACATTCCCGCTAATAGTGCATGAGTGTTTCCTTTCTTCACATCCTTGTCGACACATGTTGCTTCTTGTTTTCTTGATGATAGCCATTCTAACATCTGGGAGGTGATATCCTATTGTGGTGTTTGTTTGTTTGTTTGTTTTTTGAGGAAGATTAGCCCTGAGCTAACTACTGCCAGTCCTTCTCTTTTTGCTGAGGAATACTGGCCCTGAGCTAACATCTGTGCCCATCTTCCTCTACTTTATATGTGGAATGCCTACCATAGCATGGCGTGCCAAGCAGTGCCATGTCTGCACCCGGGATCCGAACCGGCGAACCCTGGGCCGCCGAGAAGCGGAACATGTGCACTTAACTGCTGCGCTACCAGACCAGCCCCTCCCATTGTGGTTTTGATTTACATTTTCCTGATGATTAGTGATATTGAACAACTTTTCATGTACCTGTTGGCCATTTCTATGTCTTCTTTGGAAAAATGTGTATTCAGTTTCTCTGTTCATATTTTAACTGGGTTACTTGATTATTTTGCTAGAGTTGTATGAGTTTCTTATATATTTTGGATATTAACTCCTTATCAGATATTTGATTTATAAATATTTTCTCCCATTCAGTAAGTTAACTTTTCCTTTTGTTGACTGTTTCCGTGCTGTTCAAGAGCTTTCTAATTTGATATAAGCTGACTTCTTAATTTTTGCTTTTGTTGCCTTTGCTTTGGTGTCAAATCCAAAAAGTCATTGCCAAGACCTATGTCAAGGAGCTTTCCCCCTATGTTTTCTTCTGGGAATTTTATGGTTTCAGGTCTTATGTTCAACTCCTTAATCCATTTTGAGTTGGTTTTTCTCTATGGGGTAAGATAGGGGTCCAGTTTCATTCTTTTGTGTGTGGCTGTCTGGTTTCCCCAACACTATTCATTGAAGAGGCTGTCCCTTTCGCTATTGTATATTCTTGGCTCCTTTGTCATGAATTAATTGACCATATATGTGTAGGATTGTTTCTGGGCTCTCGTGTTCCACTGATCTCTATATGTCTGTTTTTATGCCGATACCATACTGTTTTGACTACTATAGCTTTGTAATATGTCTGAAATCAGGAAGCATGGTGCCTCCAGCTTTGTTTTCTTTCTCAAGATTGTTTTGGCTACTCAAGATCTTTTTGTGGTTCCATAAAAATTTTAGGATTTTTTCCTCTATTTCTATGAAAAGTGCCGTTGGAGTTTTGTTAGGGATCACATTGAATCTGTAGATTGCTTTTGGGTAGTGTGGACATTTTAACAATATTAATTCTTCCAATTCATAAGAACAGAGCATCTTTCCATTTCTTTGGGTCTTCTTCAATTTCTTTCATGACTATCTTGTAGTTTTCAGTGTACAGGTTTTTTCACCTCCTTAGTTAAATTTATCCCCAGATAGTTTATTCTTTTTGATGTAATTATAAATGGATTGTTTTATTAACTTTTGTTTCTGATAGTTCATTGTTAATGTATAGAATCACCACTGATTTTTGTATATTGATTTTGCATCCTGCAACTTGACTGAATTCATTTATCTATCCTAACAGCTTTTTGGTGAAGGAGATTTTTCTACCAAAAAATTTAAATAACTTGTTTAATCCTATTTCCTTACAGTTTTGAACCTAAGTTAGATGAGTTTAAGCATACAGGCAAATTACTCCAGTTTTCTGCATTCTTCCCACATCTTGCTTTTCTGCTGCTAGAATCAGTCTCATTAGAATGAAGAAGAACATATCTGCAGAAAGATCTGGTCATTCTAAGACCATGTTATTATTAGAGGAGGAGAGGGGTACACTTCTTTGCCCAGATATACAGTCCTCTTATTTCAACATAGATACAAACTATGCTCAGAGGTCCAGAGTGTCTCAAACTTTATGAGCTTTCTTATTTTACTTTCATTGTATACTACTCAAAGCAGCTGCCAGAGTCCAGCCTCCTGAGAACTGAATGGAAAAAGATGTTGAGGTCAGCATAACTTAACATGACTAGCAGGTCCATGCGACCATTTTCAGCACCAAGTGCTAATCTCATGGTCAGCTCAAGGAACGCTGCTGTCCCCTCGACCCTTCCTTTTATCACATTTGTTGCTAAGACAAACGCGTATTTAGAACAAGGATTGTACGTCTAAGATGATGTGTAAAAAGAAATTATAAAGTTATAAAGTTAAAAGGTCTTACTCTCTATTTCCACTCCTCATCTCATCCTGCCTAACTACATAAACATTAAAATACTATCTAGACATCCTTCATTGTGAGCCTTAGGAAGGTATGTTTCTGTTGGCAACCAAACTCCTAAACATCACTACACACTGACTAAGAAGGAATCAGGATTGACGAAAACACAAAGGTAAGATTTGTTCTAGATGATTTATTCTTCTGTAATTTCTTCCAAGAGTCCCCCACCCCTGACACACACACCCCTTTTTCCCTTAAATAAATAGCGAGCTTTGGAAGTCCTTTAGCTTTTTTTCTTATAGACATCGTTCTAAAGGAAAATAGAGAGCAGTGTATTCTGGAAGTTTATATAAGTTCCAAAAAAGGAGTCACTCTGGTGCAGTTTCCACTCTCACACAGCAGGTTTCTTTATGGTGAGTATGACAAAGGGCAGGCTGTGCTGCGAATATGCCAGCCATCTCCATGTTCGAAACCCTTCTATCACTCTTCTTGATTTGACATGAAATATTAAACACCAGTTACCAGCAAAAACTTATTGAACACAGATGTCCACTATCACTTTCGTATTGCTAAAGTCAATGTAGGTTTATATATTTTCTTTGCTTAAGCATTCACATGCAACGCAAATGTTCTGTGACAGTAATGATTTCACAATATACCCTTTCAATTAGGAAAGCACATCGTATGTGTGTTTTCATTTTTAAAATGCATATTTTTTCATTCAAAAGTTCTGTGTCCCTCACAAAAAATGGGACCTTGGATTGAAAAGTAAATAAAAAGAAAGAGCTCCACCTACTGATTCATTTTAAAAACTTTTTCCACTCTCTTTTTGAATTGAAAAGGCTCTTTGGCACAACAGGGATCTTGTGAGCATGTGGCTCAAACTGTTTGGTTAAAAAAAAAAAAAAAGATACAGGAGTTGCCCCCATGGAAAGGAATAGATAAGAATGGAGCTCTGTCTCTGTAACTAACCCCCCCCCACCCCCCGCCTTTTCTGTGCTCCTCAGAAGCCCTAATTAATAGGTCTGCCTCAGGTTCAGGGTTCCCCAGGGATATAGGTTAACTGTGGCATTCCTTTTTGCTGGATTTAACAGAATCCCAACGGGTCACACATTTGCGCCATTACAATAATCGTATTCATGTCACTGGCTGCCTCTTCCTTCTGAAGGACTAGGTGGGCCCTCTTTGAAAGGATTTACAGGGCTCTTTCTCCCACCAATGAAACTGGAATTGTTCAGCACCTACCATACTAGTCCCCTGCCCCCACCGCTGCCCAGGCTCAAGTGATTTCATAGGGGAAGTGAAGAAAAACATCCACTGGGAACCTGGGGGTAATTTAAGGAGGCCAAGAGTAATTACTTGAGGAGGAACTGCTGTGCCAGCCTCCTGGGGGCGAGGTTTGAGAGCAGCAGCTGGAACGGTGGTGCTCTGTGACGTCTGCCAGCTCTCACCCATCTACCTCTGTTGTTGAGAAGCTTCCAGAACCATTTTTAATTCCTGCCTTGGAGCTTCTTTTGAGAAGGGCGTGTTCCCATGAGTTTCCCATTGTGTGCCTACCCAGGCAGCTTCCTCGGGGTACAGACAGATGTGACTTATTGGGGAAATATCCTGGCCTCTCTGAAGGGTCACAATGTTCTGGATTTAGGTACCCACTGCTTCCAGCTTGGCCCCTGCTTCCTGTATTACAGAATTTCTTTTAAGATGAACAAACACCAGACTGTATTCATCTCACACATTTGAGCAGTGGCTATAGAAAATATTACCAATGGGCAACAAGATGATATCTGGAAACACACAATGGAGTAATTTAGATTAAAGTCTCTTACCTTTGAAACTGTCTGCTCAGTCATGCATTCCTAGAGACATGATTAACTAACCATAAGACCCAGGAATTCAGAGTCTGAATAGAAAACGTCTATTCTTCCCCCAAATGAATCACACATCACCTATCACTGCGCAGTTGCCAAACTCTATGGTTTTCTTGTCAAACATAAATTCAATAGCTGACCACAGCCAGGGATAGAAATTTCTTATAAATCAAATAACTACATACATTAGAGGGAAATGCAGGGGACCCACTGCCACATTTCAGTCAATCAAAAATATATGTAATAAGTGTCTACTGTGTTCAAGATGCTGTGCTTGGTGCTGTGGGGGTACTTAATGACATATGACCTGGCCCTAACCCTCAGGCAAGGAGACACCTACCTCACATTGCTGCTGTGAGCATTATATGCAATTATCTAGCACTGTGCCTGGCACATAGTCAGTGAGAGGTAAATGGCCCCTATTATCCTTACCAGTAAGGTAATACATATTTAGGTAATATTTAAGACGTAAGTGGAAGAGATGTCACATGATGGATGGGTTGGCAAATGGTTAACCCAGACACTAATTGTTCTGAGATCAGAAGAAAGGAGAATTCCTAGAGTCTGAAGGAGGTGAGATAGTTTCATACAGATGATTTCAGACCTAATTACCATTTACCATTTTTGGAAGCTCACTAAGTTTCAGGCACCAGGCTGAGCAATGGACAATTTCTTCTCTTTTTAACTTTCACAATCAAATGATGTAGACACAATCACCCCCATTTTACACATGAGGAGATGAGGCTCTGAGAGGTTAAGTAACATACTCCATGTCACAAAGGCCTGACACTAATGTTCGTGGTTTTTCCATCTAATCAGACAGTCATAGAATTATAGACTATTAGAGTTGGAAGCAAATGCAGAGACCATGTAGTCCTAATTGCTCACTCGACAGGTAAAGAAGCAGAGGTCCAGAGAAAAGAAGTAATTTGCACAAGTTCACACACCTAACTAGTGACATAACTGAAATTAGAAACCAAGGTTCTGATTCCAAGTAGGTGTCATTTCCAAAATTTTTTCCAAGTATTTTCCAATATTTATCCTGAGTCAAAAACACTTTTTAAATGCAAATATAAAAAGATCATGCTAAGAGAAATCTCTGTGTTCCAAGTCAATTTTACATCATTTCTCCTCTTTGCTGAGTAGGTACTTAATGATTTCCTACTACTGAGAAATCATTCTCCACCTCACATTCCGCCCGACTCCATTCCTTATGCACGCACACACACTCACACTCACACTCAAAATACACACACCCTCTTTCTATTCAGATGGTAAACTGCAGGCTAAGTTTATATCACAGCCTTTGGGGCTTCTATTGAAACCCAGGCTTAATTGAACCATTCCCTCCCTAAACTCATCTTTCAGCAGGATTTGGAGTTAATCTGTTTCCTGGGAATTGTACAATTTAGGACAAATATGGCAAATATCTACTAATAGTAGATGCTATGGGCTGAATTTGTCCTCCCAAAATTCATATGTTAAAATCCTAATGCCCAATGTGATGGTCTTAGAAGGTGGTGCCTTTGGGAGGTAATTAGGTCATGAGAGTACATCCTTCATGAATGGAATTAGTGCCTTATAAAAGAGGCCCCACAGAGCTCTCTAGCCGCTTCCTCCACGTGAGGACCCAGCACACGGAAGACAGTCCTCACCAGAAGGTGACTATGCTGGTGCCTTGATCTTGGACTTCAAGCCTCCAGAACTGTGAGCAATAAATTTCTGTTATTTCTAAGCTACCTAGTCTATGGTATTTTTGTTATAGCAGCCTGGATGGACTAAAACAGTAGATATTAATAATTGATCACAGAATACTCCCTTCTTTGGGTCATGAGTGGTTCCAAGATCAGTCAGAGTACCTATCAATCAGATTGTCAAGTGAGATGAGAACTTTTGCCCTCCCTGATCATAGGCTCTTCTTCTTCTTCTTTTTTTTTTTTTTAAGATTTTACTTTTCCTTTTTCTCCCAAAGCCCCCAGGTACATAGTTGTGTATTTTTAGTTGTGTGTCCTTCTAGTTGTGGCATGTGGGATGCTGCCTCAGCACGGCCTGATGAGCAGTGCCATGTCCGCACCCAGGACCCGAACGGGCAAAACCCTGGAGCACCGAAGCAGAGCGCACGAATTTAACCACTGGGCCTCGGGGCGGGCACCTACGAGGCTCTTCTTGATCTGATATGAGCATGCAGCTCTGGGTCCCTCCTTTGTTTCCTGTTATAGTGCTCTCCCAATTTCTAGAGTTGATCCAAGCATAAAACCTAAAGAAACATATGATATGACACTGAAATAAGCAGGATCTCTTAACAAGGGAATTATAACAAAACTAGTTGATCTTTCAGTTCATTAATTAAATCCTTTTTTTTTCTTTTTTGAGAGTGTAATTATTTATCACAAAGCAAATACCTGTGCAACTATCATCATGACTGCGAAATAAAATACTGTCAGAGCCTAGGAAGCCCCTTTTTGCCTCCCTTAGTCATTCCCTCCCCCTCAAAACTGCCAGTACTTTGAATGTTAGGATAATAATTTCCTTTCTTTTCTTGATACCATCAAAGCCTGCATTGTCGAACACTCATTTTTCCTGTTTTTAAACTTTATTTAGATTGAGTCATAGAATATATATATATATATATATATATATATATATATATATTATTCCTGATCTCCTTCACTCAACATTACATCCATCCACTCATGGATATGTCACACGGTATTCAGCCATCACGTTGAAGGACACTGTTTCCAGGTTTGATGATGGTAAATAATGCTGCTGTGAACATTTTTGTGTATGTCTCCTGGTCTGCATGTTCTGCATTATCTTGGGTATACAGTAAAGTAAAATTACAGGGTCATAAAATATGGTCAGCTTTGGTAGCTACATTTTTCCAAAGTAGTTATAACAATATACCAGCCAATACCAGTGTGTGAGAATTCCCAAAGCCCTCTGATAGTTATTATTATCAATATTTTAAAATTTAGCCATTCTTTAGGTGATTTTAACTTACATTTTCCTGATTACTAATGGGGTTGAATATCTTGTCATATATTCCATGTGTTTTAAGGACATTTGCTACCATGGTATTTGTGTGTGTAGTGCCTTTCCAGTTCTCTTGTTCTTTGTTTCTGTTGGTTATCTGCCTCTTTCTTATTCTTGTGCAGGAGTTCTTTATAAGATCTAGAAAAAACTCTTTACCAGTAATATGCGTTGAAAGCATGTTTCCCCTCTTGCTGGTTTGTTTTTACCTGTCAATAGTGCAGCTTGATAAATAGAAATGTTCAATTTTAATATATATCCCCATTTATCAATCTTTTCTTTATGGTTAGTGCTTTTGTTTCCCATTTAAGAAGTTTTCACCTATAATGAGACCATAAACATATTCTCATATTATCTTCTAGATGTTTTATTGTTTTAATTTTCACATTTAAGTCTACAAAACATACGGAATTGATACTTGAGTATGATGGGAAATAAGGGAAAGTTTCTTTTATGTTTTCTATGCATAGCCAATTTCTCCAATATTATTTGCTGAAAAGACCATCTTTCCTCACTATTTTAATACCTCCATTGTTGTAAATCACAGGTCCATATATGCATCAGTCTGTTGATGGGTCCTTGATCCTGTACATCGGATCTTCTTATAGTTTTATAAACCAATACCGTGCTCTTTTAATTACTGTAGCTTTAGAAGCTTGACATACAGTAGAGCAATGCCAAACATTAATGGTTGTTTATAGAGGGGATGAATCTGCAGAAAATACAGAGAAGGAACATCAGAGGAAGAACGAAAATTAGGAGATGCTGGAACATCCAGGCTCAGTCCTTGGACCACTTCTCTGTGCTGCCTACCTTCATTCCCTAGGTCATCTCATCTAGTTTCATGGTTTGAAATACTATTTATATGCTAATGGCACAAAACTCTGTCTCCAGCCTGAATTTTTCCCCTAAACCTTGGATTCAACACTCCAAGAGCCTACTTGACATCTCCACTTGAAAAGTAATAGGTATCTCTAACTCAACGTGTACAACACTGACCTCCTGATATCTGCCTTTCCCTGACAAAGTTCTAGCTCTTTCTGTAGTCATTCTCATTTCAGTTAAATAGTAATTAAACTCTTCCATAAATCTTGCTGTTGTTTTTTTCACTCCTCTTTTTCTTACTCTCCACATTTATTACATCAGCAAATTCTCTTTGTTCTGCATGAAATTATATCCAAAATTATATCTTCCCACTCCACTCTTGACATCATGGGCACCATCTTCTCTTTCCTGGATTATTGCAATAGCTCCTAACTAGTTTCCTTTCTTCTGCCCCCACTTCTCCATAGTTTATTCTCTACCCAAAAACCATAACTATTTTCCTATTATTCCTCTTTTTAAAAGCAGTTCAATGAATTTCCATGTCACTCAGAGTGAAAACCAAAATACTTTGTTGAACAAACACCTAGATGATCTAGTTCTCTCATATCTCTCTGATTTCATCTCTTAACATCCTCCCGTTATTCTCTCTGTTCCATCTACCTTGGCCTCAAACACACCAGGCATGCTTCCTCCTTAGTGCTTTCACATTAGCTGTTCTCTCTGCCTGGAACGTTATTGGTTGTCTCCCTGCAGATATCCATATGTCTGAATTCTCCATTTCTTTTAGTTCTTTACTCTGTAGTTACCTTTTCAATGAAACCATCCCTGGACACCTTATCTAAAATTTCAGTCTGGCATCATTTCATATTGCCTTTCTATGCTGTATTTTTCTCCTTAGCACTTATTACTATCTAACATACTGTCAAAAATACATATTTTAATTATTTATACTGTTTATTTTGTGCCTCTTTGAAGTGATGTGATTCAAAGCCCAAGTGGAGGAATTAGCCTTAAAAAGGAGTAATAAGAGCATATCCATTGTAACAAGTTAGAAGAACGATAGGATAAATGCCCACATAAGTGGGTTTATAAGTCTGGTAGATTGAGGAGTCCATAATCCACTCCATAGACAGTGCTCCTGACTACCTACATATTTTCTCTAAAGGGCTTGCCTGAGTTGAGCAGATTTCTTGAAACTATGCTTTGAAAAATTCCTTAAGATTGATTAGTTTCTGTGCTTTTTAGTCATATTTGAAAACTTTGACTATTGAACATGGTTGGAAGTGGGGAAGTTGGAGAGGTGGAGTGGGGACAAGAAAAGAAAAACATGCATATCCAAGTCCAATGTACTTATATTCATTTGAACTTAAAAATTCCTGTCAATTTAAGAAGTAGCTGAAAGTTATATTTGCAGCTTTAGCTATGATTGGGTCAACTCAAATCTAGTAAAGTCTGAAATCTGATTGGCCCTATAGAAGGGCCAGTAGTTAGTTAATTCCAAGATCACTTGCAGTTACGTAGCAGTTACAGGCTTATGAGAAAATATTAGTACTATCCAAACACTACCATTTTCATATGGTCACCCAGTGAGTGAGGTGACTTTCTAGGTGACAGACATTTAGAATTCAAAGATTGTGTTTGTTATGGGCTGAATTGTGTTCCTCCAAGAGATGTTGAAATTGTAACCCCCAGTACCTGTGAATGTGACTTTATTTGAAAATAGAGTCTCTGCAGATGATCAAGTTAAGATCCTAATCTTAGGATAGACCCTAATCCAATATGACTAGTGTCTTTATAAGACAGAAGTTTGGATAGAAGCAGACATGCACACAGGGAGAACACCATGTGGAGATGATGGCAGAGATCAGGATGATGGGTGCACAAGCCAAGGAATGCCAAAGATTGCCAGCAAGCCAAAGAGGCATAGAACAGATTTTTCCTCACAGTTCTCAGAAAGAACCAACTCTGCTGACATCTTGATCTCAGACTTCTGTCTACCAGAACTGTGAGACAATTTTGTTGTTGAAGCGGCATAGTTTGTGATACTTTGTTATTGCAGCTCTAGGAAACTAATACAGTCCCTAATCTGTTTAAAACAACTAAAGTAAATATGATTCGAATTGTGACCACAGAATTTTAATCTAGTAAGATTTCCAAAGCTTGAAGAGTCATTTTTTAAAAAAATAAACTTTCTAATTTAGAACAATTTTAGATTTAAATAAAAATTGCAAATAGACTACAGAAAATTCTCACATAGCGTTTCCTCTATTAACACCTTACATTAGCAGAGTAGACTTGTTACAACTAATGAACTGATCTTGATACATTGTTATTAACTAAAGTGCACACTTTATGCAGATTTCCTTGGTTTTTATCTAGTGTCCTAGCCCATCCAAGACACCATGTTGCATTTAGTTACCATGTTTCCTTATGCTCCTCTTGCCTGTGACAATTTCTGACTTTTCTTGTTTTTGATGACCTCCATCATTTTGCTCATTTTGTACTGGTCAGGTATTTTGTGGAACATCCCTCTGTTGGGATTTGACTGATGCCTTTCTTACGATTAGACTGTGATGATGAGTTTTAGGGGAAGATGACAGAAGTAAGGTATCACTTTCCTCACATCATATCAAGGATACTTGCTAGAAAATGAGTTATCACTGTTGATGTTAACGTTGAGCACCTAGCTGAGGGAGTGTTTGCAAGATTTATTCACCATAAAGTTACTTCCCACCCCCCTTTTCATACTATGTTCTTTGGAAAGAAGTCACTATACACAGTCCTTACTTAATAACGGGGAGCTATGCTCTGTCGCCATTCTGGTGGAGTATCTACACAAATTATTTGGAATTATTCGTCACATGAGATTTGTCTCGCCTCCCCAGTCTGGATTATAGTTCCCTGGAATAACTATTTCAATACTCTGAAAATAGGGAGACTTTACAAAGAAGATAATTAAAAAATGTTATGATATAATTTCTCTTTAAAATAAAACAAAACAGTATTAGCATGTTATCTATAACAAAGGAAATATCTGTTCCAGATAAATAGAAATAATAATGCATACTCTTTACAGGCTTTCTTTGATGATACAGTTCTTAATTTCTCTCTACTAAGGCGTGTATTCTCAACTACCAAAAGTGTGTGAAAATTGGTTCCCAACCACAAAGAAAATTTACTGTTGGAACACAAAATGTTTTAACCTCTTCCATTGTCACATGGAAGGTTTAACCTCCTTGTTCATGACCAAATACTGCCGTTTCTTCATGTTTATCCTCCTCCTGAGGTACAATAGAGGATAGAGTGAGAGGGAGAAAGCCTTGAGCTTCCCCCAAGACGGTAGACTGTGTCACTAACTGTGGGTGTACCTCAGTTCAGACATTCTAGATTTTGCCTGCCAAAGTATGGAGTTGGATTCTTCATCTCCTTTCTCAGATAAAGCTAATAAAGTGATATTATGGAAAAGCTCATGCTTCAAGGACCCTAATAGAGTATGTTTAATTCATCAATTTTATTCATTCATCAAAGATGTATGGAGAACTGGCCACTTGTAAGGCAATATGTTTGATTCTGAGGAAACCCAGCACTGAGAAAGCATAGATAAGGTCTTTCCTTTGACACAGGTTTAAATTTGGTGGATCAACAGGGATTGAGTAAGAATTAAGTGTGCCAGCTCATAGGAAGAAATTTAGGGTGCTAGGAGGGTGTAAAATGTGATCAGATACTGAGGAGGTAGACTGGTTAATTTAGTGCAGAGAAACAGAAAGTTTCTTTGAGAAACTGTTTAAATTGAATTCTCAGGGATACATAGGAGTCAAGTTGTGGAGCATTGGTATAATAAGCGATAGTAGTCCTGCTTTGAGTGAGGGTTAAGTTTCTCCTTGCTCTACAAGGCAGAAAGAAACTTTAGAAAAGATCTCAAATAGGGCTAACATTAGAGTTTAGAATATTTTTGGAAAACCAATTGAAATCTCCTTACTCTGGAAATGTATTATAAATAGTTAGAGACAACTCCTACTGGAACTCCATGGAAATAGCAACAACACAATACTTCCATAATAGATACAGTGGTTTACAATAGCCGGTCTCTCATGCAAATGATAAAATTGTGTGGTTGTCAGGATGTTTGCTCCAAAGGGAGAAAAACATATCTAAGGCAGCAATTTCCCCAAATGTGGTGACAAACCAGTCATAAAGGAACATTCTATTTCATTGTTATGAATATATGAATCATTCCAGTGGTTTACTGTGAATATCTTTTACCATTTACAAGAAAACATCTGCTACAACTAGACAAATGATTAACTGCAAAGTATAAAGCGATTTGCTTTTAGGGATTGCATTCCAAAGTACCCCCATTTCACCCTTCATTCAGGTGCATGTATAAGGACATAGGAGGTCATTTCCAGAATTTTCTTGGTCAGTAGGAACAAATTCTTGAAGAGGCTCATAAGATAAAGTTTTGCTTCTCAGAATATGAGAATTTCTTTGAGATTGATCCATCCTATTTTTGAAGAGTTCTATCTCCCCTCCCTGGCCACCTTGCAGGATGTATCTTCAAGGTTAATGTTTAAGTGCTAATTAAGCCTAGCCATCTCTTGAGAGATAAGTAAGTAAACAGGCTAGCCGTGATAACAGGGTTCCTAAGACTGGACATAAAGGAATGTTAATGCATCTTTCATAATGGAAACCATACCTCTATAATCTTAGACTTAAAGTCACTATGGTTACAAAGCCTTGTGCTTCTTCACCTTCACTTGATTCCTTTCACTGGGGATCCACCTCTGTCATCAGGAGAGTCTCCTTGGCTAATGGCACTCAGTTTGTCATCATGAGAACAACACAAAGATTAAATACCTTATGAATACAGAGTGTAAATTTCTTTATCTGCTTCAGAAGTGTCTTTTCAAAAAGGAAGACTTGGTCAACAAAGAAGAGAAGAGTGTTCTCAGTTTAAACCAACTTTCTAAATAAAAACCCTGCCTTTCTATTGTAACTGAAGTGTTTTGTTATCAATGATTACCTGGCAAGTGCTTCAAGTCTTTATAGCCACGGTCCTGATGTTGACTAAGTGCTTCAAAAAGAATTTCTGCAGATACTTAGGGTGAATGGGTCAGGAAGAAGATATTATCGGGACAGAATTTAGAATGCCAGATTTTGGATGAATTACTGCAGACATCTTATCAAACTGTGTTAAGGAGATAGGAAATTGTTCAAACCGTAACATTAGAAACAAAGCAGGAATCAAAATTATATACATAATCCATTTTATAAAAATGATAGAAAATACATAAAGATGAAAGGAAGCACATGAAAACGGAAACAGCGATTATCTCAGGGGTGAGATTATGGGTGATTTGCCACAATAAACATATATTACTTATATTATCAGGCAAAACCAATGTTTTATATAAAAATCTAGTTTTAAACAATAGGTCTGGCTTTGGCAATTATAAAAAGAACTCACTGTTAATCTGGGACACTTTCAGAGGAGGTTAGCAAATGATAACAGGAGCTCTTAAAGTACTGACGATTTTTCATCTGGAGAAAAAAAGAGTAATGAAAGATGAAAGCTGGCTTCAATCATTTGAAAGACTGTCGAACAGAAGAGTACCAAGACTTATTTTCCAAAGACTAGAAGTTCTATGGAGTCAGCACTTGTCTTAATTTAAGGAAGACATTTCTAACAACAAGGAAACAGATTGATATTCAAGAATTACTGAAGGCATCAAGAAGAGGTTGGATGGATATCAGACATATGGTTATAAAAATGATTGCTTCAGTGAGTGAGAATGAAGACTGTGGGGTTTTTAAGGTCCTTTCAACCCTTGGATTCTATTATTTTAAACATTGCTAACATATTTGCCCAACACTCTAGAGGTCAGAAGTCTTAGTTTTTCTTTTCTTCTCTTTTCTTCCTCCCGCCCCCCTCCCTCTTCCCTCCCATATTGACAGAAAGTGCTGGCTTGTGCAAGGAGTCACTGGGGCAAACTGCCCTTGAGAGCAGTGCTAAAAGAGCAGTAAATTCCTCATGATAAAGCCTCTGATTTAAGTAGAATAAAAGTGACAGAATATAGTGACTTGTCTAACTTACCACAATGTGTTAATTATGTACCATAAATAGTAGGGTGGGGTTTCCTTCACTTGGGATTTGAAGGGCCTTAAGACAAATCACAAAGAATAAGATGGGCTCAGATTTCTACAACTCATCTGAACACACATTTAGACATGACCCATGCTATCCATCCTTTTCACTACTCCATCTATTTCCATATCATCTTGTTAAAAAATGGTCAAAGACATTCTCTGATCAACCTTCCTGGACATCCCAACCCCTGGGTCAAGAGGTCCCTATTGTGATCTCCAGTGACTGTGGCATCCTCACCTCTCGTTGGTCCCAGGTAGGAAGCAAATATTCTTGTTAACACCATTCCTTCGGAAACTAGCCAAACGGTATTAGAAACTTGTTCCAAATACCACTAACCGTTTATCTTCTAATATAAATAACAGAATATAGATATTTAGAATTCTGGGCAATTTAGATATTTAGAAAACATTTTACTCAAGTGCATAAATACTAGAGGATGATTCAGCCTTTTGGATATTTTTCTTTGATAAATATTAAAAATGTGTATTTCTTTTACTTTGCTTCTGGAATATGAAGACATGTCACAGAAAAGATAACTGAAAGTCTTAATTCTGAGTTTCATGAAAGAGCCTCTAATTTAAAATATATCATGTTAAATTTTCCATGAGCACTTCCTATGTTTTGATTTTTGATTTGGAAATTACCATCTTATACAAGACAGCATTTAGAAGAGACTGCAGACTTGCTCTATACAAATGAAACAGCATAAGAAGAGACACTACCTCAGGGGCTGGTACCGGAGTTATGGAGCTAATACACGTCCAGTGCACAGCCCAGTTTTCTGCACTCAGTAAGAACGCAAAATCCGTGTGCTATTATTATTATTGGTGGTGGTATTACTATTAAGAGATGAAACACATACTACATAGTCCAGATTCCACTTAATCTATGCGTTCCAGGCACCGTGCTCTCTGTTTTCACGTAAACTTCTTGGAGGCAAAAGACATTAAAAAACAAACAAACAAACAAATGGGACTGCATCAAACTAAAAAACTTCTGCATGGCAAAGGAAACCATCAAGAAAACAAAAAGACAACCTACCAATTGGGAGAAGATACTTGAAAATCATATATCTGATAAGGGGTTAACAACCAAAATGTATAAAGAGCTCATACAACTCAACAACAACAAAAATAGCTTGACTAAAAATAGGCAGAGGATCTGAACAGACGTTTTCTCAAAGAAGATATACGGATGGCCAACAGGCACATGAAAAGATGTTCAACATCACTAATTATCAGGGAAATGCAAATCAAAACCAGAAGGAGACGTCACCTCATGCCCATCAGAATGGCTATTATGAAAAAGACAGGAAATAACAAGTGTTAGAAAGGATGCAGAGAAAAAGGAACCTTTCTACACTACTGGTGGGAATGTAAACTTGTGCAGCCACTATGGAAAACAGTATGGAGATTCCTCAGAAAATTAAAAGTAGAAATACCATAGGATCCAGCTATTCCACTTCT
The DNA here is from genome assembly GCF_041296235.1 of Equus asinus. Taxonomy (NCBI): domain Eukaryota; kingdom Metazoa; phylum Chordata; class Mammalia; order Perissodactyla; family Equidae; genus Equus; species Equus asinus. Next base: position 50,688,769 of record NC_091794.1, read on the forward strand.
GGGTATTTATCCAAAGAACACGAAAATACTAATGCAAAAAGATATATGCACCCCCATGTTCATTCAGAATAGCCAAGACTTGTAAACAACCTAGGTGCCCATTAGCGGACGAATGGATAAAGAAGATGTGATATACATATACAATGGAATACTACTCAACCATAAAAAAGGATGAAATCCTACCATTTGTGACAACATGGATGGACCTTGAGGGTATTATGCTAAGCAAAATAAGTCAGAAGAAGAAGGCCAAATACTGTTTGATTTCACTCATATGTGGAAGATGAACAAACACATAGATTCAGAGATTAGATTGGTGGTTACCAGAGGGAAAAGGAGGAGGGAAAAAGGAGTAAATGGGCACACGTGTATGGTGACAGACGACAAGTAGACTTTTGTTTGTGAACATGATGTAGTCTATACAGAAGTCAAAATGTAATGATGTACACCCGAAATTTATATAATGTTACAAACCAATGTTATCTCAATAAAAATAATAATAAAATAAACTTCTTGGTAACTTCAAGTGAAGAACTCTGTCCTTCTCCGTCCAGATGAATAAATGAAGTTAAAAGATTAAGTATTTTGCTTGGATCACACAGCTACCCAGAGGTAGAACTAAGGTTTCCTGACTGAAAGAATTTTTTAAATGCCTTCCTATGTAATTACTGAAACAGCCTGTAGTGTTTCATAATGATAGTGTGAAAATGTCCACATTAACCTGTAAGATAAACAGGACTCCAGTTATTCCCTTCCTGAGGCACACATGTTAAACTACTGTCGGAGATACTCAATTGGTGCAGGACAAGTGTGAGAAAGTCGTGTTTCTGCAGAGTTCCTCTCCATCCTGCTGTAAAAGAGGACGCTGTGAAATATTAAGGGAAACAACGCATCTCAATAATGACAAGCCCCAAATACCTCTAATTGTTTGCAATGTCTTGGCCATAACATGATATACATTATAATTAATTTTTATCAATAAAGAGGATCTTCCTTTGTTAACCATTAAAATCCTATAAATGAGTTATATTTCAAATGATTCTATTAGCAGAAAAGGAAGAAAGCCTTCACCAAAATAGAGGTCTGAAAGTGGAGACAGAAAATATTGGCCAAGAAAGAAGAAAGAACAGGTGTTTGCTCTTATCCCACACTTCTTCAGACTGGAATACGGGAGAGCAACACTCTTGTTTCTGTGGACATGTGCTGAAGAAAAGAGAGAGATCCAGCCAAGTTGTGCAGTGAGTCTCATGAATATATGAAGAAATGTTTACTTGTCTTGAATTGAGAATAGAATTCTAGTCCCCCTTGACTATGAGCCAGATTTCAGAAGGCCAGCATAAACCCACTTGTGTAGTCTAATCATTCTCTCTTCTGGGAACATTCTAATTTAGCTAAAACCAGGATTTGGATTTGGCCTAGCTATAAATTAAAAGAATACTACATGGCTATGCAGTTCTGTTCAAGAGTTTATTTGCTCTTACATTAAAAAATAACTCAAGTTACTCTCAATGGATTCATTAAAAACCTGATTTCTCCACTTTATAGCTATTTTGCCTGGCAGATGGGATCTGGTTTTTTCCTTATGCTGCATTTTTCGAACTAAGTATATATGGTGGGATAGCAGTACACTCTCTCGCCAACAAAAAAGCCACATGCATATTTCAATAAAATTGCATTATTTGGCGTCTACTGTCCACATATGTTCATTTGGCTATTGCCAGTCCAAGCCAATTATAGCCACAAGAGGAACGAGTGTTTGAAATTTAAGGAAGGAGCTCGACATTTTGTAAAAGAGAAGAGGCCTCCTGACAGGTATATCAGTCTTTAATTCATTTTTAATGCAATTGACAATTCCATAAATCATTGTTTCCCTCCCCCTACGTGCCAGCTTCTGTGCTGTAGAAGCCAGGAAAGAAAACTTCTTTATACTTTTGGGGGGGAGTTTAGAGCTAGGTAAGAATCTTGGCGTGGCTTTTAAGCATGAATAACTTTGCCATTAAGAGAATAAAGAGTGTTTCAAGCACAGAGAATGGCATGGATGTGTGGTGAGTTCAGGAGCAGAGCAAGCTCTCTGCTGTGGCTGGAGGGCACACGGTGGAATGAACATAGAAACGTAAATGGGAGCTGATGGTAGAGATGATGGGTATCTTGGTGCAGTCAAAGAGCCATCATCAAAAGTTTTTAAATGAGGAAATGTAAGCTCTAGCTCTGTGGATCCTGAGAAATGGACTATTACCTTCCTATAAACGTGAGAAGAAAACTTGATGCCCTCTTCTTAGCAAAGAATGTCTGTAACAAAAGTCTGACATCAAGTGGAAATAAAAGTAGGGGCAAAAGTTATCTGGAGATATTGTTGTAAGCCAAGAACCAAAGCATGCAATACTTTAGTTAGATTACTCAAGGGTTTTCTTTTTCATTCTGATCATTTTGGTTTTTTTCATTTTCTCTGAGGAAGATTAGCCCTGAGCTAACACGTGTGCCAATCTTCCACTTTATATGTGGGTTGCTGCCACAGCATGGCTAATGATTGGTGTAGGTCTGTATTGGGGTCTAAACTCATGAACCCAGGCCGCAGAAGAGGAGTGGACCGAACTTAACCACTATTCCTTGGGGCCAGCCCCTTCATTCTGATTTTTAAGAATCTGGTTGAGAATTCGGAGAGAACAAGGTATGGATGGAATTAGTGCGAATTTTTTTCATCTAAAGTTAACGTCAGTTAGAGATATGAATTGTTTAATTATTGCTTATATACATGTCAAGAAAAAGGGCACACATATGCATTTTTTTACACCAAAAATAATGGTGGTTGAAAAGGTGAGTAAATTCATGTGTCTTGATCAGTATGTGGAGTATGAACCTACTCTCATTTGGATTTACCAAAATTTTGTTACTTTCCAAAATTTTTGGTTATAGATTTTTGTCCTATATGGTAGTGTTTTAGAATTTCATTCACAGTACAGTCGAGAGCTTGGCCCTCAGAATCAGGCAAAGCTGAGCTCTGTCCCATTTAGGAGCCAGATGACCTCAGCAAGTTACTAGATTCCTTTACTTCTCAACTTTCTCAACTCGTAAAAAGAAAAATCAGATGTGGACTCATATCTACCAAATAATTATTGTGAAGATTAAGTAAAATGTTTGAAAAATGCTAATTGTGGTGTCTGGCATATATTAAGAACTTGATAAATATCATTAGCCCAATTATATAATTATTATTATCACCCGAAGATAAACACACGTAATCAGTTTGAGAAAAAACATCTGTAAAAACTACTTTATCTATAAACTGAGACAGTTGATTCACTGCATTTTACTTGATTAAATAATAATAACATACATATAATATTTTAGTGTTTAAGAAGTATTCCTTCATGAACAAATAATTTGGCACCGATGCTGTGAGTTAGAAATGATAAAATATTCTTATTGTTTACAAAGAAGAAAAAAAAGAAGAAAGCAGGATGAAACATTCAGGAAAAAAATACCTATATATGCCAGAATGGACCATGGAGCTGAAGGGAAAAGATAAACCTCTCAAAAAGATTAATTTGTCATAACAAATACTTTCAAATAATCAGAGTGGAAAAAATATCGTATCATCCAATGAGTTGATATTGTGAAATCCAATGATGGGGATCTAAGAAATATCAGATTGATTTAACCTTTTTTTATAGCTAGCTATTGATTTCTCAAGTTTAAACATTCATTCCAAAGTAAAATTTCAGTTATTCTTATGATTCTTAATACATACATTATCACGAAGAAAATACATTATAAAACATTTATTTAAAATAAGCACCATTTTTATAATACACAAGCTTGTAAAAAAATTGCATTATAAAGTTTTGAGTTCTCTGTTTTAAAAATTATACATTTATAGATTGAAATACACTCACCATATTTATCTATTATTTAAATTATTGATCAAGAAACCATAGTATAGACTTTGGAGCAACAGTTCTCAAACTATACGCTGGAAAACTTGGAAAAGTTTCCATTGCTTAGCTGAATAAGACCAATCCTTCTCCAAGTTCACGTTTGATTAGATTTTCTTTAACATTTTGACTGATAAAAGTTTTCCTTTAAAAACTTGATGCCCAATATTGTTGAGTCTGACAAAGCAAATGTCCAAGTATCATAAAACATGTATCGATAGAATTTCTCAGAAAGGCAATAGTACGTAATCAAACAGTTAATACATTTTGCGGTCATATATATTCGTGTTTAAGATTTTTGTATTATATATCTAGAATAGAGTTATAGTTTTCCTAAGTAGTACTGATTCCAGCTCATGTCATAGGATTAAATACTCCAATATTTCACATTCCACTTTGAGCATCACGATGCTTGAATTCTGCTTCCTGATCAAGTTTGATTACTATTGCTTTAGAAGTATACACATATTCAGAGTGTTCACTTTTATTTAACTATTCTAAATTTCCTTGAATATCTCTTTGTGGAGTCAGTAAAATAAAAAACAGTACACTTGATTTGTTAAATTTATATGGAATAGATTTATTGATAGCTCTGAGGTTTCCACCCCAAGTGCTCTCACACTAATGGAAAAAAGAATGCAACTTTTCCTTATGGTTACATGTCAGGCTATTAACCCATAATGCTCTTTGGAGGTTTCTTTGATACTTACATAATAAATTTAAGTGAAGAATTCATGTGTGTGTGGCTTAAATCTAGGAACTGTGCTTATTTTTCATTACAGAAGTTGATAGTTGTGGCAAATTAAGATACTGTTAAACTACGTAAGCTAAACAATCTTTTAAAATATAAAATGTGTGTAAGAAATTGAACAAAGAATCCTAAAATTCATATGGGGCAAAAAAAGACCCCGAATTGCTAAAGCAATCCTGAGAAAGAAGAACAAAGCCAGAGGCATCACAATCCCTGACTTCAAGGCATACTACAAAGCTACAGTAATCAAAACAGCATGGTACTGATACAAAAACAGGTGCGCAGATCAATGGAACAGAATTGAAAGCCCAGAAATAAAACCACACATCTATGGACAGCTTATCTTTGACAAAGGACCAGAGGGCCTACAATGGAGGAAAGAAAGTCTCTTCAACAAATGGTGCTGGGAAAACTGGACACCCACATGTAAAAGAAGGAAAATTGACCATTCTTTTTCACCATTCACAAAAATAAACTAAAAATGGATCAAAGACCTAAAGATTAGGCCTGAAACAATAAGTCTTCTAGAAGAGAATATAGGCAGTACACTCTTTGACATCAGTTTCAAAAGAATCTTTTTGGACACCATAACCCCTCAGAGGAGGGAAACAATAGAAAGAATAAACAAATGGGACTTCATCAGACTAAAGAGCTTCTTCAAGGCAAGGGCAAACAGGATTGAAACAAAAAAACAGCCCACTAATTGAGAAAAAATATTTACAAGCTATTTATCCGACAAAGGGTTAATCTCCATAATATATAAAGAACTCACACAGCTCAACAACAAAAAATCAAACAACCCGATCAAAAAATGGGCAGGGGACATGAACAGACATTTCTTCAAAGAAGATATACGGATGGCCAATAGACACATGAAAAGATGCTCATCATCACTAATCATCAGGGAAATGCAAATCAAAACTACACTAAGATATCACCTTACACCTGTTAGAATGGCAAAATTATCCAAAACCAAGAGTGACAAATGGTGGAGAGGCTGTGGAGAAAAAGGAACCCTCATACACTGTTGGTGGGAATGCAAACTGGTGCAACCACTAAGGAAAACAGTATGGAGATTTCTCAAAAAGTTAAAAATAGAAATACCTTATGACCCAACCATCTCATTACTGGGTATCTATCCTAAGAACCTGAAATCAGCAATTCCAAAAGTCCCATCCACCCCTATGTTCATCGCAGCATTATTCACAACAGCCAAGACATGGAACCAACCTAAGTGCTCAGCAACTGATGATTGGATAAAGAAGGTATGGTGTGTATATATATATATATATATATATATATACAATGGAATACTACTCAGCCATAAAAAAGGACAAAGTCGTCCCATTCACAACAACATGGATAGACCTTGAGGGTATTATTTTGAGTGAAATAAGCCAGACAGAGAAAGACAAACTCTGTATGACTCCACTCATAGGTGGTAGTTAACATATAGACAAAGAGAACTGATCAGTGGTTACCAGGGGAAAGAGGGAGTGGGGGGAGGGCACTAAGGGTAAAGTGGTGTACCTACAACGTGACTAATAATGATGTACAACTGTAATTTCACAAGGTTGTTAACTATCATAATCTTTAAAAAAATATATAAGATGTGTATAATATATACCAAAGAAAGTATAAAAACATTTAAAATTCAGATTATTTTTCTTGGGAGGCAGTGAAATCATTACAGGACCATGAACCTCTCACTGGCTTCTGTTCCTTATATCTGAATTTAACTACCGCTTCCAGGTATAGAGTGGCTATCTAATAAATGGCGACACTAAAAGTTTGGAAGTTCTGTGACACTAAAGCTAAAATTCAAAGGGATTTGTGTAAAGCAAAGTTCACTGACCCTCCTAGCCAAAAGAATTTCTCACATGTCTTGAAAAAGGCAACAATCAAAAGGCAAAGATGAAAGACATAAGAGACCAGCCATAAGAGATGAGCAAGTCATGCTTCTGTGACTTATTCACCATGGGACGTAATTCTCTGAGCTCAGTTTCCTTGACCATCAAACAAAACGACTGGAGCTTTAAGGTCTTTCCCAATTCTGAGCCTCTATGATTCCAAGTATACAAGATTCTCTGCTCCCTAAGTGTTGCTCCCTTCTTTTGTTTGGTTATCTAACACAAAATACAGCCTGTTTGTAGTATTTTCAACTATGAATGGAGGATGTATTTTAACCTGATCCTAGATGAGCTATAATTCATATCACAATTTATTAAACTTAAATTTAAATAGACATATGTAAAAGTCATGTAGAACTAAAGGTGTTTTTTCTGAATATTACAGTGTGTACATTTATTTGTAATAATCTGGAATTTTTAATAGAATTTTAACTGAAAATGTCTTAAATATATAATCTAACAGGAAATTCTCCATAACCTTGCACCACCAACAACATAAATATTTGTTTGTGTGTGTGTGTGTGCACACAGAGAGCTGGGGATAATTTATGTCAAACATTTAATAAGTGATGTGAGGATCATTAGCAAGAATACATAGATCGCAATAACTCTAGTATTACTAGAATCCACACACTTTATGACATGACAACTTATGAAACCATTTAGTGATTTGCAAAAAGAAATTATATTCATTCCACCGTGCTACTAAACATTCTCTCTGTGGAATTTTTAATGCATTTAAATAATCCCCATGGGTTATTCAAAATATGGTACATAAAACTACTATAAAATGCCCAGATGTTAGCAAAACTTTTGGTCTTTTATTTTCTAACATATATTCCTATATAATTTTTATAATATTTCCCTTGAAAAGAACACAGTTTATTTCACGTCTTCTTAATTGTCCTTAATGTTTAAAAAAGTACTTACTCAATTTCCCCTATCAATCAGACAAGCAAGAAAGGAAGATCTCTTTAAATAGATTCATCAACATTTTACTTCGCATTTTCAAAGTTCCATTTTGAGAAACACTTACTGGCTCGTAGCAGATCCAGGGGAAACTATAAAGTAATTTAAGCTTTGCTTTGAATTCTCTCAGGCAATTACTAGAAACACCATAAAAATCTGTGATCAGGGTATCCAAACCAAGGATATTTCTGAGGGCTCACTCAAGTATATATTTATTCCCATTTTTCACAAAAGGTGTTCCGTGGGACATAGTTTTTCCAAATGCTCTTCAAAAATGGAACTCCTGGTTAAACAATTTGGAGTTCTTTGCAAACTGCATCTTCTTATTCACAAATCACAATAGCATCTTAGCGCTCCTAACGTGTATTGCAATAAAGTGTAATATTTATCTCTGTTTAACCCAGAGTTTCCCAGTTGTTGGTGTTGTTATTTGACTATAAGACCCAAGATGCTTCCCTTTTCTCCTTTACTAAGTAATATAAATTTGAAATTCCAAGGAACCCTTCTTGGAAATACTGCTTGAGTCCTCAAGGTCTTGGAATTGTGATTGCCTCAAGGCCAGAGTGGAGTCCAGGGAGAAGATATGTCGGAAATCCATGAGAGTTGTTCAAATAGAATTATACGTTTTATCAGTATTTCATGGAGCAAAATAAGCTTGCTGATTGATGTTTTTTCAGCATGTTTAGAAACAGGCTAACGGGGAAGAGCTGCCACCGTGATATGTGGGATGCACTTAGTGCAAAATGCCTGCTCTTCCAGTCACAGGATCCCAGGGAAAAGTAGAACTGTTTAAACGTGAAAAACCTCTTTGTTTCAGAACTGCCTAGCAAATAGGAAGAAACTTATAGAAAGCATATTTTCAAATAATCAGAGTGCTCATAGAATATGAAAAATCTCACAAGGGCAGGTAGTACACGAGTTGAGCTATTCAATTAGACCAACAACTTGCATTGCGGACTCTCAATGTAAGTCAATTGGCATCAAGATGTTCTTCCTATATTAAAAGAAATAATCTTTGATGATTGTAGCACAATAGTGTGAATGTAATTAATGCCACTGAATTATATACTTAAAAATGGTTAAGATGATAAATTTTATGTTATGTGTATCTTAACCACATAACCACAATCAAAATAAAAAAAAAAGAAAGAATCTAATCTTGTTTTGAGACACTATTAAAATAGCAGGGTATTTTTTACTGTTTGGGAATTACCTTGTAACAAAACCAGATTCCTAAAAACGTCTAAAAATCCTCTCTACTAGGAAATATTTAGCTTGACCAAAAGAGAATGCAGTAATGGATGCTGAAAAGGATGTGACGGTTGTCAGAATAAGAGAAATACTCTCTTTTTTTTTGCTACTTCCACTACCTAAATGCCCATGCCATTGGGGCTACAATAATAGATTTCAAAGTGGACTTCCCCTTTACGTTGCAAAAAATAATAAAATTTTCTATAAATGTAAAATGGTATTTCATGAGTTTTTAAAAAATATTTCATTTCCTGTGGTAGCATTAAGAGTAACACCTGCTATGTGGATTTTTTTAAGGTTGGATAGAATACATTTGATTTCTCCAAGTGTGCATTAATAAAGGAAAGTTAACAAATGTGTGAGAAATAGACTAGGGTAGGATTAAGGAACTATAAAACGCACTGCAAAGCTGAGAACGTTTGAGCGTTGCTCTTGTTGGCTAACATCACCTACAGCACTGCAAGTTTATGAGGGCGGGGAGGGCAACCATTTTGTTCACCGCTATCTTTTTCATGCCATCAACGGTATCTAGTATCGTAGACACAATAAATATTCTTGAGTGAGTTAGCAAATTCAGGATAGAGTTAAAATACAGAAAACTGTTTTTTAGGCAATGGTTTAAAAAGTGACATTAATGAAGGCATTTTTCAGTCAATAAATGATCTGAAATATTACCAATTGACCAGTTAGATATCTAATCAGTCATAAGTTCCATTATTCATCAAATACATGCTAAACGCTCACTACCAAATTCATCTAAACGTTACAAATGGAATTTTACTCACGAACCAATGCCCTACGTTTCAAGAGACCAATATTGTCAACACTTAAGCATCTAATATCCAATTCCTCACATGGATCTTTTCGTCTGATGGATTATTGTTGAACTTTTCTCATGAAGTCTGAGTAATAAAACTCTATTTCATAGATTCTTTTTCAAGTAGAGGCATTATTATGAAATCTTCTATATCTTTTAGGATAGCCAGTGAAAGAATATTAAATAAAAATGTTAGTATTAGTTATTCGAGTTAATTAATATTCTTCAAAATGTGAACTATTTGTTCACAAACATTTAAATGAGGAATGATTAAATGGTATTACACGTAATCCTGACAAAAGGTGGAGATGAAAGAGTATGTCAGTATCTGGAAGAAGATTAAAAAGGGTATCTACTGCTTTTAAATAGATTTGCTAATTATCGGTTTTTGTGGTTTTTGATTTACAAAAATGACAATCTAAGCAGGAAAGGGAGAACACAGTTTCCACACGATCAGCTAAAAGGGTCAAAATTTTGGAACCACTTTGAAATCTGTTTTAAAAGTTCAGCTACTTTGATTTTATTTTTTTCTGCTGCAGAACCATGAGAAGTTATTTTAACTGAATTGCATACGTAACTCCTAGAGTGTAGACAGTTGCGATTATTTGTTCACTTCATCAAAATGCTTTTTTAAATTCTTGCTACATCTGTATTACCAGGTCCTGGAGAAACGAAGGTGAAAGAGGTCCAGGAGAAGCCAAATCCTCTGTGCTATGTCTAACAAAGGAAATGCCATTCTTGCCACTAACTCTTGGAATGATTTCCAAGTTCTCTAAAAATAATTTAACCTGTGTCAAATAGCTGTGTCATCTGGAAAACTCAATAAATGAATGTAGAAAGTTAGGAAGAGTAGAGGGAAAGTTAGGTGTTAAACTGAAATGGTATATCCCGGGCATGTGAGATCGATACTCCAAATTAGCCAGCACACTTCCATACATCTGCTCACTTTTCTTTAAACTTGAGAGATATTATTGCAGAAAAGTGTAATAATCCCCACTCTGTTCTTGTATTTCGAATGAAAGATCCTGAAACCTCACAGCATAGGCACCTTTATGAAGGCATATTATGGGTGGATTAATTTCTCTTGGGGTCAGCATTTCTACCTTCAGAGGGGGAGATTATATAGGGAGGAAAATTCAGAGAGGTAATATAAAATATTTGTACCCCATGACGATGATAGTAATTTGACATTGAACTTTAGTTTTAAGAGGACATGCCTATTAAATTATGCTTCACTTTAAACAACAGTTGAATTCTCTAAAATTTTGCACAAAATATTTCTTGGTAGCCAAATCCCACTTCACTATTCCTAAATAGCTGTTCCCATGTGGAAAGCTCAGTAAATCCCCATAAATGTAAGAAGTATGCTTTATTTATTTCTTCAAAAATGTGGGTCACTGTAAACTATTTTCTTAACTTGAAGCATTTTTAACATAGCAGTCATTCAAAAATGAATTTTGTAATTCTATGATTTTGCAAGGAAGTTCTGTTTTATAATTTTCCGGTTGTTAAATTATTTAAGATGAACATTTATTCTATGCTGGTCCATGAATGAAATGTCATTGCCTAGAACGATTTTCAAACATCTGCTAGTGTCCTCAAACGGAAGAACTGGAATATTTTTGGGAGGGATGACTTATCACATGGCTATTAACTTTTGCAGGGCACCACCTAAATCCAAAGTTTTCAAGGCGACCAAAAGTAAAATGGAAACATTCTGGATTTTAAACATTGTTCTATTTTCTTTTTTGATACAAAAGACAACCTATAAAAATTTTTTAAAGAAAAAGTGTTACAGTGACTTGCTCTAGTTCCTGTTGACTGGCGTAAGGATGAAAGCAAAACAGTTTGTCTAAGGGGCCATGTGATAGTGCAAACACAGGTTCATGCTCCGACTTTGCCTGCTCACTCTCATAATTTGTTTTAGAGCTTGGGGTGGGAAAGGGAATGAAAGGAGATAATGTATGGTCCATTTGCTACTTGCCAAGAACTGTGCTTAACATTTTACACATGGCTTCTCATTATAAAGAGTTAAGCAGCATATAAGGGAAAAAATTCAACCAAAAAAATCTCTTACTCTTTATTTTTTCCTGCCAAATCTAGAGTTTCTCATCTGTCTTAACAGGAGACAGCATCTCTAGTAAGAAGGAGAGACCTGGTTTCTTGCTTTTTTACCCCGTTTCCAGTTACTGTTTTTTAAAGTCTTGAAATGAAGAGAGTCCAGCAGTGGATGGCAGCCCAAGAGGAATGCTGCCTTTATATATCTTATTCTCTGTGCAGGTCACATGGGGATAGCTGAGAGAAACTTGAAAAATAATTTAAGGTCAGGAAATTGAGCGAATATTCAGAATAAAACATAGTTTTCAATTGATTTGATAAAAATAGTTAAATTTAAACATAAAAATAAAACTTGAATTCCAAATACTATAGATAAAAAAAAGGGATAAGTTGATTGCAGCTATTTTAAGACTAACCCAAATTTATAAGTAATTTCTTAGAAAGTTGTCTAATCAAGTCCTTTATGTCATTTAATAATATTAAATCTGGCATGGAAGCCTATTATAGGTATGCTATATCTCTGTTAAATGTGCTGAGATATAGGAAGAAAAAATGTTAAATAAAGATCAGAAGCTATCCTGAATTGATAACACGAAGTATTTTTCATAAATCCTCAGTCAATTCTATCCTAAATCAGTTTTGATTTAAAAGCTACTCTAGACGTTATGCATAAGTCAAATGTCTAGTCATATAATTTCAATATTCTCTATTTTTATCCCAATAAGGCATGGGTTACATGAGTAACCACATTTCCAATCAAGAAAATTATTGTTCTTTGATGTGAATTAACCTAGTAGTCTGAAATTTCAAATGCTTATAAGCTACTTGAGAACAAAATTTAATCATATTTATTGCATTATCTTTCTTGGGCTTATCACAGGGCTTATGCTTCAAACGGCTGTAGAGCTGACGTAAATGATGAGCAATTTGGGTCAAGATTACCAATGTGGATTAAAAGCCTGATTCCAATCAGGCCCTACCCTATGGGAAATTGGTGTCCCCCAGAGCAGACTAAGCACTGGCCTTGATCACTTTGACCCACTTTCTTCCTGTCTGCTGACCAGTGATGGGGAGAACACCACTAAATATTTTGATGATTCATCATAAGTGTGCACGTCATAGTTTTACCCTGATCTTTATGTGGCTAAAGTCTTAATAGTCTCCCACACCAAGAGTCATGTTTGAAATACAATACATTAACAATCTGAAGCAGACTTAGCTGTGAAGCAGGATACTGAGAATAAATAGATGAAATTCTAGACATTTCTAAAGGGGACTCAGCTACTTAATGGCCACTGAGGTCTTCAGTGAATAGGTGTGAATATTTCAGTGCAGTCCAACCTGAACTGAAAAGCAGTTTTTACTTCCAAATTTAAATACCGCCTGTGCATATAAAAAAAGAGGTTCATTTATTAGTCCAAAATGTTACTACGGCTGGGATCTTGAAAAAACATTCTCTTTTTCTTAGGCATGTTCTTCAGCAAAAGGAAGCTGGGAAGGGTAGGCTAGAGAATGGAACTTATGCTTGGAGGCCATAAACTTGAGACGTCCTGTTTTTCACCTCTCAATAGGCGAAGCTGGGCTGAAGATGGTTGAGTAAGTACATTTCTCTGCCAAAGTTAAGATGATGAACCGCGGGTAACCTCGGCAGAATTCTATTCACCCACTGAAAAGCTGTTAGTGTTTGGTTATTGAGGATCGTCCAAACCATTTTCCTCACAAGTTGGACCCATTCTCTTCGAGGGGCAAGTGCAGCTCCCGTTGCGAGGGCTGCAGGGAGCTCTGTGGACACATTGGCACTTCACGGCACTGTTAGGTCCATACTGGCCTGACCTGCATTCTGTGAGGGAAAAGCAAAAACAAGAGCAATTCAAATATGCTTTTCTATCACACCATCTTTTTACTACTATTTCTTGGAATTCAATAAGATAATGATAGACTTGTAAAGAATTCTGGTTAACCATGTGGTATCTTTTTCCCATGCTAGAATGTTACATAATAAAAGTAAGGATTTTAATGGAAAACAGGAGGAGGCTGGAGAGTGTCAAGGAAGTTAGTGACAAAATTGAAAAGAGGAGAAGACAGGACAGCAACTTATATTTTTAAAGTGCATTCTCAGAATTAGATTATTCAATAGAGTTTATCGCACTGGCATTGTGAGGGACACAGGGAAAATGGATTAGTTGTCTTGAGGTCAGAAAAAGGCAACAGTTGCCCAGAACACACAATATATGAAATTTGTTTTTAGGTTGAAAACACGATTATTTGTATTTATGTTGTTAAAAATGAAATGGCTTTAAATTCAACTCTTCTATCTCTTAAAATATGTCAAAAGGGCCATGGATCCCCTGTGTACCCACCTCTGTGAAATCCTGCTATATGTACTAAAGTGGTAGAACTATTTTTAAATTGAATTGCATTGTGAGTGCAACCAGTAGAGAAATGAAGAGTGGGGATAAAAAGTGTTAGCTTTATCAAAATAACTAAGTGTGGACTAAAAAGCTCCCCCCCCCCGCCCCCCAATATCACATCCCAGCCTGAGCATTTGGTCTTGGTCTGACATCCAGCAGAGAATTAGCAGAGAATTAACAGGTTCTGTTTCTGAAGAATTGTGAGGTTAGGGAGAAAGCCAAGCCCAGCCCATGGAAACAGAAAATGGGTTTATATTTCCTAGTCACTCAGGCAAGACCGGGAAGTAATTCAACTTAGCAACGTTTAAGGACCATAGAAACTTAATTTTGCAATAATAATAGTCACCTAGCTCTATGCTGTTTACCAACTGGGTTCCTAATACATTATCTCAGTTGGTTCTAACAAAACCTGTGAGGTCGGCAAAGCACTAAGGTAAGCTTTCTCATTCTAGAAAGAGAGAAACCAAGGTTTGGTATGGCTGAAGAGATCTTCTCAAATGTTATGTCCCTGGTACCTGGCAGAGCTGGATTTCTAAATTCTCATCTGGTGCTCATTCCTCATTTGAGGTATTAAGCACATGCAGAAGAAAGGCCAAACAAGGGAGTGGAAAGCTGAAAAGTGGAAAATTTAGAAATAATATAAATGTGAAGATACAGTTACTAGAGCAAATTCTGAGTCTTTGGGCAACATTTTGGTAAACATTTCTTTATTGCCTCAAATTTTTCTTTGCTGGGTTGGAGATTCACCTTAAAGTTGGAGTTGGATGCTTTTTGAAAATTTTTTGCTCTCTTGGCTAATGAAGGTAGGTTAAGATGAAGTCCAGCTCTCTTGCCTTAATTAACTAGTTAGATTTTAAATATGAGATAAATGGAAACTGATAAATCAGTTTTGTAATTGATTCTTTTTACAGAGGTTCAACATGAGCAAACAGTAATTCAATCCCTTCCCAAAGGAAGGAACATGAGGTAGGTAAAGGAACTTTGCAGATGATGTAAATGCCGCTCTGAAACTTTTCTTTAAACCATCAAACTTTATGAAAATTGAAAAAAAAAATCCTTTGCCATTTCAAATTTAACCTAACATACTCACCTCTGCCCAGTGTGTGGGAGGATTACTTAATTTGGTGGTAAGACCTAGTTTTCTTGTTTGAAAAAGTTATGAGTCAGGATCTCTCCTGAGCAGCTCAGAATCTGATTTTAATTTATAAAAATACCACATTTCATGTTAATAACGATGTGTATTTAAGACATCTGTTTGAATGTCTGCAAATGTTAATTTACCAAGGGGGTGGGGAAATAATCCAATAAAAAGCTGCTACATTCTTTTATGAATTAACATTATGGCTATTTAATAGGTCCTTTACCAGAGTTCAAATTAAAATGAGGTCTTTTATCTTTATAGTGCCTGCATAGACACAGCTGCTCACAGTTGATATTGCAGATTAACTGTGCCTAATTGAAAAGAAAAATGCAAATAAAAGACCCTGTAGTACATCTGTAGAGGCTGTGGGTACCCTAAAGAGCTCATGACAGGGGGAGCCTTGAGGTGCCCACCAAGAATGGACATATTAATACATAGGACCCAGTGTCACGTGACAATGTACTTGTTCTTGAAAGAGACTATATGATACGGGATTTAGTTCATAGACGATCCATAGAGTGAGGCTTTAATTTCCAGCCTGTCCATAAGCTCTCTTGGTTTAGTAGCTAGTTTTAAGCCACTGCTGAGTGCTGTCCAATAGAACTTTCTGTAATGATGAAAATGTTGTATGCTGTGCTATCCAACACTGTTGCCACTAGCCATATGTGGCCACTGAGCACTTGGAATGTCCTATGTGACTGAGGAGGTGAATTTTAAACTAAACTGAATTTAAATTAAGCAGCAACCTGTGGTTAATGGACAATGCATGTTGGACAATGCAGATAGACAACCAAAAGCAATTCTTTTCCTTTCTTCCCATTGAGAGGCAGTGGAGTGGGGATGTTAAACGTCTAGCTCTGGATCTAGATTGCCTGTGTCAAATCCCCAGTCTGTCACTTGCTAGCTGTCTGTCCTTGGACAAGTTACTTAACTTCTTTGTGTTTCAGCTTCCTCATCTATAAAATGGGAATAGTGATGATAATGAAGGCACTTACCATAAATTAAAACACCTGGCATATAATATGCAATCAATAAACATTAGTGGTTTTCTTAAATATTTAGATGAAACCACAAACACTATAAGCATTCTGCCTTTAGTGAGCATTACATTAGCGACAAGTGCACTGTGGCTTCACCAAGATGTTATGTGGATGTTTATTCTGACAAATTTAGTTTAGATATGACAAGGTTCAAGTCCTTCTATCTACCATGACTCCATGAAGAAGGCTGAAAAGGGAAGAATTCCTTCAACAAAAACGTGCTGAAGACTGTCATGTGCAAGACCTTGCTCTAAGATTTTTAATAAAAGATGAATAAACATGGATCCAATTCTCAAGAAGCTTGCAGTGCAGTGAAACACAAGGTTAGATATTTAAATGAAGCAGCTTTGCAATAAAGAAATGTCAGTGTCAGTAAGCTCCTGAGTTGGAAGATCTCAAAGAATTCCGAGTCAATATTTATAACCCTTGGCCTTACTCTAAAAGTCAATAAAAAAGGGAAGCTGAAGGGGTAGGAAAGAATATAACACTCTTGATGAGCCACTGCAGGTTCCTTACTCTGGAATACATACAGACATTCACACATACAGTACTGCCCACTAATAGGTCCAAAACCAGACTCCTTCGGTTCAAATCTTGGTTCTGCCACTTACTACCTTTCTGTGCCTCAGCTTCCTCATCTGTTGAATAGGAATAAGAACAGCAACAACCTCAAAGGGTTGTAGTAAGAATTAAATGAATACAAGCAAAGTATTTAGGATGGTGTCTGTCATCCAAAGAACGTAGCTTTGATTTATTTTTTCTTTTTATTTCTCAGAAGCAAGGTGGGGTGGGGGAGATGGTGCTGGATGAATAGTATTCTCCTGTAGTCAGTCTGGAAGGTTACCATGGCTTTCTCAGCATTATTGAAATCTCAGGTTCAGAATCATAGATTAGTGGTGGAAATGGAAATATCCTTAGTAATACGTAGCCTCAACCCTTCTTTTTCGGCAGATGAAGAAAGTAAATTCTGTGATTAAATGCTCTACTTAGGATCATAATCTATGGGAGAGTCAGTCCTTCAGGGCTATTGTGAATTATATAAAACCTTTTCCTCTAGTAATTTTTCATTAAGTTTAATAGCAAATGATGAGTCAACGATTCACTCAATCTACTTTCTCTTCTTCTTAAGACAGTCCTTGAAGATTTAAAGTATTACATTCTGGGTCAATATTTCTGTGAGTGGAAAGAAAAATAAAGTGTAAATCTCATTTCCCAAAGAATACCTGGGAACTTGGTTCTCAAGAAAACTACCTGGAGTGTACCTGAATTGTTTTAATTCTAGTGATTTCTCTGAATCACTTTTGTGATCAGGGTGTTTGCATCTCTTTGAGGTACTTACAAGGTGTCCTCTGTCAGTTGTGGTGCTGGTTTTGGGTGCCTGTCATGTCACAGCAACATACCATGATTAATCATCCTAAGGGTAATGTGATAAGCAATATTCGAGTAAAGTTTTTAGTATGAAAATGCTTGTATATCTCTACATAACCCAAGAGACAGAGGGAGGTTATGTGGGACTTTGGCTCATCCCAGCTTCACATCTGGCTCCAGTTCTCCCAGGTGGGAAGAGGCATTTTCCAGTTACTGGATGGCAGAAGGTTTCTCCTTCCCAGTCACAAAGTTAATGGCAATTGTCCCCAAACATTCCAGGTGAACACACTAGCAAGGAAAGAGAAATGCTAAAAAATTAACCCTTTGAGCTTTCACTGATGTACCTAAACTGAGGTTAAAGATACAATTTCCTCAAGATTGAGCCCAGATAGCAAGTGGGGTAAAATGAGATTTGTTGGTCAGAAGAAAAGAGGACAATTTTGGAATTCTCAGAAAGAAGTTTCATTTTAAACATGATTTCACTTTCAGGTCTTAAAATCGCCTTACTTTGACGCTTGTTTGTGCCTGTTAGAACGCATGGAAGGTTTTGAAGACAGAAACTTAAGAAAGGAGACTGAGTCTATTAGCCAAGTGCATTACTTTTAATATTTTTCCTCAAAATGTTATTTATTTAGTTACTGTCTGTTTCCCCAGAAAACTGTAAACTCCACTTATATTCCCAGAACTTAACACTAAATGATAAACGAATAAATGATTAAAGGATGGACAAGAGATACTATATGTAAAGCTCTAGCGACAAATGAGGATATGGTATGGGACTAATATATAGATCCTTTTTAAAAGCAATAACTTTGATTCCCATAAAGTCAAATTACCACTAACATTATATTATCATTATTGTGGTTGTAGTAACCATATGCACAACAGTGTACATAATCCAAACAAAAATGGGACTTCGAGTTATTTGCTGAGTCCTGTGTAGTTTAGCATTGCTTGGAATGGGCATGATCAGAGTCTTTTAGGGCTTTATAATGTTTTATTTCAAACTGAGTAGCCCAAATTCTCACCTCTATATCTTCATCTATATTCACAGCTATCATAACTTTCTAGTGATAATGTCTAATTCAAGTCTTTAAATTTTTTTGATAAAGTCTTTATATCTATTTCAACACTATTGAACCCAATACATGGCATTCTTCTAAAAGCATTTAATAAAATGTTTACTCTCATTCAGAGGTAGAATCCTTGTCCATTGAAGACTAACAGCATTAGTGGTGTTTAGAGATACTAAACGATTTCATTTAGGCAACAATAAAATTTTTGGCCAATCAGCAACAAAATCAGAAGGGATCATTATTATATTGGCTATAGAGTGAATTCCTGTCACTTTAATGTCGCAGTGGTAAGATAAGGTGATTATTCTATGTTTTCATTTGGTTTACACGTTTGCTCTCAGATGGAAAAATCTCACAGTCACACAGGATTCCTACATTCACATGCTTAAAAAAGCTCTGGCTTTACCTTTTTCACACTGGCTGCCATGGAAACCTGCTGGACAAATGCACTGTCCACTTGCTGCATCACAACTGGCTCCATTTTTGCAGTCACAGATGTGAGCACAATTCAAGCCATAAAATCCAGGAAGGCATGCTAGAAAATGGAAATGTCAAAATGCTATTTTGGCTTTAAGAATAAACTGAAGGAAAATTAAAGGATATGCTCTAGGTCATTTGTTTCTCAGGACCAAAGGAGATGAGAGCAGAGAATTGGAAAGTAAGGAAAAATTCTATGGAGAAGTATATTGACAATAGTTTAGTCATACAGATAAGGGAATATATAAGTGTCATTTTCTACAACTAGTCTAGAAAAATTCATAAGAAAATTTAAAATAGTTTCAAGTAGATAAATTTTATTTGCCATGCAATGCTATAGTCAGCCAAAGACTTCAACAAAATCTTCCATTAATCTAAATTCCTAAAAAAGAAATGTCTTTAAACTTCAGATCCAGGATAAATTTAGTGAGAATGGTTTGGGATTAAATTCTTTAAATAAATAAGAGAGTATCTGTGAGAGGTGATTCATACAGCTCTTGATATTTGAAGTCAAGGAACGGATGACAGAGGTGGGTATGAGGGAAAGTGGGGAGAAAGAGAAGAAAGGAGACAGCGAATAAAAAACAGAGAATATGATGCATATACATTAGCTTAACAACTTTCAAGGAAGTTAGATTTTAAAGTCAGTGAAATTTAATCTTTGAAAAACTTCCTTAGATGGCCCATAAAGTACAGTATAGAATTGTCTCTTAGTGAGTCCAGTATAACCTGTTTTTCCTCCATGGTTGGAGAAGATCAATATTTTTGTGGCTGAAGATCAGAAGAAGTAATTGGTTTACACTTAGAGACCATGTAGTTCTTTGAATCCTAAAATTGTCACCTGCTGGGGGAGATGCTCACCCTGAGAGAGCTGTGTGAGAGCGAAGCTTGACTGCAGACAAAAGATTCCCATTTCCTATCTTGAGTTTTCTCCAGGGCTGTGCTCACTACTCACCAATGGAAATAGGAGGGGGATGACATTTCCTTGCCCTTCAATCATCCTCTCCTCTCTCTCTCTCTTTCTATCTATCCATCTCTCTCTCTTTCTTTCTTCGTTTCCTCCCACCTCTCTTTCCAGGCACCTGTTGGATTTGCCTAGGCTTTATGTGTATGACACTTCTTCAGCATGAATGGAGTTACTCAGGACAAAGTCAACATTAGCAAAAACTTGCATTCAGGGAGAGAAAAAGGAGGTAAAACCAAAAAGAGATAAGGAATAAATTATTTTGTATAATATATACTCCATATATTAAGGTATTAATATATATTCCATTTTATGATCTCATTATAACTCTTAAAAATGAGTAATAAAAGAAGATTCAGTGCAGGATTTCTTTTGTTGGTTCTTGTATAATCGTTTATGCAAATACATAAAAAATTTAAATCTCCTTTATCCTTCTTATTTTAATTATATATAAAACTGAGCTCATAAAGGTTGTCTTGCTTGACTTTTCCATTTCTTTAAATAATACTATTATTTTTTCACGTTCCCTGACTTAGAACTTTAGAGCCATCTTTGATCCCTCCATCTTCTTCATCTCCATGTCAAAATCAATCAAATACTCGATCAATCAATCAAATCAAAGCAAAATACAGTTAATTGGTCTCCCAGAATATTCTCTGTTCATTAATTTTTTATTCCAGTCCAGATTTCTAAAATCCTAGACTATCACTACAGCTTCCAACATGGACATTACTGATGGCTCCTTTTCCTAATCATCAATAATATACCTACTTTACAGATTTATTTCACCAGAGTGATGTCTCTTGTCTGCTCAGAATCTTCCTTGACACTCCACGGCATGTAGAATGAAATTTATGGGTGTTGAATAGATATTCTTTTCCTCTCTTTTACCTCTTGTTATTCCAATTTTGAAAACAAAATAAACAAGCAAAATCCACAAGATATTTGCTTCCATGTGCCCTGACACAAGAAACCTCAGAGTGCTTGGTGAGAGCCAGAGCTTTAAAAATGGGTCAAAACAACTGGGAACCATTTTAGATATTACTAAGAGCACTTCAGAGCCTTTAAAAGGTTCTTTACTTCTAAATAATTAATATGCTTCTATCTTTTGCCACATGCCTCAATGCTAAATGTTTACATATATTCTTCTCATTTAATTCCAGTGATAATCTTTAAGGTAAGTGTTATTGTTATTCCCTTTCTGTAGATGATGAAACTGAAGTTTATAGAAGTTAATAGTTTATACATATTTACATGGCAGCACCAGGCCATATATGACTAATCGTAGACTTCAAGCTCTCACATCTTAATCTCTTAACTGTGTAATCCATCAGAGCTCTCTGACGTCAAAGGCAAATTACTGTATAACTCTCCCTTTTCCTAATTTTAGCTGAAAATATTGAGTCCAAATGAAGAAATGATATAAATAAATATGTTCAAAGGGAACTTGAAGGCAGCTCTTTCAGAGGCTAGCCTAGATTAACTTGAGACAAATAAATAGCTTCCGTGTCTATATTTTCCCTAAAGGGACCCAGAGGAAGGAGAATTATTTTGTTCAAAAAGACCAGCAGTTGACTCCTCTGGGTATGACTACTCCAGGTGATCAAAACCACAGAATCGTGTTTTGGGTAGCAGTACCAAAAAGAATAAACAACTCCAATTGCTTCATCAGGGCAGTTGTCAACATCTAGAACTTAAATTAGAGCTATGAAATAGATTGCAAGAATATACACTAAAATATTAACAGTTGTTCTAATTTGATTTAATGTGAATGCACTATCATGATTTTAAAAAAATTTTAAAGCTTAAAACTTATCAACACCATAATATGCCCACTCATTTTCTCTGTTTACCATGTTCACAGTTTCTTCCATAGTTATCTTGAAGGCACCCACAGCTTCCAGAAAACCTGTTGCAAACTCCATTCTTATGACAGAAGCAGTTAAAATGGCAGCGTGGGCCATCATAACCAGGAGAACATTCTAGAAAAGAAACAACCTGAGCATTACTTCTGGTTAAGACAATGGAATTTGTAATGAGTTCAAAGACAGAAAAAACAATAAAATTAATGAAAAAATAAAAGCAGACAAATCATTACCTAATCTAATCGAGATAAAAGAGAGAAAGCATAAATATACAGAATTTTTAAAAAATGTAGAGGGCCAGCCTGGTGGCTCAGTGGTTAAGTGCACATGTTCTGCTTCGGCGACCCTTGGTTCACGGGTTCAGATCCCGGGTGTGGACATGGCACCGCTTGGCACACCAGGCTGTGGTAGGCGTCCCATGTATAAAGTGGAAGAAAATGGGTACGCATGTTAGCTCAGGGCCAGTCTTCCTCAGCAAAAAGAGGAGGATTGGCAGCAGGTAGCTCAGGGCTAATCTTCCTCAAAAAAAAAAAAAAATTTAGACTGACCATCAAAAGGAATAGATAGAAAAGTAGAATGCATATAAATATAAAAACCTAAATGAAATGGAAAAGTTAGAGAAGACGACTTACCAAAATTATCCTAATTTGAGGCAGAAAACCTAGACAGGTTAACTACAGTAGAAAAACAAGAGAAAAAATAGTAAAATAGCTTCTGCATTACAAACAAAAAAACTCCATCAGTCCTAGGTTTCACAGGGACCTTCTCTATAGATCAGATTATCACCTCACTACTTACACTAATCCGAAGTATTGAAAAAGAAGGAAAAATTAAGTACATTTTGTTGAGTATAGCATCAATTCCAAAACCTGACAAAAATGCATAAAAAACTACAACTCAATTTCACTTACGAATATTGATGCCAAATTCTTAAAAAAACATAAGAACACAGAAACCAACAGCATATTATAAAGTAATATGTCACAGCCAAGCAGCATTTATTCCAAAAATGTAAGGTCATTCGATATTAGAAAATTCATTAATAAATCCATCATATTTACCAGCCTAAAGAGAAAAATCACATTATTGATTCCATAGATGCAGAAAATTTAGTTGAAAAATAAATTTACTAAAAAATTCAGTGAAAACATTGAATAAATTAGAAAACGAATAGCTATATCTTAATATGAATATTAAAAGCCAGCATTTTACTTACTTGGGGAACAAAAAGCTTGAACCAATGGAAAGACAGCCCATGTTTGCTCTTGGATAGGATAAGTTAATGTCATAAATATGTTAATTCTCCCTAAGAGAGAGTGAACACAGAGGACAACAAAACAGTAAAAAATACTTGGCTTTTTTTTTTTTTTTGCATCTAGGCAATTTGATTATAAAGTTCATTTGGAAGAACAAAGAAACAAGAATAGCCAGGAAATCCCTGAAAAAGAAGAGCAATGAAGGATGGCTTGCCCTGTCAGTATCACATACATATAATAAATACTCCATAATAAAAATAGTACTGCATTTACACACAAATAGACCAATAGAACAGAGCATCCGGAATAGTATTTGATGAAGGCTGCATCTCAAGTCAGTGGAAGATAGATTTGTAAAAGCTACATTATGATAACTGAAAAGCCATATAAGAAGAAAATGGATCTGTTCTTCACACAATAGATCAGCAAAAAACTTTAAAAATGATTATAGAATTAAATGTCAAAAATGACATCATACAAGTATTAAAAGAAAAGATGAGTGAATTCCCCTAAAACTTGAGAATGGGGAATACATTCCTAATTATGACCCAAATTTAAAAAAAATAGAGGGATGAGTGACATATTTTATTACCCCCCCCCAAAAATACAAAACAACTTTGAATCATGTGGAATCTATAATCCAAAGATGCTCCTACTGAAGTATATCTCCTGAGATTCACAACCTGTGTGTTGTCCCCTCCCATGTGGAACCTAAGCTGATCTCATTACTTGCTTTACTCAATAGGATATGGTGGAAGTGATGTTATGCCATTTCCAAGTTTTAGAAAGACCTGGCAACTTCTGCTTTGGGAAGTCAGCTGTAACGTAAGAAATTCACTTATCCTGTTGGAAAAAAGGGCCATGCAGAGAGGTCTTAGATGCCTTAAGGAGTGTTATAGACTGTATGTTTGTGTCCCTCCAAAATTCATATGTTGAAACACTAATCTCCAATGTGACGGTATTTGGAGATGGGCCCTTTGGGAACTAATTGGATCATGAGGATAGAATCCTCATGATGGGCTTAGTGCCCTTATAAGAAGAGATGAGAGAGCTTAGACACGTGCTCTTTCTCTGCACGTGAGGATAAAATGAGAAGACAGCCATCTGCAAACGGGAACAAGGGCCTCCACCAGGAACCAGCTGGCAGCACCTGAATCTTCAACTTCCCAGACTCCAGAACTGTGAAAATAAATTTCTCTTGTTTAAATCACCTGGTTTATGACATTTTGTGTTGGCAGGCTGAGCTAAGACAAGGAGAAATAAGCCTTGTGGAGGAACACAAAGGTGGCAGGTGTGTAAATGAAGAGGTTATCTTCTACATTCCAGCCCAGCTGCCATCTGAGAGAAGAACCCAGTTAACCCTCAGAATCATGGGAAAGAATAGTAAACTGTTGTTTTAAGTCTCTAAGCTGTGGGGTGGTTTGTTACACATCAATAGATAACCAATCATGTGTCACACATGGCATAGGCAAAGTAAAAATACGAAAGACAAATTTTCTCAAATTAGGGTGAAATAATTTACAACAAAGAGTTAATATCTTTCATAGATATAGAACTTCTAAGATTAGAGAAGAATAAAACCAACAACCTTATAGAAAAATGAGCTACAGTTATGAACAAATAATTTATATAAAAAGAAATGCAAAAGGACCTTACCCATTAGAGAAGATTCTAAACATTATTCATAATAAGAAGAATACAAGTTAAAACTCTGCTGATATGCCATTTCTCATCAGAAGTTTGACAACATCCTCTTTTGATAAAGCTGTAAGGGAACAGGCATTCTTATATGTATTGCTTGTGAAGATGCAAAATGGTACAACCCCACATGGAGGAGAATTTGTCAACACATTACAAAATTACGTTGCATTTACCCAATGACTCAGCAACTCTTGCATACATTTGAAATGTTCCATAAAACAAAGTTTAAATGATAGATTCAAAATAAAAATATCCCACACCCCAAAGAACTACAGAATTATCCAACTTAGAATTAAATAATAAACAAAAACATTATAGACTTGATGGTACTATTTTTAAAGTACTACTACTGCTCTGATTAAGTAATACCAAATATTACAAAATTGATAAGACCTGTCTCCCACGAATTTAGAGAGGATATCCGCATAAAAAAAAACATGAAAAATTATTTTGAATGTTAGATTTAGAAGAGCTGTCATTTCAGTGTCATTACCCTCACTTTCAGATGGGTAAACCAAGTCATGGAGAGGCTGTGAACTTCCCAAAGGCACAGAGCACGGTATTAGCAGAGGGGGGTCAGCACACGGGTCTATCCTTGCCCATGATACACTGACACATTTCATGACTGTCCAATGAAAGGTGAAGGATGGTGGATAATCAGCCCCATTGTGCTAATATGTCGGGCTGCACGTCTAAAGATCCATAGCCCCCATAGTTGAAGCCGTCAAGGTAAAAGTTCACTGTGGCTTATTTTTTACTCAGGGTACCCCAAGTTTAGGCCCCCAGCACAGTGTTCTCATCCACACTCTGCCTCATTGCCAGAGCTGTTGCTCTCCATTCTGCCAAAACATAATATCATCATCTACAATTGTGGGCTCTAAATAGGATGCATGCTCTTCAACATTGCACAAAATAATCAATAGTGGTTTGGAAAGAAAATATCAGAACAACTATCAATATTTATCTTTACCCATTCTTTATTAACTTATACTTTTATATATGTTTTATAATATACATAGAATATTAGTTGAGAAGCACATGACTGTCATTTATAAATAAAAATACATTTATGGTTGTATGTGATTAAATGTTTCCTGAGGAAGTGAAGTTTGGAGACCTCTGCTCCCACAGCACTCCTCTTCACCCCTGCAGCTGGGCCTGCTCTTAATGTGCTCTGGCTCTGCCCAGGGGCCCAGACTCTGTACCCTGGTCGTTTCAAGGCCTCAGTGGAGGTTGAGGCTCTTCAGCCTCCTGTCAAGAAGCTCAAAGTTCAACAGATTTGCTGTCCACTAAGTCTTCAGCCTTAAAAACTGGCTGGAGAGGGAGTAGGATTTAGGTCTCAGAGGAACTCTTTCACATTAATACTATTTCAATTACTTAAGGGTTTTAGAGTTCTCATATGGCATTCCGGTAACAAGGTAACAAAATCAATCAATATTAACATAACACTATTTTTATTGGACATGCAATCATAATTATAAACTACCAGCATAAACTTATTGGAAAATGGCCTCTTCTCAGGCCTCTATTTTATTAACCGATGGCAGAATGTTCTAGATTTTTATTGACTGAAAGAAGATAGTAATCAATTTACCTTTTTCACAATAATTTCCTGTCCATCCAAGGCCACAGGTACAGCTTCCATTCATAGGATTACAAAGGCCACCTTTTTTACAGGTACATTTTAACTCACAATTTGGGACATACTTTGGGGACATTGTGTAGTAAAAACAAGAAATATCAAACTGAATAAAAATGTCACATGAGCAAACAATTTTCTCTGCATCAGGTGAGTAGCCATATCTATCTAGCAAAAAAAAAGCATAAGAAAATGTTCAAATTAAAACAAACAACTCTTCAGAAGTATCCTTAGGATAGTAAGCACATCATTGTCATTCATGCAAGTCTGCGTTCACTCCATAAGTATTTAATGAGCTTATACCTACGTACCTGGTATACTTTGGGAACTGGAGATGCCCTAGTGAACAAGCAGAGGTCAAGCTCAGATTAGGAATGGGAAAACTTCATATGTTTAGTCTCATAACTAATAAAGAAGACAGATGAGCAATTTGTTCTTTAATGTTTTAGACTGAAATTTGAAAAGCACTTCAGCTTACGGTGGTGGGTGACACAATCAAAGATGCACTGCCAAGAGGAGTTAAGATACAAGTGAATAAAGCCAACCAGAAAAAGAAAATTGAGCCTTCATTGTCAGGGGGAAAATTGAATGCTATGAAGTGCCATTAATGGGAGAGCAAAGGCCCTCTAAGGCGAGAGGAACCACTATTCACATTTAACTGGTTTTGCCGTGGAGAATACGGGCCTGATAGAGCCAGCTAATATGATTTTTTTCAGGAAAACTCAAAATCCATATTTTATATGAAATAATCCAATCTTTGAAAGTTGGCAACTAATTAAAGTTGTTTTTGCAGCACTGTAGAAGTCAAAACTATGTCAGCCAATTCAAACACATTTATGGCTAGATTTGGCCAAGGGCCTGTCATTTATACCTTCCAGTTTATAGTATTTTTACATGATGATATTTTCCACATGAATTATCTCATTTAATGCTCACAAATATCCCTCTGATGTGGGTAACAGTATTCTTTATTTTACACTTGAGAAAACTGAAGCTCAGAGACTTAAGTCTTGCTCAGGCTTAAGCAGCCAGCAAAGATAAGAACCAGATTCAAATCTAGAACTCCTGACTTCTCCTCAACCATTCTTTCTATTCCAGCTAGCAGGAGAGACATTAGAGAGATTTTTTCTTTTACTTGCCCAAAGGTGTTTGGTTAATACATAGAGCATGTACCTGAAGTCAATCTGTATGACACTTTCCTTCTTGCCTTTATTTGACTGAACAGGTACACTTAACTTTTGTACCAAATGAAAGAAGTGTTTAAGTTTATTTATTTAAAAAACAATTACAGTTGTACAAGTAATGGTTGAATCATCATCATATATGTAATAGAATACCATAAGTTAACTCTCAATTATTCTTTTTTGATTTTTGCTTTTAAGGCATATTAAGCAGAATCAATGACACCAAGTCCTACACTATTAAAATAAACTTTCATCTCTTTCACCCGTTTATCCCCATATGCTTAAACATACTTATGGAATTGTCATATTTAAACAATATTTTTTGACACAGATCTGTCTCTGGCATCCCATAACCTTTAATGAAGAAATAAAGAGATCAGTATATTTATACCCCTCCACCTTTTCTTCTCTTCTACCTAATGCTTGCTAAAGTTATGCTAAAATCTCAACATTCTTATAATTTATAACATTTATTTATTTATCTTGTGTCATGTAACCATAATTCCCATGTATGTTTTAAACTTAGCCCTAATTAAAACAGATTTTGTGCTCACTAATAGTCTTTTTTCATTTATTACTTGGTTGCTAAAATTTATCTTTTAACAGTTTTGTCAAAATATTTTATGGCTACTATATTTCATCAACTTTTTATTATTAAACATATTTGTTTATTTTCCATCATGCTATACTTGAACAACAGTTTATCTGTGTATAAAATACTTGAGCCAAGTTTTTTCCCAGGAACTTCATAGGCATTGACTAACCATATGTGAGCAAGGAATATTGCTGTGAGAGATGAGGCCAGACTGATTCTCTTCCCTCCTCTTCATATGAGATCTCATATTTTTCCTTATATCCCCGATGGAGTTTCCACTTGTCTGTGCTGAATCCTAACTAGTATTTCCAGGGATAGAATGTATTCATTCAAATGGTAGCATCAGACCTTCTTTCATTCGAGAAAAAAATCTTGAATATTATATTTGAACATTTTTCTTTTCCATTTATGTATCTGTCTCTCTATTCCTTTCCATTTCACTGCCTTCACTTTCCTCTAGCCTATTCTCCATGTCCCTGGCTGTCCCTTAGCAGGTTCCATCCTCCTATCACCTGCGTTCTGTGTGGCCTTCATCTATACGATGAAATTTAATTTTCATTTCCACTTCTCTCTGAGCTCTGCCAGCTTACGTTTTCATTTCCTTCAGCTGTTTGTTCATTTATTCCATGAATCCTTATATCTCTGCGTTGCACTTGCATTTTATAGAGGACTCTTTTACATTATGTCCTTCAAATTCTTGGGAGAGATTCTGGTTAATGTTTTCACGTGCTCCCTAACAAAACTTTTCTGCTCTATGCTCTTCTGCTTTTTGTTTTCCTATTCTTTTTATCTTTTATCCTTCTTACAGAATTTGCACTGAAGAAACTAATCAAAGCTTTGAATAGTGTCATATTCTATTTCCAAAATGAAGGGGTTTTTTTTTTTTATGCCTCAGCTTAATTTTTTATGCACCAGCTATGATTTCAGCTAGTAGGAAGGCTCCTTGGCTAGAATAAAGCTCCACATGACACAAAGTCATGGGATGTGTGTGCGTGTGTGAGCTTAGACTCCCTTTAGCTGCAAGGCTACTCATGGCCCGCAGAGTCCTGTTGATCCTAGTGAAGAGTTGAAAAGATGATATGTCTGTCTTTCTTGTCTTTATCCTGTTTTTTCCGCCAGTCTATGATGTCCAGCAGAATTCAAGGAAGCTCCTGCAGCCTGCCAATGAGTCCAGTCCTTGTTTTACAACAAAGTGTCATTAGTTTTGTCTCTCTGTGTGCACCATGGAAAAGTGGTTGCTCTGCTCGCCCCGCTGAAGAGTGTAGGGGCCCAGCATCCTCTCCACACCTCCACGTTTTAGTGAACTGGACAGTTCTTCGTTCTCATGATTTTCATGATGATCATAATAAATATTAGGATTTAGGACAAGAGAGTTCTGTAGTTTTAAACAAAGATCATGTTTTCCTTCTGTCTTTCTTTTTTTCTTACGGCTTTCAGTGGGCTTCTGCACGTTGAAGAGGAAATAAAACTCTTCAGTTAAGTAGACATCTCCAACACACAATTTTTGGCAGTTTTACAAAAGTTAGCCAAAGTTATTTTAAATTTGCTCTTGCTCAAGAGTATGCAGAAATTACTCTTTGTTTTGGGTTTCAATCTTTGTTTACCCTCCACCAATACGTTGTTTCCTATATCGCTCTATGGGAACATGTGCTTTCATGGCATGAAAGCCACATTTCCATAGAAAGTCAAGCCAGGCCATGGCGGCGTCCCAAATACCAAGTAGAGGAAGATTGTCATAGATGTTAACTCAGGACCAACCTTCCTCACAAAAAAAAAATAAAGAAGAAGCAGAAGAAGAAGAATGTGTTATAAACAATATTCATTTAATTATATTCTCTGGCACCAAATCTTCCTTCATAGTTTAGTGTGGTTGATGGCTGGGTGGACAAGGTGACCCTATGGTCATAGTTACCTTGCTGACACCTGGCTCCCATTTTGCCGCGTGGACATTGGCACCCTCCAGTTACTGGGTCACACTGTCCTTTGCCACAGGAACACGGCTGGACACAGTGCTGCCCATAGCGATTTTCAGGACAAATTGTAGGAAGAAGCAAAACAAAACCAGATTTTTCTTCTTAAAACAGTTTGCCAATCAAGATTTTTAAAAACTCGTAAATGCATGACCCTTTCTTTTAACCAAATAGGTTTGCCTGACTTGCCTTCAGTTTGCTTTTTAATTTTAAAAGATTACTTTGAAAAAACAAAACAAAAAAAGAAACTGTTCAAATTGTTGCTTACTTAGTGCAATTTTAGTGGACACCAGGAATTTCCAACCAAATATCTAATGTCAAACACATATGTGACAGAAATGACTCTTACAAACTCAGTTTTGATTTACCACATGGCTGTCTTAGCAAATGTGTGCGTGCGAGTGTCATATGTGTATCCTCAAGATACGTAATAATCTTGAGTGTGTTTCCTCTTAAAGTCCATTCTTGAATTTTAGCTTACACACCTATACATTGATATTGGTTTCATTGTACTCACATCTCCAAATATTTGTTTATGTATTTATTAGTTTATTTATACAGTTACTGATTTATTATTAAATCAACAAATTTGTGAAATTATCTTTAATAAATTGTATTATATTAATTAAATTAATTTAATAATTAAAAACTAGAATAATTTTAGAAATTAGTTTTAGAATAATTTAGAAAAATTAGAACAATTAAAATTATTTTATTAATAAGTTAACAAACGTATTAATCCTGCTTGCTTGTTCTGCTGAAACTTCACTCCACAAATTTATTGAGATGCTCACCAAAATACAGATAACACACAAAGAGAAAATAAACGTGTGTGAGAATCAAGCGAAGGGAACATACAGTAACAACATATACACAAATGAATATCATACTTCTTTGAACTTGTAAGAAGTGGACTACACCTTTGGCCCTGACCTACTCAGTTGTCAAAGCAAAGAAGGAAAAGAGGTCAGGTAGAAGATCACGGGTTGCTGAAGACAAAAATACTCTTAACGTTCAGGGAAACCAAGGCTTTTGAAGATGCTTTGGTCTGAGGAAATTAGCAAGTTTCTCCCAACAATTCTCTTGAAGAACAAACACAAAGGAGCCAGTCAGAACCTTCCTTAGGAAATGTTTATGGGCTGGCTTTAACTCAGAGATAACCTGCCTGTTGAGGCTTCAGAGGCAGTGTCCACTAGGTTTCATCTTTCCACTACTTGAAGCCAGGACTTTGTCTTATTCATCTTTTATACTCAGAACAGCAGGGCACTGAGGCAGGGTATTTAAAATAGCCCTCATACAAAAAAGACAAGCAACTGCCTGAGGAAGATAAGCATTTGGATATCTTCAGCAGCTAATGACTTGGTACGCTGCCTGCTCACAAACTCCATCACCATTTTTCCAAAAGAAAGAATCTTAAATTCACAATTGCAGTACTTCTATCGTTAATTTAAGATCTAATGATGGTTCTTTTACCCTTCAATTGTGAAGTATAGGATGCAAAATAGTGTGCAAAAACAAAAATGTGCATCAATAAAGGATCACAAAGTGAACACCTTCATCAACAACACCTAGGACATTGGACACAATATCGCCAGGACCACCTCCCCACCATGTGCTCTCCTACCCATTTCCTCCTCGAACCTCCTTGAAGATCTTCACCATCTTGCACAATACTCAAATATTTAGAAAATGGCAGATCTGATAAAAGCAAAATGTACTGCTAAGCATATCCCCATAGAGTCCAATTCAGTGAATTTTTAAGGGATCTTTAATCTACATCCGGTCCCTTAAGCTTTATGTCAATAGTTGTTGTTGTGATATGTGGTTATTGTCTTCAGATTTTAGGGAATGGGTTACTTTGGGGTAAGCAGGGGAGCTGCTTAATTTTGAGCTGTAAAATGCTGAGAGTAAATGAAATTGTGGAACTTTAGGCAACGAGTCTGACGTTTTGTGCACAGAAATCCCCAGTCTGCTCTGATTTTGCCACACAGATTTCTAATCGTGACTTGAGTCCTTCATTGCTGAGGCAAGAGGTTATGACCAAAGGGCTCTCTTTGGTTGCCTTCACTGACTTTGGCTCTCAATCAAACTCCTCATGTAAGTACTCCTCAATCCAGAATTTAGGTCAGTTTGTGTTTGCTGTTACTACAGTAAATTAGTAAGTAAAATAATTGCAACAATGTTTTCTCCCTAAGTGCAGATCTTAAAAACTTTGCTTTAGCACATCCACTTCATAACAGGTGGAGTGACTGCCTTTGACTGCAGTGGGCCCCAATGAAACCAGGAGGGCAGTCACGGTGCCAATCCTGGTGTCAGAGCTGCCACCATTCAGGCACTCACATGTCCTTTGGCAACATGGACCACAAGTGCCTTTTGGATATCCTGTTGAAGGAGAATAAAACCATATGTGGTACTGTAACTGGGAGCAATCATTATTTAAATTCATGCCCACAGACGTGTGGCTAACTCAACATTTCAATGACTGTTCTCTGGTATTTTCAGTCACCTTTAAGCTATAGATTTGAGGCATGGACTTATCTGAGGATATGTGATGATATAGCTAGATGCCTTAGCAATGTAGTTGGTGACATAAAGTTTCTGGTGTTGCTCGTTAACAAGATATAAGAAAGTTAACTTTGAGTTTCCTTGGAAATCTATCCACTTTTAGAGAATGCTCAGAATAGGAGACAATTCACCAAACAAGGCTATTTCTTTCCAGCCTAGATAAATGCATTATTTTGAATTAGCTTGCCTTGTCTGGAATGATCTGAATTTAACACAAGCAAGAATTCAAGATGGCACCAAGCATAGGGCAAGTGTCTTCATTTTTTATTAGTTTCTCAATTTTCTACTTTCATATCCATGGATGTGCAGCCTACCATGATGATACCTGTGTAAGAGATAAATAAACGGCCAGATATCAAGATAAAGGGAGAGTGAACAGGAAAAAGAATGAACTGAAGACCACATTATCTGATTGAAAGCTGAGGGATGTTTAACCGGGAGAAAATAGAGCTAAGAAGACAGAACTGTCTTCAAACATGAAAAGGCAGTCTTGTGGAAAAGGAGGAGGGAAGATTTTATCTCAATAAGGAAATACTTTCTGGAAGAGCTGCCCAAAACTGGACTAAACTTTTTTTAGGAGGTAAGGAGTGACTCATCTCTGTAGGAGTTCAAGCAGAGACAGGATAAGTACATAGCAGAGAAAATGTAACGGGGATAAAGCACTGGATTAACTTTGAAACACTTCCATCTGT
Source organism: Equus asinus (assembly GCF_041296235.1). Taxonomy (NCBI): domain Eukaryota; kingdom Metazoa; phylum Chordata; class Mammalia; order Perissodactyla; family Equidae; genus Equus; species Equus asinus. Next base: position 50,722,401 of record NC_091794.1, read on the forward strand.
GACATTCTCCTGCTCCATAAACTGGCTGATACTTTAAAGCCTTAAAATCATAGGTGTTTGAGTTATAAGAGACCTCAGGGTCATCTGGGGAAGTTGAGGGCTACAGAGTGAAGTGACTTGAAATATTTGTTGCACCAAATTCTGCCACCTGTTAAAGATGACCATCTTTGTTCTGGTCGTATATTTAAAATAGAAGGCTGTAGCAAATTTTGGATAGACTGTGATTTGAACCCTGTATCATCCACTTACTAGTGTTAAGGCCTTGAGTAAGTCCTTTCTTTGAGCTTCTGGTTCTTCATTCCCAAAGGGGATGATAACAAAATCACAGGCCTGTTGTGAGGACTAGAGTGAACAAGTACATTATCCAGCACATTACCAAACCCAGATAGCTCCAAACTCAGTGGTACCCAGTATTTTCATTAATGGTGGCAGGATCATTGGTGGGCACATAGCAAAACCCTTTCTTACCTGACAGGTGACATGAATCAAAAGGTTTGTATTTTCTTAAGTCCTTCCTCTTGGAAAATCTTTTCACTTGGAAATATAGCTCTAAAAGTGACTCAATTAGACCAGATGACACTTGCTTCCTTTCCTTTCATCTTGTATTTTTATGTAAGAATCAGATGGTAAAGAACATTTTTTAAGTATTTCACATGTAGCAGGTTTTAGAGGTAGAAGCCAAAGAATGGTTTTTATTGAGATCCAGATTGTTTATAACTCCCATACATATCCTGTCCTAAAACCTATGGTTTTGACCTTCAGTCTCAGACGCAGGGAGCTGCTTCTTTCCTGCCTTCTCTTCTGGTTTTAAAATAAAAAATTTCCATGATGGAGATGGAAAGCAAAATATTTAAAAAGTATTCATGCCAAAGGTTATTTCTCTGTGATAGCTGTTGTATTTCTTTATTCCTCTCTATGAAAAATGACGGATTTACTTCACATTCTCTTCTGTCATTCCTTCCTTCCAAGGGATGTCAGTTCTCGTAGCTAATTGACCCTTTTATGGTACACAACATTCTTTACTCCTCCTAAGAGCTTTTCCTCCCTCACAAAAGTTCAATAGAATGTATCCAAAAACAAAATCAGTGATTAAAAAAGAATCTCCACTGCCTCCTCTTCTTTTATTCACCAAGATATAAAATGCTTCTTTCATGTCCATCTGGCTCAGTCTTTCAAGATGTACATTTTCATAGTTTTTATCCTTTCAATGCGTGATGCTTAAAAAGAATGTTGGGTTGGTTGTATTAGAGAAAATACACCTGAAACAAGCTGAAAGTGTGAAGTTTGACACAATGAAATCTGGTGTGTACCGAGGGCATGTTGTTTCCAAAAAGAGGCTAAATTAATAAGAGTTGATTGGTATAGAAAATTCTGGAGTCACATTATTGTGAAGTGAAAGGGGACATGGATTTCTGTGCAAGGATGGAAAAGTGCAACATCTGATAAAGGGAAACTTACGTACTTATCAATGAGGAAAATGTTAAACTGTGGATAGAATCATGGGTATCAAATAATCAGCATTGCAGGTGCAAGGAAAAAAGAGCTTACGTGTAATTATTGGATGAATTTAAATAACTGATCCATGTAAAGTCTATATTTGCAATCACTTTCATGTGAGTTGAATTACTTGGGAAACATAACTTTCCTCTGACATATACCCATTTTGCAAACTATCTTAGTGGTTTTGCACTTGCTATTCCTTCTCTATATTTAGAAAAACAAAGTCGCCTGATTTTTAGCCTTCAACTTAATTATCCTTTTGAAATTGGGACACTGAACTTGATGAAATTAACCTACTAATGAGTATGCCATCTGTTGAAGGACAGTATACGTGTTAACCTCTTAGTCCCACAACTCATTACATTAATATCAAGAGTATGGTATGTGTTTATAGAAATGCCCATAGCTTTTTTTTTTTTCCCAAAGAATAAGTTATTTTACTGACAATTCCACTTTCTCATATAATTCTGTAGCAATGTAAAAGTTTGACTTCTGGAATCATACACACATCCCTTGCTCAAATTTTCACTAAACTTAACAAGGAAATGCACGCCCAGGACATAATAATTTCATTTGGCTTGTCTGAGTGAAATTCATTCTCCCCTCTCTCATTTCCTAAAGTTCCATTTTGATCATTACTTGGCCTTTGCTCTATCCTTTACAATTATTTCTCCTGGGAAATTTTGTTTCTCTGGCAAAGAATGTTTAGTTATTTTTCATTAGAGGGTGACTTTTTTCCCATCCTTGCACCATCCTCTCTCCTTGAAGGACATCGACTAGGAAGAAGCTGGGATATGAATTTACTATTCTGATTTGCTTAAATATTAAAGGTTACTTTATACTATGATGATGTGAATGGCATTTGGTACTTTCATTAGAAACTTAGAACAAACAAGGTTGTAATTATATCCAGACACACTTAGCTCTGAAACTTATGAATCTGTTTTTCACAGGGTCTGTTTTCCCAGTATTTGACCAGGTTACTCACACATATACCAGCCACTGTTATACAATTTTGTTTTATTCTTAAAAGAGATATTAAGATTTTGTTTGTCTGAATTTTTATTGCTGTGAGCAAGAGCATAAGAGCCAAGCTTCTAGTAACATCTTCCTCCTGGCATGGGTGAGCTTGTCTATGGCCCATGTTTCTTAAAGTATTCTATACTAAGTGTTGGGGGTGTTCTTATGGATACTGTCAATAGAGCTACCCATGGTTTTAGTGGACTGCAATGCCTTAAATTCTCTCAAAGAGAGTTATCATTGCAATTTGGAGAAATAAAAGATTCTTGGGTTTTTAGTCACTCTGCAATTTCTCATTTATCATAAAATACATAGCATGATGAGTTCACATCTACTTTGCAGTTTGTTTTCTCCCACATACTATCCCTATCCACACGCTGAGACTGACCTGCCCATTATAAATTACGGACAACTGGTGAGGTGCCTACTACAAGTTTCTCCGCTTTCTCTGACCTCTGCCCAGAGAAAATTTTGATTCTCCATTCTGAACCTGAGAACATGAAAGTCCAGTTGTTTTTGGCTGCGGGATCTTTTGCTTTTGAGCCAGCTACACCTTTTATGGCTATTTTCTTGAACCCTTTTTCATAGTCCTGTAATTACAGTGGATGTTGCCAAGGAAACTTTGCAGCAACTTCCAACCACGTGTTGTTTGGAACCAAGCCAAACTGACTAGTCAGGGGCTAGCTCCCTGACCCAGTCTTGCTTTTACAAGGTGAAGCTACCCTCCTTCAACCCAAGGTAGTTTGCCTTCTGAAATGGAAGTACCATTAGCTACATGTAACTTGATATTACTTTATGAAGATAAAACATCCTTGTGGTCAAAAAGAACTGATATCTTGATGTCAAGAATTCTTCCTGAGAAAGGTGACTGAATCAAATGTGGGAATACTTCTTTCTCCAGTACCAGAGTGCTTGAAATTTGCCAGAACCGCAAAATAATAGAAATTTTACTGATTTTATATTTTAGTTCTTCATTTTAAGTTGGAATAACTGCAATGATTATAAGTTCCAAACAAAATACTAATTGAAATCATTTTCATACATGCTTAATTGTGTTTTTAGCTAGTAATGTCTAAAATTAGGACAAATGAGAGAAGCAATAATCAAAATATACATTCTATGCCTTGTAGAAAATTAAAGTCAAGAGTTTGACCACAAGCCTATGTTTTATGGGTGGCGTTTGGAAGGAAAATCTAAAAAGCATCCATATACTCACAGAATTAGGAAAGGAAAGTAGAAGGAATCTACTACAGGAGTGAATAGGGAGCAAAGAACAGGAATGGCCAAGTTGAGGGAAAAATGAAACTGAGGCCAAATCATTTTATTCTTAAACCTATAAAAAGTACAATATAAATAATTACAAGCTTAAAAATTAAGTAGCTGACTGAACATTTTAACATGCTCCTTGGGACTTTTTATCATATGTTCTCCTATAACCATTTCGATGTTAAAATGTCCTAACAAATTAATGTAAGGTGTTTGGTCTACAGACTATTCTTTTTTTATTCCACAACAATGAGCCAACTGGTATTTTGTCCTTTCAGCAAGTCATTGCTTTCATTCCAGAATAACAATTTGTTTAATTTGATTGTTCCTAAGCAGATCTTGGAAGTAACTTATTTTATGAATCACTTTAAATATGTTGCCATTTGCTGTATATTGATTTATAATAATCAGTTCATATTTTCTTCTTTATTTCTTTATCTATTTCTGGTCTTTTTCTTGGGGATATTTTGAATAGAAAAGGCAAAATAGGAGAACAAGGTACACAAGAATGTGTATGTTTTCAACTATGTCAATAAACGTTTTCACGGGATTTGCTGTGAATTAGAAGCTTGAATTAGCATCTTCCCTTTAGCATTCTGAATGATGACCCACCTATAGGTGTCTCCTCAATAAATTACAACTAAAGCACAGAACACACTCACGCAGATGACAGTGGTTTCTATGGTAGCCAGGCAGACAGGTACACCTCCTTGTGACTGGGTGACAGTCCTCGTTCTCGGCTGAGCACTGACATCCCTGTTTACGGTCCTTCCCATATGTGCCTGGTGGACAAACTAGGGGGAAAAGGAAATGTAAGCCCAATGAATTAAATTTGTTTGTGTAAATATAGCTCTAAAAGTGAAAACAGGGAAAAATTTATTAAATAAGACCATTGCCTACAGAAGTGTGCTGCCCTATGGGATTTCAGTTTCATTAAATTTACTTGGGGATTACTTCACTGTTTGATTTTGTTTTGTTCAGTCAATTTGTGACCGACTGTCAAGGGCTGGCTGCAATTTTCTTGTCACTGAAGAAAATCATAGGGCGATGTCAGGTAAAATCAACTAAAATAATAGTATAATTCATGAGGGACCACATATCTGGATAAAGGTGTTTTTTCTGGTGCAGCCGGTTTAAATTCTCAAGGTTGTTCCTCTCTGCACATTAGCATGTACTGTATCCGTGTCACTTGTCAGCTACTCTGATGGTTGTGCTCTTTTCTTTTTACAGGCAGAGCAGCAAAAGCTTTCCCTCCAACTTCCAAATAATGTCATGCCGTTTTGTTAAGAAAATAAAAAGGTTTTCTGGGTATTTTTCAGCATACAAATTGGAGTCAAGTAGACATTTTGAGTTTCATGGTTGTGTCTAATGACAATTCAAACAAATGCAGTAAAAAAAGATCAGAAAAGTTGGTTATTATATATCCTGCAGACCTAAAATTGAAGAATAATTTCTGGAACAACCTTTTGATTGATCACCTAGGGGTTTCGGCATCATGATAGAACGAAGCTGTTTTCAAAGACTTCACATTGAGAAGGTATTGACTGTCTTGTTCGCTGCATTCATGTTTTCTGTTTGCCGTCCCTGCGTGCCTACAGTGCCACTGTGTTCTTAGCATCTATTATCCTTAAGAATATTTCATCTTATAGTTTTCTTTAAGTAAAAATGACAGCAGTGGTAGAAATTCTAACTTTAAGGGCCATTGGTTCCTTGCTTAGTATTAAAAACAAAGACTGATGCTACACAAGGTGATTAATGATAAAACAGGGTTTTCCTCTCTTTTTTGAGCGGAATGTGTACAAAGAGAGCGTTCGGTGGAATCTGACTCAGCATCGGAACAATTATTTATGTTGTCTGCTGTTGGTCTAGACATTCTTTTATCCAAGAATCAGTGATTGTTCAAATATGTATCAATAAAACACTTACCCCAAACTTGCCAGGTATGCCAAAAAGCACATCTGGCTTTACTGCCTGAAAAGTTTATTCACTTTTGTTACTAGTAAGTGGCTAAACAAGAAGAACTGATGATGGCATTCCAGAGGGGACTGGGAGTGGAAGTGTGTGATATTCTTATTTCCTTCACTTCATCGGCAGTAAATGCATGAGGGCATCATCTATATTCCACTGTGACGTGACGAAAAGAGCTCCCTAATGGAAGATTTCCAACATTAAAGGCTGACAAACAATCAGAAAAATCAAAATATGTTTCATTAGGGCTTCTGACACCTTTGGAAACCAAAAGCTGCAGTTAATACAAATTCTTTACATCACTGGAAAGACTTGTTTTTGCCAGTTTTACGTGCACATAAAGCTTGATCTTCCTGCAGCAAATACAGGTACAAAACCCTGTGCTCTGTGGAAATTAATAACGTTGAGTAAGTGGCTGTACTGAATACAAGGGTTAGTGTAAAAAGTTCCAGTGTTCCAGTCTTTTAGCCATCTCCAATCATGAGGTATGGGACCCACTGGCATAGGGCTTTGAGGGAAGGGACATTTGGACTGGTCTGCTTTGAGAGACAGCCGTCATGCACATCGTGCTGGTCTGCAAGCATCCTCTGAAGGTTGTGTGGTCTAGAGGAAATGGTGTGAACCTTGGACCAGGTAGGCCCAGCACTGCCACTGACCTTGTCTCTAGCTTTAAACAAGTTATTTAAGCTCTAAGACCTTCAATTTCCTTTTCTGTATAATGGGATCAATAAAATCTGTCTCATAGATGGTTGTGAGGAGTAGTCTAGTGGACATAGTAACATATGGGAATCTCATATTGCCTCAATAAAATTTGTTTCCTTTCCACTGAAACACTTGTATTTAAAATCAGAATCAATTGTTCAACAAAGGTGCTGTATACAGGAAAACACCACAAAAACATTCAGAATGATTATGGGAAAAATTATCTAATATTTAAAGACCACCTTTACATGTATCTGCTATCAGGAAAAATTATTTCTAAAAAAGAAAAATAAAAATCATTGAAATCACTTGACACAAAGTTTCTGAAAGACATATAAATAAAATTTATCCATATTCTCATTATTTGTTCAAGGTTTTGAGGCTTTGCAAAACCATACACAAATGTTAATCACTTCTCCATCCCAAGAAGAGCTGAGGCACATCCTTAGCTTTGATTCTGGAACTCCAGAAGAATCAGAATTGCAGAAGATATAAATAATCTGCCCATGAAAAATTACCCTCTTAACGCTCAAAAGTCAGTTCTCATTGAAGGAAATTAAAATTTATATTTCAAAGCAATAAAATTAAAATGGAAATAAAAGGAGGAAAAAGAATTTTGAATGTTATCCAATAAGAATCTTTGAAAAATACTGTAGTATTTCTTATATTACATACTCATCATGAAAGGTATCCATCAATTGACACCTGGCTAAATAACGATGACCCACTAAGACTTCAGAGGAAATCAAAGTTAATGCAAAGGCTTCCTCATGTCCTCTGAAAGAGATGGTGGTGTGTTCTTAATGCCTCATGCTTCCAGATGGACTGCATTGTGGGGTATTATTTCAACCCATCTTACAAGACATGCAGAATTCTGGAATGTTCTCATTCAGCCCAGAAATATTTCCTGGATACTTCGAAGATATACCTGGTATCCACACACCTGGATTTGTGCCAAGTTTACAAAAGCGAGCAAAATCAAACGTGATTCTTGTACCCATCAAGCTTGCAATAATGGGGAGATAAATACAATACAATAATTATTTCAATAAATATATAATTTAAACATGTTATAAGGGTTCACAGGGAGAATAACATCAGGGACCCCAATTTAGACTGGGAGGCAAGGGATGGGGGTACTCAGTTCCAGATGTTCTGTTTGAAGAGATCACTGCTTAAATGAGATCTGAAACACTAGAGAGAGTATATGCAATGGGAAGGGGCAGGGGAAGGAAAAAGAGTCAGAGAAAAAATTTCCCAGAGGGAGAGACCTAGGTATATGTGAGTTACTGATATGTTTCCTAAATAGTACGTTGGCAATGGTATACACGTATGTTAGACAATGGTCAGGCTAACATTATTATAAATGTTTCTGTATTAGTTTCCTAGAGCTGTGATAATTTCCTAAATTATCACAAACTTATTGGCTTAAAACAATACAAATGTATTATCTCATAATTCTAGAGGTCAGAAGTCTAAAATCAAGGTGGCGGCAGGGCTGTGTTCCTTCTAGAGACTTGAGGGGAGGATCTATATTCTTGCCTTTTCCAGCTTCTAGAAGCTGCCTATATTCCTTGGCTTGCGGCCCTTTCCTCTATCTTCAAAGCCAGCAGCTTAGCTTCTCTCTTCTCTGATCTCCTGTCTCCCTCTGAAAAGAACCTTTGTGACTATATTAGGCCCATCTGGGTAATCCAGGAAAATCTCCCCATCTCAAAATCCTTGACTTAATCACTTTTGCAAAGTCCCTTTTGCCATGTAAGATAACATTCCCAGATTCCAGGAATTAGAGCATGGACATCTTTTAGGGTCATGTAGGGGAGAAATAATTTTATTCCACCCCTCTAAGTTCTTTTGGCTGGTCTAATAATTAAATTGACATATGACAGAATAATGGGAGAAAAATAAATTTAACTATGTATGTATGGGAGCCCCACAAAGACATGAGGCTCCTCAACGGTGAGGCAATTAAAGCCTATATGCCATCCTGAGCTAGGGAGAAAGGGGTAAGGGTCTGGAACTTCAAAGGGGAGGAACACACTTCACAGGAAGATGGGAAAAGCAAAGGTTTGGTAAACAAATGATTGCCATATCTTGAAGAGACAAAGAAACACAGAGAGGACTTTGAACAAGCAAGTCTTGCTAAGTTTCCCCCATAGACCACACCCAGCTCATAGTCTCTGTAGTTGTCTCTGGTGATAGTTTCTTGTCCTGGATCTAAAATCTTTAAGGTAGTAGAGGGAGAGGTAACAAAGAAACTTGGAGTCTTCTGTTTCTTAACAATAATCAGCCTAAAATAACCCTCATGCCAAGATGACACAACTCGGGGTGGCAAATTTTGCTCCCCTTCAGTCCATTATTCAGTTATCCATAGTTTCTGTTTGCCAAATGTTTCAAGGAGCTTCTGATTTATCCCTTAGAGCCCACATTATCATATAGGGTCATGTTCTTAACAATAGCATGATGCACAACTCTTTATAGAAATCAATACAAATATCATATTTTAAAAACTATATGATATAAAAATTATAAACTATCACCAATTATTTTAGAAAATAATTTCTTCTTTTAGTTAATGGATCCAAAGGACAGGTTTTAATACAATGCCACATTGAAAATGACTTGAGATTCTTGGGAGAAGTTCAGGACCCAGCAAGAACCTGGCAAGCAACTTGGGTACCCAGATTCAGCTCCAGGGCAACTCAGGAAGAAGAGACTTCCCAAGGGCTAAAACTCAGAGAAATGAAGGACTAACTGCAGATAACAGTGGAAGTTTCTAGATCATGAACCGCTTCTCTTCTTAGTGATGTACGTAATAACATTATTCTTTATGGGCCCCCTGTCTGTAGAACAGTGTTGGCTTTTATGTGGAAGGTCTCCTTTAAGCAGATGTCATTGTGCACACAATAAGATAAACAAACAGACATGAAACCACTTGCCTAAATGATATGGCAAAACCAGGAACAAAACCACCAATTTGCTCAGGAGAAGCTCTGAGCTTTTTATCACTCTCTCAGTGATCATTCTTAGAAAGTAAGAGGGACATTAACATTACATAACATTGAAGAGATTGGAAAGCTAGACAACAGGCAAAGTCGTGGTTTAACTTAGTAGGTGGGAAAGTCAGCCTGGAAAGTTTTACAGTGAAAATTTCTTGTTCACCTTGTTTACTAGTTAGTCATCCAGGCCACTGGAGGAACTGGTCAAACCAGTTTGAAGTAATGTAGCTGATGCCTCCTCCTAGTTGAAATCATTCTGGGTAATCAATGACCACAAAACCTCTGTGGGTGGCTCCTGTGTTGATTTAAGCCATTTCTCCATATTAAAGCTACATTTTACTCTTTTTTCTTTTTTTTTGAGGAAGATCAGGCCTGAGCTAACATCTGCTGCCAATCCTCCTCTTTTTCCTGAGGAAGACTGGCCCTGAGCTCACATCTGTGCCCATCTTCCTCTGCTTTATATATGGGACACCTACCATAGCATGGCTTGCCAAACAGTGCCATGTTTGCACCCAGGATCTGAACTGGTGCCGCCAGAGCAGAATGTGGGCACTTAACCGCTGTGCCACTGGGCCGGCCCCTAAATTTCACTCTTTGAACTAACCAGTGAATATACTCAAAAATAAGAATGAATCAACAGTGACTTTTTTTTTTTCCCCTGAGGAAGATTGGCCCTGAGTTTACATCAGTTGCCAATCTTCCTCTATTGCCTGAGGAATATTAGCCCTGAGCTAACATCTGTGCCAATCTTCCTCTTTTTTTTATATATATATGGGATGCCACCACAGCATGGCTTGATGAATGGTGTGTAGGTATGTGCCTGGGATCCACATCCCCAAACCCTGGGCTGCCAGAGTGGAGCACATGAACTTAACCACTATGCCCCTGGGGCTGGCCTCCAACAGTGACTCTTTTTGATTTAGGTAGAATTTATATCACTTTGACTGTGAAGATATAACCTGAACATAGGTAAATATCCAAAATATTTTGGAAGGGAAAAATTATATTTTTGATTTGTTGACTTCCCAGGCATTTGATGGATTTTTATTAAAAATTGAGGAGTCAGCTTTGCTAAGATTCGAGTTGAGACAAAGTCAATTAGAGAGACAAGTTGGTTAACCCTGATAATCTCATAAACACTCTCCCACACCTAGTTTTACTGTAGGACAAATTTTCTAATAGTACTTTTTTCTTCTAAGAAATAAGAATTACCGTCTTTAGGTGACCTCTTAAAGGTGATTCATGTCTTCATTTTTCCCACTAAAATTTAAAGATTGATGAGATATCAACTCGAGGATTTAATGAATTTGTCTTTATTTGTCTTATCTACTTCTTATATAATTATTTTTTTGTGAGGAATATATCTGGCTGGCAAACATTTTAGGAGACGGCACATAGAATTCAAACCATACACGTAAGAAAATGCAGTGAGTTGACTTTTTGTTTGGAAATCCACGACCGTCTTAGCATTTGACAAGGCGTAGAGTAACTTCTTGTGGGAAGACCTGTCCAGCCTGGCAAGAAGATATATTGTACAGTCCCGAGATCACAGTCTCTCCACTGTGACAGTTACAAACTCCAAGGCCAGCTACACCAGCCCAGTGTCCCTGACAAGCTAAATAAGCATAAGCAGAAAAGTGTTTCAGATTGTCAAAACAAGTACCCACCATCTCACTAGTTTACAAAAAACAAATTCCTCTGACTTTCATGATGGGCAGAGAAGCGTATTCAAATTTCATCTAATACTTTGCTTCTCACAAATTGGGATTGACCTTCGGTGGTTTATGACAGCCTATTTTGCTCAGGTCTTTATCAAAGGCCTGGTGATAGATCAGCTGTCATCCACCCGTTCCTCAGAATGTCTTTGTATTAAACTAATGGTCCAGCAGAGCGGCCAGCCTGACAGGCAGGTTATTTATTTGCAATCTGGTAAAAGAACTGACAACTTCATTGTTTTAATTGTTCATTTTTCATGGGTTGATGCATTAGCTCACCCAGATCTTTGTGCCTCAGTCAGAGAATAAATATATGGGAGTCAGGGCATCGGAATGACTGGGTCCATCTTAAAGTTCAAGAAGTTGTGGATACTCTTGGTGCTGGCTGTGATTACCAGCATCCCACAAGCATCTGGGGATTTTTTTTTTGTCTTATCTCTGTTCTGCATCTCTTTCCTCTCTTTCAGGAAGACCTATGATGTCAGCTACTGATCTGATTGTTTCTTGAAACAATGTTCCTGGTTCTCACAGCCTATTAAAGGAGAAAGACTAGTGGCCCAGAGTCTCCATGTCTCAATCAGGGTGGGGCCTGCCAGACAGGCCCAGAGACCTCAGATATCAAGATATCATCGAGAGCAGATATAGTTCAGGTCAGAGCCTCTCAGAATCACCCACATGTTTTTTGCTAAATGCACTTGGACTGGCTTCATTTTGAGGGATTTTATTCTAATTCAGTGGATATTTGGTGAGAACTAAATATATATATATTTAAAATTCTATGATGAACTCCTGGTTGAGAACCATTGATCTAGAGGCTAGACTAATACCTCAATATACAGACAAGATATCCAATAGATTGAATCATTTGCCCAAGGTTGTGGCTAATTAGTAGTAGAGCTAAAACTAGAACCCAGGGGTCCTGACCCTCAGGTCAATGCCTTTTTCCTTCTCTACATCAAATACTATTCTCCAGGAGCCATTGAGACACTCTGAGAAGGTCTTACCAATAGCTTTTGCACAAGCTAGCATGTCAGGGAACAAGATGGAGGCGATTATTTTCACTCAGGGCTCATGTCAAATGCTGGCCTTTAGAGAGCAGAGGACATTCCCACAGTCCAATTGTAAACATGAAACGGATTCCTATTAAGTTATTGGTACCCAAATTATATTATTACTTTACTATTTTTCCATCACATTAAAATTGAGAGTGCCTCTAGAGGCAAAGTTTTATTACTTTTACTTTGCCTTACATCTCAAATACAACATAGAACACAGGTTTGATGAAGGAAAGAATGTTTGATGAAGGAAAGAAAGAAGGAAGGGAGGAAAGCTTCTCTAGTCCAATATACATAATTGTGTGAAAGGCCAATCCTACGCAAAAAACAGAACACTGGCTCCCTATATGGCGTGTTCTTACATTCATTTGCTTTTTAAACAATTATTCAACATTTAAATTAAAATTGAATAAGACTAGTATCTATTTTCAAGAACCCAACAGAATGTTTCAGGAAGACGTGAAAAATCGGCACAGAACAATCTGACAAGTGCTACTAACAGAGACATGTAAAACAGGTTAAGGCATCTGAAAAAGTAATAGTTAATCCTATCAGAAGGGAATCAGGGTGTCCTCAGAGAGGTGGCATTAGAGCTAGGCCTAAGAGAGAGAGTAGAAATTCATTACTCAGAAGGAAGAGAATGAATGAGTAAAGTCTTTTATTGAAAGTGATAGATACATTTGCTTCATGGCTAGAGGACAGGGTTTAGGAACAAGTACGATGCTGAAGAGTTCTGTTGGCCCTTGAAGGTGAATCATTCTTCATGTCACACCGAAAGTTTAATCTGGCACTCCTAGGTAGCCATGGGCACATCATGATCAGCCAGATGACCGTGTGCATATTTGAGTGGAGGATGGGAGCCCAGTTGGGAACAATTGCAGGCATCCTGGTGAGAGACAACAAGAACCTGAACTGGAGATCTAGAAAGAGATGGAGATGAGGAGTTGTACTAGGAGATTTTTTCTTTTTTTGAGGTGGAACAGATAGTACTGGAAGACAGATTGTATAAGAGACCAGAGGGAAATCTCTGTCTTTTCCTAAATATTTCTTTCATTGTTTGCAAGTTTTTGCCATACAGCATCTTTCTTCCAAAATGGCCTAAGAGTCTCACATTCCAGTACAAATGAGTTAGAAAATACTGACTTAATAAACAATTCAGAATCATCATGCAGCCGTTCTTATGTTTTTGATAACAGGTCTTTTCAGCTTACCTTGGCATTCAGAGCACTGGCTGGAAAGGGCAGGCTGACAGGGCAGGGGTGTTGTAAGAGCTACAGAATATGGACTCTCTAGGGGCTCAGGAATGGAAAGCAGCATGAACACGTGGATCAGAAAAGAGAAATCATCCTAAGACAATGGGGCTGGACTAGGTCCTGAAAGCAAGTTCTACCTGGTTCTTTTCTTTGAGGCTGACTGTCTGACTACATGCTCATATACAGCACCCTCCCTAAGGAAATGTTCAGAGTGTTTCAGTGTTGAAGTCAAAGTGATGATGTTCCTTTTTGCAATGGACACCTTATATACCATTGTCAGCATGGTATCCCACTAGGGCCTTCATGATGGCTGCCACCTGTTTTGTGGAACTTGGTGGTTGCCATCCTGCATATGGGTGGACAGTACTAATAAATATCTAGCAACAACATTTCCTCTTCATCAGTGCTCCAGATAAAAGCCAAACAATAAATCAAAATTCTAGAACTTTAACATTGCAATTTAATGCTGATGGATTATGCTAATACCCACAGAAGAAATATATCCGTTCTGAAGACCCAGGGTTACTTTATTCATGCCTGTTTTCCAATCTTCTCTTGTGTTTTGTTCAACTGCTAACAGGTGAAAATGAGTAGCAGGGTTAAAATTGTGGTGAGGAGACTGCAACCCCAGTAACTGTTCAGAACGCAGAACCTCAAGTAGGGAGAGAAAAAGAAGTTTGCAGAAATAAGAGAAGGCAAGAATGACCCAATGGCAGGTGCAAGAAATGAATGTCTTGGAGACCTGAGGGAAGCATCATGATTAAAGAGCTGACATTTTCTGAGGACCTACTACGGGCCAGACCTGTTCTAAGCCCTCTACCTGTATTATCTCATTTGATAACCAAAAACTTCCATGAGCGAATAACTATTATTATTTTAATTTTACAGAAGAAACCAAGAAAACTAAGGTAAAGTCATTTGCCCAAAGCTTACACAGCCAGAGTTAGCACTGATGCCTCAACATCACTTTCTTAAACGTGACATTATACTTCTTCCCAGGAGTTACCACACTACACCTTTGGGTTTATGGGCCTTTACAGAAGAACCTAGGATCCATGTCTTCACCTCACCTCACAGAATCAGGATAGTGCAGTGAGAAGAGATCTGGACCGAGTATTGGGAGCTATTGATTCTTACCCGTGTTCTTCCGGGAAAGTCATTCCCTCTCTGACAGCCATATTGGATTTTGTCATTTCCATAACTCTATTTAGTTTTAAATTTCAAATAACTTTTATTATGAAAATAATCAGTAAAACACCTCTAATGAAGGAAATCCGGTATATTCTACTTCAACATGAGTATATAGTAAATTGGTTATGCTATATTCAAAACCATAGTAACCGTTAAGCAAGATTATATCCTACAATTTTCTGTTCCTCTATGAAACAATTAGATATTAAATTTGAGACGCTATGTCACCAATCACTGCTTTCCTCAGGATCCATAGAATTTAAAGGATAGGAGTGGTGTACAGAAAGGACACCCATGTCCAATCTGCAGAGTTAGTGGAGCACACCATTCATACCTGATGCAAGCATTCTCCTTTAGAATGGTAATGAAATCCATCAGTATTATTCACTTAGAATTCACAAATGATATGATGAGCAATATGGTGATTGGGCAAAGAGGGCAGGACCAGGTGGAGGGGTTGCTTACATAGCAGGCAAGAAACTCAGGAATCCAAAATACTCTGGTGTTCGTGCTTCTGCTCAAGTGTGTCAATACTCCCTTAAATGCACATACAAGATAAAATTTATAGAATCCAGGAGCAGCATAATTAACAGTAATTGTTTTCTTTTTTTCAGATTTGCTACCAGAAGGGAGGCAATTGCTTTTTGACTTTTATCCCAGAGTGTTAACTTTGGGTATCCATGAAAAATGAATCCCTAATGAAAATTTTCTTTTTATCAACATTAAGGTCAATGAAAGTCAACAAATGAAATTCAAATATATTAATGAAACTTCTGTATCGGTGATCAGCTCAAACCCTGACCTGACACACAGATGTCTATTTGGCCATCCTGAATATGATTCCCCCTTTATCACTATAGAAAAATAAAGCAACAAAAATAGAAACACAAAAGAAGCAGCTAATGTTACCTTGCACGATGCAATAAAATCAAATAACTGTAGTAGAATAGGTAGATTCTTCCCAGTTCAAATCATAAAATCACTGCTTTCAGGTCATGGCTTGTGAAAACAAATGCCTTTCCTTAACATGAATATTTCA
Organism: Equus asinus; assembly: GCF_041296235.1. Classification (NCBI taxonomy): domain Eukaryota; kingdom Metazoa; phylum Chordata; class Mammalia; order Perissodactyla; family Equidae; genus Equus; species Equus asinus. The sequence continues at coordinate 50,738,106 of NC_091794.1, forward strand.
AAGACAGATATAAATATTCACTCATAAACATCCACTAAGGATTCATTCACTCAATTTGCAAATAGTATTACTTCAACGCTTACTATGTGGCAGACACTGAGCTTATTTAGGAAAAACTCAAACCTGATCAGATCTCAGAATTTTCTTTATTTCAAAGTCACCACTTTGTCTGAATTCCTTAGAAATAAGAACAAGAAGATGCTTGAAGGAAACTGGCCCCTAACTTTTATAAATTGTTCATCTCAGTTTCAGCTACTTTAACTGCCAACTCTCCAAAACAAGCTCCAGTTCAATTAGTAATAAAATATTCTAACTCTCCGCGAAGGCCTTTCCCTTCCTAACAGCAGTTTACTTGGTCCAAAGCAAGGGACTGAAACGAACTACTTCATTCTATCACTCTCTCCTTACATGTTGTCCTGAATAAGTCACATTCTTTCTTAATAATTTGAAAGCATTTTCATCTGTGCCCTGGGAATGACTAGAAGAGCTTTTAATATTATTAAGTCTAGATTAAATCAATCCGGTCTGAAGAGGGCATGGGACTAATCCTTCTTTAACCACTCCTCCTTCTTACCAATTATTCACGACTCTATCGGTGGCCTTGTTAGAAAATCCTTGACATCTATGATCAGAGGTTCCAGACTTAGGCCACTTTCATACATTTTGCTGACAACCTTTGAACCAAGCTGCCAAGTGAAAGCTTACCATAGTCTTAAAATCCAAATGGTGATTCATTGTTTGCAAACAGAGAGACAGATTACCATTGTTAACTTGACCTTAGCCTCTAACTCTGAGTCAAAAAATGCTTGAAGACATGGGCATCTTAACTAGAGCAAGACATAAATCAAATTACCTTCAACACCACAAAGAAATGAATGGTTGGCATCTTATGAACTGTAAAGTGCAGTGGGTTTTCCTTGGAAGACGAAGTTGAAACTGATGACAAAAGACCCCATTACTTAATTGAGTTTAATAAAATATGGAGGAACAAACTTTGCCATGGTTTCAAATAGTTTGATGAATAAATAGGGTCATTCCGAGAGCTTGCTAACTGGGCACAGTTCTTAGGAGTGAAGTTTTTCTAAGATTATGAGGGAGAAAACAAAAGGAAACTATCCAATAACATGGATAACGTTGTCTTAATTTCCTTGCTGCAACCAAATCAATTAGTGGATTATATTGTTTTAATGGGCTTACTTGCAGGATTTAGAGCAAGACAACCGTGGTGGGGAGGGAGTAAAAAGGCGGCCACAGGGAGACAAGGGGAAAGAATTTGTTCCAGAAAAGACAAACAATTTTAGTAAGTGAAGGAGGTGTAGCGAGGTTAAACAAGAGCTAAGGCCAGGCCAAACATGATCATCCAGCAAGAATTTTATGAGCGTGTTAAATCTCATCATGTCCTGAGTTAGACTGCAATTTTATTAAATGTTGGTTGAACTGAATTGAGGCAGTGTGGATCCACAATTGAGGAAAAGAAAGACTTGGAAGCTTAAACAATAACAGATCATTATTATTTTTGGTATATGACACCAGCTCTACTTTTTCCAGTGAGTTTTAACTAGAAACCAGAGGTGAAAACTAAAACTTGTATACAATTTTTAAAAATACTTATAAAATTAAGTTTTTAAAACCAAAATAAATTAAAATTAAATGCCAAAAAATGTCTTAATATTGATAAGAGATGACACTGATCCTAGTATTTTTGAAGGTTATATTTACTTTCTGCTTCAGATCTGGGAGAGGGGGGAATTCTAGAAATATGTGTATCAGTCCAGAAATATGTGGCAATTCATTATTGCTGCTCTTGATAGCTCCATAAAAGTACCAATTTTCTAAAACAAAATCTTTTTGAAAATTGTCTAGAAACAAAGTACTTTTCTACACAAACAGCAAATATGTTTTTCAGAGGGTTCTTTCCAGAAAGCTCTGTAATTTAGTATTTCCAACAAAAGATGATACATCCCAGAAACTCTAGAGACATTTCTCCTTTTAATAGTGTGCCAAAGTGTAAGCTCTTGTGAAATCTGAAGGCTTTAAACATTGGCACAGGGTAGCTATTCAGAAACATATGAGCATTTCTTTGGGTCTCTGGAGAATGCAACTTAATCAAAGGTGGCATACCTGAGCACCTGAGGATGCTAACAGTATGAGTGTGCACCTAAGGATACTGGCAGGATACCCACACGCCTAAGGACACGAATGCATTCATGCACCTCTTACCATGACCTTATCCATCTGCTGTCAAAATTGTAGGTTGAAACATGAAAAATTCAATTACTCACCTGGTTATTTGGCTTACACTAACAGGTTTGGTTTTTTTCCTTTTGAATTAATTGAGCTGATCAGCTGTGTTCATGTTTTAGAATTGAGCTATATCTTCTTCAAGTGTAAATACATAGTGTCATTTCCAAATAATTTAAAGATAATGTTTTTAAAGTAGATACTTTTGCAAGTCAACACAAGAATAGAGTGTAAGAAACACACATATTTGGGTATATGTTCATTAACCAGAATTGTACACCTTTTAAACTGTAGGAATCTATTAAAAAAAAAAAAAGACGTACAAGGTCCAAGCGTGCCACCCCCACGTACAAGGCATGGGGCAGAACCTCTCTGCCCACTTTTACTGTTCCTGTGGCTCCAACCCAACCAGGGAGGCATCAGGATGTCCCTGAGATGGACTGACAGTGTAACACACCTGGTGACAACTCAACCCGCAAAAGTCCATCTGGACAAGCTGAAAATGGAAAACAAGTCAACTTTCCTTTCTCTCTCTCTCTTTCTTTCTGATATAGCTCCTTTTTCTACGTACTGCTCCAGTCCCTGGTAAATGAAGCAACTCTGTTTCTAGGCTTCTGGACATAAACTTTTCAACCACTGAAAAACTTTTTAATTTTTTAAAAGTAGTTCCCTTAATCATATTGAAAAGCATTTGACTCTCAGTCAAATTATTCACTATTTCTTTAACATAGAGCATGGAGAATTTTATGTACAATATCTGTTATGGAGAATATACAGCAACTTCAAAATATTCAGTCCAAAGGTTACTTTACACAACTGATAAGAAATTACTGCACAGCTGGAACTTTATAATCCAAAATCACATTTTCAACACAGAAAGGTACATCACAAGGTAGAAATAAATTCAAGTTTACACAAATCTCTTTACTTTCCTGTTTGTATAATCGCATTTTTATTAAATTATTTTTTATAATAACATTCACACTCAGGAATTCATCCCATATACATAACTCATTTCTCACAAACGAAAACCATATCCATGTATATAACTAACTCATTTTTTCCTGATACATATGTATTTTCCTTTTCTAGCAAGGCCGTATTTTTTAAGTTCATAAATTGGCAGCTAATAATAATAATTCTGCCTCATGTCACCTCCCTTATTTCAAATGTATTAGTTAAAAACTAAAAGTGGATCTTACATAGGACAACCTAAAAATTTAGAGACTTCAAAAAAAGAAATTATCAAGATACTTAGATATTGAAGTCACGTTGACTTTCAGCTGGTTGGAGGGGAGGTTTCCTTATTAGGAGGGGGCTGTTTCCTTAACTAGCACCAGCCAGAGTCCAACAAAATCCCCATCCCCAGGAAGGCTGGGATGTGTATTTAAAAACATTCTATTCTAAAGCTTGAAGTGTGGGTGACCGTAACCAAACCAAAACAAACACACACACACAGAAAAATAGAGCAAACCACTAAATTGAAAGAAATACTGATTCTCCAGTACATCTAATGGTTCCCTACCGTTCAATTTTTCTACATCTGGAATTTCACATTTACACAGAGCCAGAGATGTTCCGTCTAAGTAGGCATAGAAACCACCTATGAAATATTCTATGCTTGAAAATACATCGCCTGCTGCTCACTGTTCCTTAAATTATCCCCTTGAGAGAAGCTCTCCTTTGAGTCTCTGAATGTTCTCTATTTATATGCACTCCACACCCTGGAAGACATATTCAACTAACACTGAAGTTCAGAATATCTCTCTTCCTGTGTAGATAACTGGGACAAAGCTAAACACAACTAGGTGGGGGGCCGAAGGAGGAAAGAGGTACTCAGATGGGGGCAAAATGGCAGGGGGCCTGGGAGGAGTAGACAAGCCTTGCCTGCTTTGCAATTTTCCGGGGAGGGCTTGTGCCTTAATGGGATATTTTTGGGTCACATAGGATATATACGGCTATCACCAAAGAACCAATTTTATGTCAGTGGAAAATGAACAAAACTGGTACAAGAAACCAGCCAACTTTGACTGTAATTATTTTCAATCTGCTACTTGGGTGTATATTTAACCTAGTAATAAAAATATTTGTTAGGGAAAAAATACTTGACATTTCAATTCTGGGCATTTTATTCTTTGCTTAAAACCCAGAGGAAAGGGAGGGTGTTGTAGTTTAGAATGGAAAGAAAAGAACAGGCAAATTGTGATAGGCGATTTCTAAGGAGAAAGGAAGAAACAGGCTTAGGAGCTGAAATAAAATTCAGATATGAAATTTCAGGATTCCTTCTAGAGGTTCTCTAAACTGAAGATCGTAAGAGCAATGAAGCAAAAAGAACACTGTTCAAAGATTCATTCTCATCTGTATGATAGAAATAATAAAGTCTGCCCATCTTATTTTACAGAATTTTATAAGAAAATTTTTTCAAATGATATAAAAGCATCGTGGGAAATATTAAATATTTATTTAGATATAGCACTGGTATATTATGGCTAGTTTCCGGAAGCAAGGTCAGTTTGCCCAATGATGTTTTTTCTAGAACTGTTAACAACTGGTCATCCTGTTTCTTCTGAAAAAATCGGTAAAACAAATTTTCACAAGTTTTTTCTTTTTCAATTTTAAATTTAATTCATTAGTTGAAGTAAATTATCATAGGCCCAGAAATGTTTAAAACTACTATCAAGATATTACTTTTCCCTGAACAGACTGGCAAGATTACAAGGTTTGACACACCCACTGTTTGCCAGGTTCACGGCTAAAAGGCACTTTCACACAAAGCGTGACTGTAAATTGGTGAAAGTTTCTTTTTTTGGAGATATACAGAATTTGCAATATCTATTAAATTTTTAAATAAGCCCCGCGGTGATGCAGCTAGGGAATTTAATTTACAGAGAAACTCTCAGATCTGTCCAAAGAAATAAATGCGAGAATTTTCACCACAGCAATTTTTAACAGCAAAATACTGAAAACAATCTAAAGGTCCATTTTTAGGGGATTTATTAAACATATTTTAGCGGTTTACAATAGAATATTCAGACACCACATGGAAGAAAAGGTAGATCTGCGTGGACTGATAGGAAAAGATGCCTCAAATATACAGTTTGGTAAATAAATAAACAAGACATAAAATTAATGTTTGGCGCAATTGCATTTGTGTAAAAAAAAAAAACAAACTGAGGAGAGGCGTGGGAGGGGAAAACTGGCCTGGAAGCTTTCATTCTACAAATTTCTGCACCCCTCTATTTTACTATTTTTATTTATCATATATTTATGAAATATATGAGATACATAAAACAACGAGTTTGAGGGGAAAATACCATAACATTTGCTCTTTCTTTCTTTTGATCCCTGGCCCCGACGCACAAGGAAGGAGGGAGCCATGGCCCTCTGGTGGACGATTTTAGCAATGCGCTTCTCCTAACGCTACCCCACATTCTAAGGAAATCTCACCATCTAAATTTATTTATGGGTAGAATCAACCAGAATTTTATATCAGGTAATACCACAAAATATATAACATTCAGTGCCCTTGAATTTAATTTTTACTTTAAAAGTCTTGGAAACATCCTAATAAACTTTGAATTTAGGATGCATTTTCCGTGTGCAACACCACAGTACCCGTCTAACTCAGTTGCATTTCATGGGATAAGTCTGAGCGCGTCTGTTTGCTGTGAAAGCATATTTTATAGCATAGATGCTTCAATTACAGGAAAGGCTGATTTCTAATAATTGAAAAAGCTTGTTGCTAATTAAAAACCAGTCGTTGCTAATGCCAATTAAACCAGGATCTATGCAGGCAGCTGTCATTTCAAAACTGAGTCGTTGTATGTGACTAATGAAGGTGCGTATTTTCAGGGGCTAATCTAAAACATTTCTAACATGAGAAACTATTTCAAAACTATATATCTGTGTCAACCACCACATTCCCTTTGTCCAGTTGAAGGTGTGCAGACTTTCCTGTCAGCTCCGCTCTGAAGCAGAGCAGTCCCCCACCCGACCAGTGGGCTTGCTCCATATTAAGTACTGGCTACCTTGGAAATGTACCGTCTCCCGGTGTAAAACTCCCCAAAGGGCAATTCAAATCACATTTAGAATTTCCTATTTACATTGCAACAGCCATGGCAGAAGTTTGAATGTCACAGTACAAATCTGGTACCAAATGCTGAGTGTGTTCAGAGGATTCAGTTTCAGAATTCGCTTCACATGAACATGTTTTCATTAAGTGAGAGGGGGAGGGAGTGCCATGGGATAAATTCACGTTACGAACTCTGGTCTTAACTCTTTATCGTCGCGAACAAGTAAACTAGTGTTTTTGCCCCTGCAAACAAAGGATTTACCAGACCGCTTCATAGAGTAACTTGCTTTTCGAATGCTTATGCAGAAATGCTATCAAACAAGAACAGGCCACTAATATTTCCAGTTCAATTTCCTGTGTGAGGAAGGAAAATTTGGCTAGAACAGCCTAGCAAATAGAGGCAATTTTCCTGAAGAGGCAAATTTTTTTCTAGAAAAGTAATGAAGGTTGCTAATTATTCTTCTTTCTCAAACGATGACCATCATGAGAGGAAATATATCGGGACGCCATTTTTATCCTGAGTTCTATTTTTAAGTATATGAATTTACAGAGGGAGATTTTTCAAACTAAAAATCAAATGTAATTTTAAACAAACGTTGTTTTGTATGCTCTGTTTTGCCTTTTTTTGTTATAAAAAATGATCTGTAAGGAGAACACTTTATTCCAGCTGAACACAGTCATGCACATGCATACCATCTTCATGTCCAGCTTCCAAGGCCACCCAACTGAGGCGAACTTGAAAGAGCCCTTCCAGACCAAGCTGGAGGGTAAATCTGGCAGTGAGCCTCCTCACGTCACAGTTTAATCACTGGGTGAGGTTGAGTTCACATCCACCCAAGGTCCTCTATTTCAGACGTATTTGCAGTAAATGATGATATGCCTAGCAATCTATTACAACCTAACATTGAAATAATTTATTCTGACCTATCTATTTTGAAGTTTGTTTAAAAATAAAGTGTACCTAAAGGAAATGTGCATTACCATAGAATTCAAGCCTCGAAAAAATATTCTTATTATTTGGCCTTTACTTCGTTATGAAAAAATAACACAAGCATCCCTTGGCTAGGGCTGCCTTTGAACAATCCTGAACTGGAGACATAAATTGCTGCCTTAATTTGCAAACTGATGGAATCCATGTGGGGCTGACACTATGTGTGTCACCATCATATGAAGCACAAGAATTACAAATATATTTGAAGAGAATGGACCTACTGCCCTTTGGAGTACTCTCACTCAAGTAGAAGAAAATATAAACCATTGTTTTTTGTTTGTTTGTTTGTTTGTTTTTGGTGAGGAAGATTTGCCCTGAGCTAATATCCATTGGCAATTTCTCTCTCTTTTTTTTTTTTTGCTTGAGGGAGATTAGCCCTGAGCTAACATCTGTGCCAATAGTCCTCTATTTTGCATCTGGGATGCCGCCACAGAATGGCTGAATGTGGTAGGTCTCCACTCGGGATCTGAACTGGCGCACCTGGGCCACTGAAGCAGAGTGCATAGAACTTTAACCACTTGGCCACAGGGCTGGCCCCTCAAAATTTTCAATCTATTAGAACACTTTAAACCAATTGCTTGCTCTAGGTTTTGATACTATATTAGCATATCAGATTAGCATATTAGATTGAAACATACATTTTCCTAAAGGACTAGGATGAATCTTTCCGGAGACCCAAAATTCATTCCATAAATTTTGTTTCGTTTCAAGTACTCAAAAAACAGGAAAAGAGAAAAGCAGCTCTTGTTAGATGCCAGTTTCAAAGAAGATAGTAGCTGAATGCTTCAGAAATTTCTAAATGAAAATATTATTTCTTTTAAAAATCTTCATGTGGCCTTATGCATTATTCAGTGCCATCTTGTTTTAATCTTCATTGCCATCTAGTTAAGAGAAATCCTATAAAGGCCCTACCACACGCAGTGGGCACCACAGTGCAATGAAACAATAAGGGGCTTGGATCTGGACCGGTCTGGCTTCTATCCGAGCTCTGCAAAATGAAGACGACAATACTTACCACCCATTGTGCTGCCAAGTATTAGAGATAGTGTTTTCACAACAGCTGGTCCGGGGCCTGGCACAGAGTTGGCAAGAACAGCAATGAGTAGCTTTACTCCTGAGTGACAACTGGGTAGGCTAAGGGACCGAGGTCAAAGGCTACACCCAGAGCTGCCAGAAGGAAACGTGTAAAAGTCACAGTTAGAACTGACCCTGCTTATCCACGTCCTCACCTTAGTTGTTCATTTAGGCACAAGGAGTAATCCATTTCCACAGTCTTAGTTGATCTATAATCAGATTGTTCCCACAGGAAGGAAAGATTTAGCCAAGTTGCTCATTATGTAGAAACTATAGTATGTAAGCACTGGAGAATTTAATGTGAATGGTCCTTTTATTATAAGCCAGGTCATGTCACTCCTCTGTGCAAAGGTCTTTTGTGGATCCCACATTTCATTCAGCCAAAAGCCAAAGTCTTACAGTGGCCCGCAAGGCCCTATATACCAAGCCCTCCTCTCTACTTCTCTGATTTCATCTCTCCAGCTCATTCGGTCTGTCTGTCCACTCCTCATCCAATGGCTTCTTACTGTTCCTTCACTCTCTCCCCTTGTCTCAATCGTGCCTTCTCCAGATCTACCACCACCACTCTTTACTACTCTCAACTATTTTGCCTACTCTGTGCTCCTAATCCCATTACCTATTCTATTTTGTCTTTTTCCAATAGCACTTATCACCTTCTCTCATGCTACAAAATATACTTGTTTTTATGTTTATTGTTTATTCTCTGTTTTCTCTTGCTAGAATGCAAGCTCTCAGACAGTGCTCTTCGTTTTGTTTATGGGTATTTCCCAAGAGCCTAGTTCAGTGCTTGGCCCCCAGAGCAGTGGGCATAAGACATTAACTATCAATTCATGGAAAGATACACTTGAAAAGACAATGTACAAAAAGATGCAAAACCTCATCAGTAAGCAGAGAAATGCAAATACAAATGATAACATTTCCTTTGAAAGTCTGACCCAAGTTAGACAACAAAGTAACACAGCTTCAACTCACGTAGCTGGTACACTTACTTTAGAGAGCAATTTAGTATTATTAAACACAGTGAAGGTGCAGTATCCCATGACCCAGCAAATTCACACTAAGAACAAACCCTAAAGAAACCCTGCCACGTGAGCACAAAGAGATAATGTGCAAGATGTTTGTTCAAATGCTGCTGGTAAAGCTAAACAATCGAAAACGCTGCCGGTAAAGCTAAACAATGGAAAACAACCTGTATGTCCCCCTTTGGGAGAATGGAGAACAAAGCTGTCTTTACGTTCATACAACAGTAGGCTTTTATGAACTTAAAAATATGGACTCAGTCAACATATATCAATACAAACTAACTTCCAAAATAATGTTAAGTGAGAAAACAAATTGGAGGCCAAGAAGCACAATATGGTATTATTTGTCAATCAAAGATTAAAAGCTTACAAAATACTACTATATGTTGTTAACTGAAGATATCATTAACTCCTTAACTCTGTGTAATGCTCTGCACCCTACAAAGCACCTCCACATAGTCCATCGTGCTCCCTCCCTCGGTGTCAAACATTTCCTCTCACCCAGTTTCTGACTCCACTCCAAGTTTGGATGAAGGTCAGTGATTCTGCCCCAGGTAGAAAGAATAGCGAGTTGTGTCTCTGAACTATTTCCACGTTGGTTTCACATAAACAGTCATGCTTTAGTTGCCTATCAGGAGGGCTGCCCTAAATCTCCAAAGTTGCACACAATGTTTGCATTAAATAATCTAGGTCATTAGAGTTCAGCCATGACTTTTCTAAAGGGCTGTTTTCATAGACTTTATCTTGTTCCATGTGACATATCTCCAGCAATAGACCATTTCAGTCGTTATTTGCAGATATAGCTCTCAATTTTGGAGGAAACAGAACCATACTGTGGTTCCCAAATGCTAGATTATCAGTAAGAGACCAAGATTTTTAGATACGATCTAAATATGTGAAGCTTTAAGTAAAAAACAGTTAACTCATACACTTTCTAGAATGCCAACAACTTCATCTGTTATTTGAAACAGGGTAAAACAACATATCAGTTTCTAAATGCTCAATAAATACCTTTTTTTCCTTTGGAAACATTCCAATTTTTTGTTAAATGTTTTACTTAAAATGGAAATGACCAAGAAGCTTCCTGCCTCCCGGCATAAATTCTTCTCTTTTTAAATGTGAACATGTCTCTTTTGTAATAAACATTGACAAAATGAAATTAGATTGGTCCCAGACAAAACTGTCACGAAGGAGCAGGTTGTCTGTACTCTTCAGCTTCATCTAAAAGCCCTCCCTCATTGTACCGCCCAGTAACGATGAATCTCATCTGACTTTCTCTGAGTGAGGTGTTGCCCAGCTTGGTTTCAGGAGTTATTAATTTGAGTGTGTGAGTTAATCTCAGGGGTTTCATGATCTCTCTGGAATTGTTAGTAAAAATGAATGTGGATATATATTTTTCTGGGAGAATTTTCATAGCTTTTGACAGATCCCCTAAGGTGCTGAGCACTCAAAAAAGTTAAAAAATAATGTTTTAAGAATTGGGCATTGCTTCCATCAGTGGTTTTCACAGAGTGCAAAAGATGCGGATTCCTCGGCTCAACCGCCAAGAGATTCAACTCAGTTGATCTGTGGTAAGATTTAAGAATCTGCATTTTTAAAAAGTATCTCAGTAGATCTTGAGGTCACTGGATCTTGATGCGAGAAATAGCACTACAGAGAAAAATTTAAAATTTTTAGTCTTGCCTTTCATGGTCTCTGTCTCTAACCCATTTTTCTGGTCTTCTCTTATTTCTTCCACTACTCACACTGCCCCACAAACACACAAATCGTTCTTCCACTCATTTACTCTTGTGTTCAAAGAATAGTTATTGCATTCATTATAGGGGGCCTGTGCTAGGCTTCAAAGATGCAATGGTTGGCAAGTACACTAGTCCAAGAAATGAGCAGCTTTTCTTCAAACTTTTTCTCTTCCTCTTTCACCATGTAAGATCCTGTTAATGCTGCGAGACCCAGTTCAAATATTGACTACTTGTGCAAACATCCTAGATCCTTTGGAAAAGAGTTTTTGTTTGTTTTTTTCTCAGCAGATCCCAAGCATTCTTTCGCACCTTAATGTACTGTTGTGGGATTATTTGTACTGTCATGTTTTGCTTCCTGGTTTCTGTGCTCCTCCTGGTCAAACCATGTAGGCGTCTTTAACTTATCTATCTAGCTCTCTCCAGTTCCTGTGCCAAATTCTCAATAATATTTGCTAAGTGGATTAGAAAAACATCATGTTTTCATCCCTACCAAGAGTATACGCATTTTAGTTAGATAATCTTGAAACACAAAAATACATGAGGCTAGGACCGGCCCGGTGGTGCAGTGCTTAAGTTCTCACATTCGGCTTCTGGGCGGCCTGGGGTTCACCGGTTCGGATCCCGGGTGCGGACATGGCATGGCTTGCAAAAGCTATGCTGTGGTAGGTGTCCTACGTATAAAGTAGAGGAAGATGGGCACAGATGTTAGCTCAGGACCAGTCTTCCTCAGCAAAAAGAGGAAGATTGGCAGTAGTTAGCTCAGGGTTAATCTTCCTCAAAAAAAAAAAAAAATCCATGGGGCAAAGAAGTGAAATATTCCCATAGTCAGAATCCTAACTACATTGGTATGCTATGGGGCAAGATATTTGATCAGGGTATCTTCATTAAATCTGGCAACACAGCTGAAGAACTAGCTTCCCAAGACAGTCGATTATTGTAAAGAAGGGTGGGAACATATGCGGGCATTGGCCCGAAGTGACTAGAATGACCTTCAGCTCAGGATGAATGCTGTAACATACCCCAGAACTATTCACAGCAGACAATCTTAAAGATACTGTCACTGGTGGAGTCACTGGAATTTTACATGATCTGGAAATAAATCATAGGGAAAAACAAGTCTATCTAAAGATGGTTTAATCCTTAAAATCTTTCAAAAAATCTATAAGTTTCAATGAAACACGGCAGCAGTTTCTGAATATTGGATGCAGTGACAACAGTGAAAGTGAAGCCACAAAGAGCATGCCTGGTAAAGAAAATTCACTTGGTAACACCTGAACCAATACTCACTCTTCTGTTAATTCAGCAGCTACTCATTAAGCACTCCTCTCATAGCCAGGGATAAAAGATAAAATTAAAAAACGAGTTTTGCTCCAAATGAGTGCCTAAATTTATTCATGAGCTTGACATTTTTTAAAGTATTTAAAGAATAAGAATAAGAATAAGCCACACTACAAGTAATTTGTATATCCTCAGTACTTTTATTCTATATATGCTGTGAAATTTGTAAGATTTTAAAATGTTGTGAAAGCACACTTCATACTAGGAGAAATAGCATGTATGTTTTTCTTAAAGCATGGCACTTCAGGGACATACTTTTGTTTTTTGCTGAGGAAGATTTGCGCTGAGCTAACATCTGTTGCCAGTCTTCCTCTTTTTTTCTTTTGCTTGAGGAAGATTAGCCCTGAGCTAACATCCATGCCAATCTTCCTCCACTTTGTATGTAGGTCACTGCCACCACATGGCTGATGAATGGTGTAGGTCTGCACGTGGGATATGGGCCACTGAAGCGGAGCATGCTGAACTTAACCACTAGGCCTTGGGGCCAGCCCCAGGGATGTAGTTTTTAAATTCAGGCATCTTTCAGATTCTTGATCTTCATTCAGTTTGAAGCTACTTCATTGATGAATAGAGTATTTCTTCCATGTGTTGAGACACTGGCTTTCCATGCTTTGTATATATCTATTCACACACATTTAGAGATGAAAACACATGGACATGAATCACTTAAGTACAAGACATGCACATGGTCATAAATGTGTGTCAAAGCTGACATCCACAATTTTCCTTTATTGTCTCCCAGAGATCGCAATCTGGAGGTCAGCAGACTGAATCAAACAGGTAGATATGTTTCCATTTTTTTAATTAAACCTGCATTTAAAATGAAATCTATGGGGCTGGGTTGCTGAGTGGTTAAGTTTGTGCACTCTGCTTTGGCGGCCCAGGATTTCGCCAGTTCAGATCCTGGGCACAGACCTGGCACCACTCATCAAGCTATGCTGAGGCAGCATCCCACATGCCACAACTAGAAGGACCCACAACTAAAATATACAACTATGTACCGTGGAGTTTTGGGGAGAAGAAGGAAAAATAAAATCTTAAAAAAAAAATGAAATCCACACTTAAAAATTGAAATATTTCACATAAAGATTCGGATTTCTGGCTTTTCTTGAAACTATTAGAAGTCCTGTCAGCCAGCCTTCCTATATGGCCACAGTCAGTAGAGTTGGGAAGTAGCTTAGTGGCCAGCCCCTATGACAGGGTGGGGAATCTTCATGCTACTCTAATATTCCTTAACATTTCTTAGAATGTGAGGGGCTTTCAAAGTTTTCACTTCTTTTTGTAAAACTGTATTTTTAATGTCTGATAAGGTAGCCTTATATATAATATCCTCTCATGTTAGACTGCTGCTCCAGTATGCTCCAATAATCCTGAAAGGCTGAAAGATTTCTTCCTGATTGACTGTAGCATCTCCCTGAGGTGGAGTTAAAGAGAAAAGAAAGAGCTGACACATCAGCTGATGGGAATGGGAACCTTCAGGAATGCTCTGCTTCTTCCTTCCCGGGGGGGGGGGGGGGTGGGTGGGGGGGGCGGGGGGGCTTCAAGGTGCTGGGCGACTGTATTCATAGGAAGTCCGGGGTCCCTTCTCTTTCATCTTTCTTTGGAATCTTTTTCAGGGGCCAGAAGCAGGTGCTGCTAAATTTAGCTCTATTTAGGGGCATAGGTGTTAATCGGTCCTAGGATAGGCACGATTGTCTAAAGCAGTGGTTCTCAAACTTTAGCAAGCACCAGAAACACTTGGAGAGCTTGTTAAAACACAGATTGCTGGGCTCCATGGAAGCCAAAGAATTTGCATTTCTAACAAGCTCTCCAGGGATGCTGATGCTGCTGGTCTCGGGAGCTCAGTTTGAGATCCACTTGCCTAAAGATACCTATAGAGAATCTTTCAGATTCTTCTGGATACTGAAAATGCCAGATTTATGCAGAAAAGGTCAATGATGGTGACATCTCCTAGCAAATGTCTTGATGGCATTCACTGGGCAGAAGCTGAATCCCTGACGAATGGTGCAGAATTATTAGAATTGTGCCTGTACTGCGACCTCTATGTTGCTATCCCCCCATCCTACGACTGAGATAGTCCACAGACTCTCTGTGATACTGTAACAGAGGGCAAACAAACCAGAAAAACAGGGACAATACTTGGATTATTATAATTTCCTTTTCTCAAGTAAGAAACCATAACGTTTGACGTGCTTTTAAAAATTGAAAGGGATCTTTAAAACCACATGGTGGCAGTGTAATCACATGAGTGACAGTCTCATGGCACCGGTTTTGGGTTTCTGAGCTCGTTATATATTAAGAGATAATTCTCAAAGCTAAGCTATCTGCGATTTTGGCTTAACAATTATTGGCCCGTAAAGCATAAATGACAAGTTGTAGTCAGACACCTCTACCAAAAAACCTCAGGCAGAGCTTTCAATATTTTTACAATGCCTCAGACAGAATACATTTTCCCTTCTGCTGTTTGGTACTGTGAAAACAACTTCACAAGAACAAGTCACAGATCATTTCATGCATGAGCTATGTAACAAATTCAATCTAACTTCTGCTTCAGTATAGCGAATTACTGTGTGGTAGCAAATTCACTTCTAGAGTTTAATCATTTTTGAAAAGTGAATTTATCTTTTCTCGAGCATTGCTTAATTTTAGATATTTGCATGACCATAAAGTTCTTACAACCAAGAAAAGCTGAACTTTCCTAGATTCATTTACTAAAGTACCTATTCAGAACTTTTCTTTCTACAGTGAGCTTGTAAGGTAGCATTAAGTCTTGGGTGCATTTTAATTTGGCTGGTTGGCTATTAATCTGTACTTTATAATCTTTACAACCCCAATATAAAATAAGGAGTAAGGAATTCTTAAAACAGGGTCCTGTTGAAGTAAAGGACATATTTCACTATTCCACTCCCTGTCCTGTCACAGAATATTCTTTTCTGTCAGCAGAAATGGCAGGTTGCTGGGGAGAGGGAGGAAGGGCTGGCTTAATATTAAATATTGAAAATACTCGCTTATTTTCATCCTGATATGGTGCCTCTGGTTACCTGAGCAGTAGAAAAAGTCACATAAAACCACTGCAAATGCCAACACAGATGGATGTCAACAGAAGGGAACAAAGAGCCCAGAACCTAGAAACTTCCCATGCAATATGGGGTTCTGTTCCAGCTCGCTGACAAAATCTGCTTTTGCCAAAGATGATGGGACCCAAAACATCAGCAACCAGACGAAAGTGGGAAAGAAGGAGGCATTACCTGTTCCACAACCTGCCCCCTTCCGTCCTCTTGAACATGTGCAGACTTCTCACACCACCGCAGACATTCCCATCTGGTCTTGGTTGCTGACCTTGCATTTCGGATCAAAAGTTCCCTCTGGGCATTCTGAATCAGACAAAATAGCCTCTGGGAATTACACTGTGCCAGAGATTGCCCCAAATGCGGGGATCTGAGGGGAAGGTGGATTAACCCAGAAAAAGACAAGACTCAAGGTCTAAAATGATCTCCCCAAATGCAGACTAGAGGAGTCATTAAAATGTTATTTTAGGATGGAGCTGTTGCTCTGATGTGGGTAACATGCACTGCACTTTACTGCCATGTGTGCTAGGCGGAATGGGAGCTCGGAGAGCCTGCCAGCTCTGCAGTGCTTCACAGCACAGCAACAGGTCTACAGTTTCAGAGGTTACAACTCCCCAGGTCCTCATTGCGATCGATGGGCTGCACACAGTGTTCAGAACTTCTTGCTCGCCCCACGTCGTCTGGGTTTTTAACCTGCTCTCCTAGTTGAGCTATTCCATATTCAGCCAGCTTGTTTTGCAGAGGTGTCCAAGTTTTATTCTCTTTCAGAATCTCAAGATCAAGTTTTTAAAGGATGAATATTAAGATTTAGAAAAACTATACTTTGCAAAAAAATCAGTCTCATGTATACACTCAGCTAGAGAGGTAGCCAAGCCTGTATGACGTAGGTATTATTATTCCCACTTTGGACATAAAGAAACTGAGGCTTAAAAAAGTCCAGTGACTTGTCCCTGGATGTCACAGTCACTAAGTGGCAGTGCTGGGATTCCTGTGCCAGTCGGCTTGGTAACTCTAAAGCCTGTGCTCTTAGTCATTGACAGGGTTGGAAAGACTTGTCAGTCATTACACTTCCTACCTTCAAAACAGTTATTCCTTCTTCCCGCCTTACTCCTCCAAAATGAGGAATAAAAAGGAAAAAACGATCTATTTTTTCTGTATGAGCATATATTATAGGCAGTTTATGAAAACTAGGCTTTTTTTTCCATGCAAAAGCTACTTATTTTTAATACTGACACATACGTTAACATTTAAAGAACATTCCATGCAATATTTATATGCATAATATGTATTAGCAATATTATGTCGGACATTTATAATTTTATCAAAGCACAATTACTAGGATTATTGCATGAGCTATCATTCTTTTTGACAATTCAATCAGGCTTCAAAAATTCAAAAGAAGTTTAACTTGCCTCATTGATTGATTTATTCATTATTTATACCCTGTCTATTTCAAAAAAGGATTTAAAATAACTTACACAAAAAAGAGAGACCCATAAAATAGAATCATTAAAGTAAAGATGAAAGAAAAAGAACCATGCAATAAAAGGGACAAAGGAATTGTGCCCAAACCCTTAGATTAAAGAAAGTTACTGTAATCAGACATGCTTTATTTGTGAGTTTTCAGATAGCTAAAGCAAAAACAAATTAACAGATAAAAATATAGTTCTCTAACTGATAAAAAGGATACTAGTCTTTTATAAAAGATACATATCTTTGTACTATTAAACTTAAAATGTTTTGACTTGTGTGTATGGTGTGAGGTAGGAGTGAAGATTCATTTTTTTTCCTATATGAATATTCAAGGGACCCAGTCCCATTTATTGAAAAGACTGTTATATGTTCACTGCACTGTCAGGTGATCTTTGTCATAAATCAGTTGACTCTCTATGAGAGGGTCATTTTTCTGAACTTTTTATTATGTTCCATTGGACTATTCATCTATATCTGAACCAATACCACATTATCTTAATTGCTATAGCTTTATTTAGTAATGAAAGTTTCCCATCTCTGTTCTCATTCAAGATCGTCTTGGGTCTTCTTAGACTTTTACTTTTCCAGATAGATCTTAGGGTCAGCTTGCCAATTCCAAAAAAACTGCAGGGATTTTGATTCTGATTGAGTTAGAACTATAAACTTTGAGTTGAATCTTCCAATCGATGGCCATGGTATATATGCCTACATGATATAGGTCTTCTTTAATTTCTCTCAAAAATATTTTGTAGGTTTAAGTTACAGGCATTATACACCTTGCATCTCACTTATTTTGTGATATTCTCTAATGAAATTATAAATGCTGCCTTTTAAAAAATTCATTTTCTATTTGTTTGTGTTATATAGAAATATAATTAGTCTGTTTGTAGAGTATCTACTGACATAGTATCCAGTGACCCTGATAAACTTACCTATTGGTTCTAATAGTATGTAGTTTATTTCAGGTTTCCTAGACACACAATCACGTCATTTAGGAAGAATGCAGTTTATGTCTTTCTTTCCAATAAGTCTTTTTCTTGACTTATTACACTGGATGGGACCTCGAGTGCAATAGAAGTGATGACAGCAGCATCCTTGTCTTATCTTCCTGATCTCAAGAGGATAGTTTCAACATTTTACCACCAAGTATCGTGTGTACTATATTTATTTTTATATTTTTTTTAAAAATCAGATTTAGGAAGTTCTCTTCTTTTACTCACTTGATAAGAGAATATGTGTGCGTGTGTACGTTGTGTGTGTGTTTTATTATAATGAGTGTTGAACTTTACCACATACTTTGCTGCATCTATTAACAAGATTATATAATTTTGCTCCATTTTTTCGCTAATACTATGGGGCATTACACTGATTTTTAATTGCAAAACTACCTTTGATTTCCTGTTATAAACCTCTTTGGGCAAGGCATATTGTCCTTTATATATATTACTAGATGGATTGTAGATTTAAATGTGAAAGGTAAGACAATAGAGCTTTTAGAAGAAAACATGAGTGAATATATTCATGATTTTGAGTAGGCAAAGAATTCTTATATAGGGCTCAGAAAGGCTAAACACAAAGAAAAATAATGAAAATTCAACTATATTAAAATTAAAGACTTCTGTTCATCGAAAGATATTATTAACAGAGCAAAACTGTATGCCACAATGTAGGAGAAGATATTTGTAATACATGTATCCTACAAGGAGCCATATCCAGAATACAGAAAGAACTACAGATGAATAATAAAAATCAGGCAATCCACTTAAAAACTGGGTACAATACTAGGATAGGGACTCACAAAAGAGAAAATCCAAGTGACAATAAGCACATGAAAAAGGAATAAATATCCTTAATTATCAGGGGAGTACAAGTAAAATCACAATGAGCTACCATTATACACACCCCTAGAATGGCTAAAATGAAAACTAGACACAACATCCAGTGTTTTCAAAGATGGGGTAACTAGAGTATTGCTTATAACAGTATAAATTTTTGCAAGCACTTTGGGAAACTCTTTGTAGTATCCTACTAAAGGTAAATGTCTGCATAACATATTGCAGAAATTCCACTACTAGGTATATACCCAACAGGAATGCATAATATTCTTACAAAATATGTGTAAAGGAATGTTCAAAGTAGCACAATTCTATTAGCCAAAAACTTAAAGCTACTCCAATAGCAACAGTGGGAGCCCACCTCTGAGATGGTCTGCAATGTCCCTGCCTCCTGGTATCCACACTCTTTTGTAGTTCCCTCTCACACTGAAACGGTTAGTCGGTGTGACCAACACAGTGTGGCAGAAGTGATAGCATGTCACTCTTCAATTTGGTTATCAAACACTGCAGCTTCTTTCTTGGACCCTCCCTCCTTTCTTCTCCTCTTCTCTCTCTCGTCACTCTCTTGGGGAAACCAGCTGCCGTGTCATGAGAAACGGTATGAGGAGACCTATTTGTGAGGAACTAAAGCCTTGAAGCTTCTGCCAACAGACACAGAAGTGAACTTGAAGGAAGTTTGCCTCGGTCAAGTCTTCAGAGATGGAGCCTGGCTGGAAGCTTAAACACAAGTCATAAGAGACTCAGAATCCCTCAGTCGAGTCGTTCCTAGGTTCCTGATCCTCAAAATTTGTGTGAGATAATGTTTGTTCTCTTAAGGTGTAAGTTTGCTGCAAATTTGGGATAATCTGTTATACAGCAATAAATAACTAATACATCTATCACCAATAGAATTGAAAATTGTGGAATGAACATAAAATGAAATGCTAAACAGCAATGGGAATGAACCAATACAACTATATCCAACATTGTAGATGGATCTCACAGATATGTTTAATAAAATAAACCAGCTACTAAAGAGTACATACATAATGATGTATTTTCATAAAGATCAAAAGCCAGCTGGAGAAATGAATCTACAGTGATAGACGTCGGGATAGTGGTTACTCTCCCATGAGTCACAGGGGGCTTCAAGGAATACCGACAATGTTCTATTCCCTGCTCTGTGTTGGTGACATGGATGTGTTCATTTTGAAAAGTTCATCGTTCTGAACAATTATGGTTATTCACTTTTCTGTATGTATGTTATCATTACACATTTTAGTTAGGTTAAAAGGGAATGTGTTGCGAATTTCTGTATAAGGATCTTTGAACAACTCAATGAACTACTGTTTGGTGATAGTTTTGTAAAAGTACAGAATCACTTGATGTGTTGTTATTGCTTATACTGATTCTTGATAAAAATCAAGCACAAAATAGTGAATCATTGTACCGTGAAGATGACTCTCTAGGGAATTAAGTTAATGAGGTCCCAGTGTATAGTTCTCTAATAATCAAATTTAATTCTGAGATAAGCTCAGCAGTGTTTCTCAAACTTTAATATGCGTAGAAATACCTAGAGGATTGACTTAAAATGGAGATACACTGCCTCTACTCCCAGAGAGTCTGATTCAGCAGGACTGACAAAGGACCACGAATCTCTATTTTAAACAGATATTCTAGTGAAACCTTGTAAAATACTGAAATAAAACTGTACAGGTGTTTTCTGCAAACCTCAGTACATACTTGTGTTTCTGAATTCCAAATAGAAGCCATAGTTCAACTGCACATACACACGATATTTGATACTTAAAAAAAAAATTCCCTCAAAATGATGGTAGATGAAAAAATAAAGCCTGAATATCAAAGCTCATATTTTAAATGTCTTTGGAGAATAAAAACAATATGAACTAAAAAGAATCACATATACTTTGCTGATTCTAATATATAACTTCTGTTGCATGCAGAGGGATGATATCTATAAAAGATACACACCTGTTGTACGATTAAATGTCACTGTAATGCGAACACTGCGCCCCCCCAACACACACACTTAAATTGCAGTCCAAATAGCCAACTTGGAATCCCCAATTAACAAAAAAGTTAAAAAACCCTCACAAATTTTAGTAAGATCATAGTGGTCTCTTAGAGGTTTATCTGTTCCTATGTTGTGTCCCTACAGTTCCAAAATCTTCACCTGGCTGTGGAAATGACCACGGCATGGAAAGCATGAGATTCTGACACGGAGGGAAGAAAAAGCAATAGCTCTCAAAGGACAAAGATCCAAATAACCTGTTTTCATGCAAATATACTCATAATGAACAAAGCGAGGCAAAAGGAATCCTGGAGACATAAGATATGTAGGCAGAATTATTTATAAGCTGTATTATTCTGAAACTGCCCAAGAGGCATCAGCAAGTCTTTAAAGGCCCCTTATGATCACTGTTACAAGTACTGCTGGAAATAACATACAGCAGTAATAAACCATGGGTAGCTACAGAAGCAGGCATACCATTTACTTTACCAAATGGGCTTTATTTCTCCTCTGTAGTCTCCTCTTAATAATATGAGCCCCAAAGTGAGGTCTGCATCTAGATTTATGAAGTAAGTGAAAATGGGGAGGTCCCAGGTCCTCATGCACACCAGCAACTCTGTATTCATGCAACAGCTTGCTGGGCAGGGCATGTGGCTACCTCTGTGTTCTGTACATTAGCTAGGCCTGTTGGTGCTCGTTAAATTCTTAACAGGGATGACAACACTACAACTGATGGAGTGTTTGAAATGCAGCTACCCCAGGTGCAAAATTATGGACCAGACTTTGAGCCCCCTCTTGCTGAGCCTATGAATTTTTCTATTAAAACTAGAACATGAAGGCATGAATAAACATGCTTATTAACATCCTCACCCTATATAGAGCAACCTTTTGGCCCCAGTGAGGCAGGTAGCATCTCCTCCTCCTCTGGGCAATGAACTTTGGAATGATCAGATCAAGATGGTGCCTCAGACTACCAGAGAATAACAAGGATGCTGGCATGCTGTAGAAGTGTACAAATACATATGCACACACATATATACACACAGATACATATATATCAAAGAAAAAAGATAGGAAAAAAGAAGAAACTTTCAGAACAGCCTTTTTTTAAAAATCAAGACTCCATTAGAAATTACATCTGTATTAAGCCAAACATTGCAGAAATGTGTTAGCCAGTGCACAACAACAATATGGAGCACTTTAGTTATTTTTCTCAAATGCTAATAAGGGCTAGAGAGTATTCAGAACCTCACATCTCACTTTGACCTATGGAGTGTACCATGAGGTAAAGAGTTGGTGTGATCCAGGATATGAGGGGCTATTAATATTGCCCTTCTTAATCTGAGAAAACAATTGTGGTTGATTTAAAAACGTCCCCGATTCTCCTCCCAGGCCTGTATCCCTGTCCTTTGCAATGTGACTTTCAGCTCCTCCCTTCAAGCGGTGGAGTTTATTTCTCTCCTCCTTGACTCTTGGTTGGTCTTGCGACTTGCTTTGACCAGTAGACTGCAACACAAGTGATGGTGTGCCAGTTCTGAGATTAGACCTAAGAGGCCATTGGGGACCAGCCAGCCATAACTGACCTGCCAGCCGACCACAGATACGTGAGAGAATCCGGCTGAGTCTGGTCTAGACCAGCACAACTGCGCAGTCTACCCATGGATTCTTGAGAAATAATAAATAGTTATTGCCTTGTGTCATTAAATTTTAAGGCAATGTGCTGCACAGCAGTGGCTACACAATCTTGCCTGACATTGTGATGAATAAATTCCCTCTCTAAATAAAGGATATTTTCTCACATTCCTTTTTGAGTCCTAGATAATAGCCATTATTATCATTTTTGCTATCTCATGTGAGATGCAGTTCTCTGTACCTTGTACATTTACTACAATTAACAGCTTTAAAAATCCAGATTTCTGGTATGGTGCTTTACCTAAATGGGAGGTCTGGTTATAACCACAGAGACACTAGTTTCTTGTCATTGACCCTCTGCATCAGAAAAGGTAGTTCAAAGGAGCAGCAGCCATTGCAGGCAACAGTGGGAAGATTAAAAGTGGCCCAGGCGTGCTATGACTGGGGACCCAGATGAAAAGTGGGTTGCATAATGAATAGGCAAACTCTCTAGTAACCTTTTCATCCTCAATTGGCACTTTGAACTGAAATTAACCTCAAAAGCTTGAGATGAAATGTATTCAGAAAAATGGCCGGTATCTTTAAATCATCATGGACAGGTACCAACCGGGATATTGGTTCCAGGATGCTCTCTGTAAGTGAGCAAAGACAGACATCCTAATATTCTTTCTTCCTAAAAACCAAACTTTAATTGCTGAGCAGACTGTTCCCAGGCAAAGAAATCTGAATATAGCCTGGTATCCAATCTATTACATATTTGAATTCAAATGATAAAAGAAACCATATAATTTTAAACATGGGCTCTCTAAAAACATTGGTGATCACAGCATTTTGGAAAATCTACAACTTGGAAGAGATTGTGAAATATCATCAAGACAAGAAAAAGAAATATTTTTATCCCCTTGGCTCCAGCAGATTTACTGCTTTGACCCAGGGGTAGCTTCACATGAACCCCTCTGCGTGGGGACAGAGGCGACAGTGGGAGAGGTTACAGTTATTAGTACTTTGAACAACTGTTACCCGTTTCCATGGTCCAGTCCGCAAATACCAGCATCGCTAGTTGCAGAGAAACACAAAATTTAAATGAGAGTGAATTTCACACTTGAGGCAACAGGCAGCTTTACATTTGGATATGACATTCTGAGCTATGTAAAAATACTACTTTGCATACGGATTATCGAACGCTTTGCCTTGGAAACCAAGTCATGTTCTGTATGCCAGGACCAAAGGAAAACTGGCAACGCTGACTGGCAGTCTTTCATTTAATTTAGAGAATTCCAAGAAGGAATATAATCTCCCCCCAGAGCATTTTTTATGAAAAAAGGAAACTAACAAACCTTTGGGACTGGATTTACAAGCACCTACAATGAGAGAAATACACCCGTTGAAAGACAGAGAAACTATAATTTTCCCCAAATTGGTAGTGAAAATGACTACAGAAATTTGCGCAATCATGCTAAATAACAGCACAGTTCACCAGATTATCTCTTTTTTTTTAACTCAAAGTTCTTGGAATGCAATATTTAGATATTTTAAAAACTAATTGCCATAATAAGAGATAGCAATTATTGGGAATCCACCACGCGAAGACTAGTGTAACCGTTTTTGTGCAGTAAGTGTTTCTCACAACAACCCGTCAACACAGGTACTACTGTTACTCCAATTTGAAAGATGGGGAAAATGAAAGGAAAATGACACATAATTCACCAGAGGTCACACTCAAAATACATCAATGATTTAAATAAATAGTTTTGATGTAAACAATTTTAACGCTGTTTTTGCCTCTTTTCACATTTATTATTATTGGCTTTTCTCTGGCTCTATAAACACATCAAAGTCAGAATTAAGAACAAAACACTCCTTTAGACCCTTCTTCTCTTCCTATTCCTCTCTCTTTTCTATTACCTCACAGTTCTCAAAATTTCCCCATTCTCCATTTAGATATCTATTTTTTCATTTATCTTCTTATTCCCAAACTTTTACTCAACTAAATTTTATGGTTACACTCCATGAAAACAACATACAGATTTTAGACGGTGAAGACTTCATCATGATGACATGCCTCTGATTGTGTCAGTGAGTGAACTAAGTGACTCAAGCTTCAGGAGGTAGCAAGTCTTCCTCTGAAGACATCCTGCTGTCCCACATTTCTTTACTAGCATGCATATCGCCATCATCACCTTCTTATTTAACTGCTGTCAAAGACACTTGAGTTAATGTTTATGTGTGTGTTTTGATAAATAAAAACTTAAGGTTGGTGAAGAGGGCAGAGAGTCTTATACTATGTGTTCTTTTCAGAGCAGATGCATTTTAATTCAGATAACTAGAAACCACTCAAACTCTTTGACCTTAAAGCTGACATCTAATTAATCTTTAATGAGTTATTAATATTCTTTGCAAAGTTTTGAAAGGTCTTGCTAGGGACTAATAAAATTATTAAAATTTGAAAAATTAGCCCTGTACCAATGAGCAGGATATTTTACTATCTTGTCAGGTGGATAATGTACTTGAATACTAAGTGTGTGGGAATGTGCCACTTTGCAAAGAATGACTTTTGGAAACATTTGCCCGGGACTCTTAAAATTCTTCGTCGCCTAATGCATAGCCTTTTCATATGTTTTCAACCAGAATTGTCTTACTTTTCACTTTTAAAAATCTAAAATAGAAGAGAAAAAGTGTATAAAATGCAAGATAGTGCAATATGAAGACTGCACGTTAGATACCATAAAGCACACATATTCAAGATTGATGGCAATAATAATTTAAGAGACTAAATATAACTGGGATTGGCTTTTTTGCCATTTCAATAGGACTGCAATATTGAAGTGGAGATCATTGTTTTCCCTTAGATAGTTTTCTTAGTTTTCTAAATTTGAACAAGATAATAGATGTGAAAAGTGCTTTGTAAAGTATAAAACACTAAACAGTTTTTATCATGGTATAATTATTAGAGACATAAGTCAGACTGCTTGCTCACATAGTTTAAGTTATAGAACATTCTCTATAGAAATGCAAACTTCTAAGAATACTATCTATAGACATTTTGGCACCATCACTTGCATTCTCTTAAATTTAACTTAAAATTTATCAACATACAGTTGAAATACAATGGAGATATTTCAGATTCTATAATACAGTGAAATGTAATTCCCTGGTAATAGCTAATGCACGTTATCTTGTGGGACTAAATAGGCAATTTCAGTGATATTACCGAACGTCTTCCTTGAGATTTGAAAAGTTTTAGATTGGGCTTTCAAATATGCATTAATTATGTGGAGAGTCTCACTAAGGTAGACATCCGGGAAGTCTATGCTCTTTGTTGCTGCGTTAAAGTGTGAGGCACATTAAGTGGTCTGCAGGCTTCCTTCCCCTTCTCTGTCTTCAGACAACTGATTAATGATGGCACAAAAACACAGTTAGTAAGATCGACAGTATCTTAAAATAGCAGAAGGATTTTTTTCCCCGGTTTCTCAGGCCTGTCGTTTTTATTACAGAAAAAAGCAAATACAGATATCTCAGACTGAGCACAACCATTGTCTCTGAAGCCAACAGGCAGTTATTTATTCCAACTTGGAAATAACTATTATGATCGATCAGGCATTTAAAATTGAGCCACTTCAAGCTGTTTGAAAATTAATACACATATTTCATTTGATTTTCCCTTTGTATTCTATCTGCTTTTGGGCCCAGGAGATAGAACTTATTTGCAATGTAGTCACAGACGCTTTCCTTCCATGTGTTCCTAGAAAATAGACTACGTTAGGAAGTTACGATATAATTATATATTGCTGTGCTATTAGTTGTAAGACGTGCTCTAATTTTAGAGAAGTTGAAATGTCAAAAAATTATGACAGAATACGTAATACAAATATTGTATGTGTGTGTATGTGAGAGAGAGGAAAGAAGAGGGAGGGGACAAATTAAAACTTGACAATAGAAAAAGTCAGTGAGTCAAAAAAGTTGCTTCTCCAAGCGTCTATCAGCACAATTATTTAAACATATTCTTTGCAAGTTTCATGTGAAAGCAAATTTCCAGGTATTTGATTTCATTTCAACATCAATAATTCTCATGGATTCTGAATCCTTTCTATCGTGATTACATCAGACCTTACCTTCTATAGTGAGACGGATCGAGAATGAATAAGATTCATCAACAGGCAAATGACGGAGGCTCATGACCAGGAGGGATCGTGTATCTTGAAGAGGCCAAGAACATTTTAAATATTCTGTTGAGAGGGGAAAAAAACCAAATGAACCACTTTGTGTCCTTCACTGTCAAACTTTCTGAAAGAGCAGTCTGTAGGTGCCAATTTTATTCCTCACTTTCCATTCATTCTTTAATCCCAGTTTGCTTGTCCTCTCCTTCAGGGAATGGGTTTTTTCCCAAAATTACCAAGTCCTAAATCACAAATCTTTTTCTTGTCCTCCATTTTTTCTTCTCCTTTTTAAGCAGCCTATGAGACAGTGATCCTTTTCTTCTTGAAAGTCATCTTTCTCTGGAATTGTATCTCTGAGTTCTCCTATTTCCTTTCCACCTTTCCCCACCTTTCTAAAGCAGGGGTCACACACACAGTTCCCCGACAGCCAGGCAGGCCACATGTAGGTGTGGGCAGGTGGAGTCTCAGCAGGTGAATCACTGGGCGTGGAGGGCCTCCAACCAGCTGGAAAGTGCCTGCCTCCCCCAGAGAGGTATGAGCCAATTAAATGTAGTCATTTGTTCCCAAACAGGAATATGGGCCCAGTGTGCCTACATCCTCTGATTCTTTAAATATGGAATAATACATTTTAAAAGGAATTTTCCCATTATCCAAAGCACATCTGCAAGTCAAATGTAGCTCGAAGGCTGCTAGTTTGTAACATCTGCTCTAAGCAAATCTTGATCTCATTCACTGGTCTTCCTTTCTCTATATCCCCCTAAATGCAGGGGATTTAATGAGTTTCTGTTCATAGCCTTCTTGGCTTTCCCCTTCAGCATCTTCTCCTCAGTCATCTCATCCAAGCCATCTCTATGTTGATGGGTCTCACATCTACACTGCTAGTTCTGATCTTTAATTTGAGTTATTAAGATCTGATTTTTTAACAAATTATTTTCATGAATGTCCCGCTCAGCACGCCTCAAACTATACATGCCAAATAGTTTTTAAACTTCAGTCAGTCATCTTTCGCGTGACTTGGTCCCAATCCAGTTCCCTCACTTAGTAACCAGGTGGCTTAGGCAAATCACTTTAACTCTCTGTGCCTCACTTTCCTTACCTGGAGATGGAGATAATAACAGTCCCTACTCCAAGATTATCCTTAGGATTAAAAAATTATTGACTAGATAGCAGGATACAAAATGGAATTTTTTTGTTGTTCCAGATTTGCAGAAGAGACCTCAAAACAACGTGTGTTAGACAATTTATTCAAGTTTTGCTAAGGAAGTATTAATCTAGTTTTGTGACGCAGCTTTTCAGTCATTTTGAAGGTACATAACAAGTGCTATGAATTAATATTTGAAGACTGTCCCTGAGCTAACATCTGTGCCAATCTTCCTCTATTTTGTATGTGGGACACTGCCACAGCATGGCCACCAACAAGCAGTGCAGGTTCCTGCCTGGGAACCCAACCAGGGCTGCAGAAGCAGAGCACACTGAACTTAACCACTAGGCCATGGGGTCACACTGAGATTTTTTTTTTTTGACAAATGTACTTGGCTTTAGCCTTTTTTTTTCTTTTAAAATTTGCACCTGAGCGAACATCTGTTGACAATCTTCTTTTTCTTTTTTCCTTCTCCCTAAAGCCCCCCCAGTACATAGCTGTGTATTCTAGTTACAGGTTCTTCTGGCTCTGCTATGTGGGATGCCACCTCAGCATGGCTTGATGAGTGGTACTAGGTCTGTGCCCAGAATCTGAATCAGTGAAACCCTGGGCTGCCGAAGTGGGTGCGAGAACTTAATCACTTGACCATGGGGCCAGTCCTTGAGATTTTCTTTAAGGAGAGTTTTTTCAGCCTATAATTTGCTGAGTTTGTGTGCTAAATGCCCTTCCAAAGGTGTAGTATGTATTGACCTATTTAATCCTCGTTAGAATCTGATAAGTCCTTTGTTAATTCCATTTTACAGATGAGGAAACTAAGGCTAATTAAATACTTACCTAAAGTAAAGAGAGCCTAAGTGGAGAAGCCAGGATAGGGGGGCAGACAGGGTGACCCCAGGGTACAGCAATTCATTACTGTCCTAGTGCATCTTTGGAGTTGTCAGAGGACTGCTGCCTTACTCTTTTCTCTCTATGGAAAGCTTTCTCTTCCCCTTATGCCAAGCATGGAGGGCTTTGAGAGAACCACTTTGAGAGCCTGGTGTGTGCCTTCTGGAAATTTGGAAATTCATGAGCTGGTATCAGAGCCATATTTGAAGATGAGAGACTAGAGTGTGGCGCTTCCACCAACAGCAAACTCCAGGGACAACTTTCTCACAGGCCACATGCTGGCCCGATAGAGGTCGTCTTGGAAGGGGATCCTCCAAAAGAGGGGTGGAGGACAAGAGCAGGGGGAGGATGGAGGGAAGAGGCCCCTCTTTTCTCTGTTCTCCACTTCTGAACTTGAGTTTAGGCCTGGGCTGGGCAAGGGAACAAGCTTTGAATTGGATTAGAAATGGAAGTTTTGATAACATAGAACCATACTTTTAAATTGGATTATGCAATAAAACTTGAGAGTGACTAGAAAAGTCACGGGATCTTTCTAGGACCTCATCCAGAAGCAAGGAAAAATGAATCAACAGAGAGGGTGAGCAGAGCGGAGGTGCAATGATGTTTTGCACATCATGGTTGGGATCACATCCATTTATTTCTCAAAAACTTTTAGACCTTCCTTGTTCCTTCCAAAATAGGGCTCCATCCTCTAATGTGGCACCCAGGACTTTTCACTGTTTGACCCTTATTCTATCCCTTTTACACATATCATTTCTCATCATTAGTCCATTGCTCTTGCTAGTCACCCTGCCTGGCATGAACTTCATACCAGCCCGCCCTTCAAATTTTACTCATCCTTTAAGGTTCAGCTGATATTCCACTTCTTCAATGAAGCATTCAGGGATTTTCCCTAATGGGATTAATCACACTTTCCTCTCACACATCTATTATTTCATCTTCTTTTAAAATATAATTAAAATCAGTGGTTTGTACATCTTTCTCATCCATTAAATTGTGAATAAATTCCTTGAGGGCAGGAAGACATGTTAGTTTTTTAGTATCCCATATAGCACTTAGGAAATGATATGGACACAAGTCTCAACAAACAATAACAAAATTAAAATTTGATGAGTATTATGATCTGAGAGCTTTCTTACCTTCAAAGTGCCATGCAAAATTCTCAGGATAATCTATACCACATGGACGTTCCAGAGGTATAATGTGTATTAACTTATTTAATCCTCATAAGAATCTGATAGGGTAGGTCCTTTATTAGTCCCATTTACAGATGAGCAAACTAAAGCAAAATAAGTATTTACCTAACGTAACACAGAGCCTAAATGGAGAAGCATAGGAGGTCAGGACTTGTAAGATCTTTGCTTGTAAAGGAAATAATGATACTTTGACACAGTGTCAAAAAGCAAACCCAGAAAGGAAAGTGTTCTACATGTCAAACTGGTCCCTGTATTTAAATATTAAGAAATTACAGTTTTTGAATGAATACATGTCAAAGAAGTAAAAGTAAATATTCAGTCATAAGTAGATAAAAACTCCAAAATACATTGGACCATGAGCCCAACTAGTAAGGCACAAAGGGTCTGTGTATATGTATGAAAGGTGTGTGTGCTGGAAGGTAGAACTTCTGAATGACTCACTTTGTGGAAATAAGAATTTATTTTGTGCACTCTCAGATCCTCAATGTGGGGCTCTGGAAGCAAGCAGCAAGAGTAATCGTGGATTATTCTAGGCAGCTAGCCAGCGATATTTACCAAGACACAAGAAGAATTTTAAACACAGTTAATATTGGGTAGCTGTATAAAAACAAAAAGGATTGAGACCACTCAGCATCTGCAGAATGCAAAGAAAATTCCTCGGCTCATTATTTATGTTAGATGATGAACAAGACTTATAATCACCTTCTGATTTATAGCATCTGTCATCATGTTTGGTCCAGTTGCACAGGCAGGTACATTGGCTGGTATCAAGGTCCCACCGAGAACTACTATTACTGATGTGGTGCAGCAGGCAGCTTAGGCTGTGGAAATAGGTTGGACAAACAGAAAGCATCCTCCCTCCATCATTAAATTGAGCATAGGCTATTATGGAACTTGACATCTCAACTATGCTCTTGGCTGTATCAGTCACTCTTTTTGCAATCTACACATGTGGGGAGAACAAGAGAACAACCTAATCAAACTTACTGATTACTCAGGTACTCAGGGTTTTCTATGGAATCTTAATTTTCTCTATTTTCCTTAAATTTTACAAGCAGACAGCTACAATATTTAGTATTAACAACTATTGTCTCACTTTATAGATATGTAATGTTTGCGTGAACTTTACTGATTATCTAGTTCCCCATTACTAATTACATACAAGTTACCTTGGACAAGTTACTTAATTCTTCCCAGATTCAGCTTCCTCATTCATAAAAAGGGGATAGTAATGGAATCCCAACCCAATTAGTTGTTCTGAGGATTAGGTGAGTGAATTGATGAAAAATATATCTCTTGTATATTAAGTACTGGGGAATAATAATATGAATGAGTTTTAATCATGTACAAACAGTTATAATACAATATGATGGGAGATGCTATGGAAGGAAAGGATTTAGTATTTCTGTTTGTTTAAATATACTGAAAAATAAAAATCCCTCAAGAATTTTAATAGGCAATAAAAGTGGAGAGAGGAAAAAATTTATTAGCAGGAAAGCAATCAACAATGGCACCACATTTTCAAAGTGCATGGTGCTTAGGGGAATGACTAAAGGAGGCGGGGTATGCCTGAAAGCAGTCAAAATGACGCTAGCAACAGATTGATGACGAGTCTTTAGTGCCCGAAACTCTTCATGGAATTTTGACTTCATCACATAAAGCATCAGTCGGTCATTGAGGGTTATAAGGTTATGGCATGATTAAGTTCATTTTTAAAGATCTGAGACCTTATAGAGGATGATATGAAAAGGGGAAAGAGTAGCTCTCAGCCTTCTTCAATGGGTCTGTGCTAAAAAATAATGCCAATTTGAATATTAACTTTTTGGAAACACAGGAAGACAAATCTCCTCGAGACCAGATGCACCATGCCTCAACTCCATGACTTTGTATCATTGCACCAAGACTCCCTTCTGCTTCCGCAGACAATGGGGAGATGAATGCATTGGTAATGACGTCCCCATCAGTCCTCAACTATATCCCTATTTTAAAACTGAATTTGCACAATAGCTTTTTGAAAGGCCTGTCACTTCTTCAGTGTCGCCTCTCTGTCGCACTTCTCTGTGGGAGCTGACATTTTGCTGATACTTCATCAGGCTGGACCGCCCGCTGAGAACCAGATTGGTAAGGGATATGCATCTCACTGCTGGAAAGGATGGGAGATGTATTATTTAAATACAATTTATTTTATAGCAACTTTAAAAATCAGATTTAGAATGGCTTCAGAGAGGTTAGAAATATATTATTGCATCTCAGCTCTTCATGTTTGGCGATGTTTAAGACATTTAATTGTTCTTCTACTGGTTTTTTATTTGTTCATTTTGTTTTATTTTATTTTACATGTACTCATTTTTTTCTGCCTTAGATAACTGCTTTCTTTTTCACAACAGAGCATCATAAAGGAAATGCTAGCCCTGGTTTAGGGTAGGTGTGTTACAGGAAGTTGGAAAACAGTTTAGAGGTTGTTTAAGGGAACAGATGGTTCCTTTAGATCTGAGTCAATGCTCCGACTACATGAATTCTAAGAAAAAGAGCGGGGAGTCTGTGTCTACACATAAAGCAATCCAACATTTTTGTTTGTTTTTCAAGCTTGAATCAGTTCAGTCAAACAATTGAATTTTGTTTTAAAAATAAAACAGACTGAACAGTGAATGTTTTGTTGGTTGGAACTATTTGTTGGTTAATTTAATTTAACCAAAAAGGTCAAACTAGTTATCTGTTTAGAAACTGCAAAGTAAAACTGACACCTGAAAAGTAAAGAGAAAGTACAAGTTTAAGAAATCATGCTGTGTGTTCAAAATGCAATATTTGCCAGCCAGGGGTATACTGGAGCTGTTACTCCCAGCTCAGGAAAGTCAATCGTTAAATTTTCAGGAATTTCGAAAGCCAGTTCACACCGGTTGCTTGAAATCACCATGGTGGAGGTATTACACTGTGGAAATTGGCAAATGCTGCAAACCAGGGTTTTTGTATTTCAGAGAACCAGTTGTTAAACATTCACCAGATTACCTCTACAGCAGGTTCACATCTGTGTTCAGCATGGTTTTCATGATGTTTAATGATGTTTGAACACCATCATTTCACGATGATTCATCGTTTCATGATAGTTGATGGTATGATGCTTAAAATGTAAATTGTATTTGGAATTCGTATCTCCCTTCTAGTGTCTTCTCCCCCATTCTCTCTAATTTGCTCTCTTTCAGTAGTGGAGGGGCCATATTTGTAAATGGTCATGAAAAACATGGCAGAATTCAGAGAAGAAAGAACAAAATGACTGAGAGAGAAAATGGGATTTCTGAAGAAAGGGAAACAAAGTGTTCAGAGGAAAGATTACTATGTTCTTTTAGCTTTTTTTTTTAAGTTTTAGTGGTGCTGCCAAGCTATGTTCAATATCCACATCATGTGAAACAGGAGAACGCAGTCAAATCAAAATAATGACACATTCAAGTAGACTGGAGGAAAAACGTCTTCACTATTTGGAAAGTTAAAACCACCAGATAATACTTTAAGAACAGATAACTATCTCGCTTGGATATTTAGTCAATAATTGGTCTGAAGATGATTTATTTTTCCTCCAGATTGTTAAGGGGGAAAATGGTAATGACTATAAGGACAGACATTATAATGGAGAAAAATATTCACCCATAGTCCAAACATCTAGAGATGGCCACTGTTACCAACTGCTGTCCTTTCTACTAAAATTTTCAGTATACATACATGGGTAGATGTTCTTACAAATTTGGGTCATTTTCTATATACATCATTTAATGTCAATGTAATGTCAATTCTCCTGACATTACACGTTCTTCCAAAATATGAATCTTAATGGCCTCAGAATAGTCCACTGATGTGTTATATAATTTGTTTAATCATTCTCCTTCTGATGGATAATTAAGTTGTTTCTATTTTATACTTTTGCTATTATAAATAATGCTGTAATAAAGAACAAACTGGGACTACTTCTCAGATTTTTTGATAAAAGCCCTGATATATAAGGCTAGTCTACGCTTCACAGAGATGGTACATTCTAACCAAGGATGTGAGAATGTCTATGAAGCCACAGCTGCCCCACTCAACACTGTTTAGAAAGCGGAAAAAAGAAAAATACAACATACCATAATCCAGAGAGTTTTCTGCCACAGTGAAAAGAACATTTTTTTTAAAAAGAATTATTTTACTCAAGTATTTGTATCTATAACTTCCAAAAAAATTGGAATTTATATAAAGCCAATATCTTTAGAAATAGCTTTTTTGGTCTTTGCTGCCTCTAAAACATATTACCTTGGATAGCCTATAATATTTTTACAGTTCATTATGCAGAGTAACTAGGTCCTAAAATTCTGTAAGCACTATAACAAGATATTTAGTGAAATGTTGTATCCTTTTTTTCCAATACAGGTCCTTTTTTAAATGCCATACACATTCTTTGTGGAGTATGCATGAAGCATTTTTAATGAGTCCTATCCTTTGGTTCCATTCATTTGCCTAAATATCTTATTATGATGATTATATAATTTGTGTTTGTGTCTGTGTGTGTAAAATCAGATAATAGCATATAATACTGAAATTGAAGTGGACTAGGAGTCAGGGAATATTTTTGCCTGTTCAACACATTATCTCACGTATCACGTTGCCAATCAAATTAGAATACTATTACTCGTCACCAGGAATCTCTCAGGACTATCATGATACAGTCATCTGGGGTTTGAAATCCCAGAATGGAAGAGTTGTAATGTAACTATTAAAATTAATATTTTAAAGAATGAGCAGTTTATCTTCCTCTGCACTTGTTTCTAAATAGTCTATTTATATCACCTGACAATTGGAACAGTGTAAACGTTATCACTATCTGCTTAATAATTATTGCATTAAAGTGAAGTTAGACAAGAGAAAATGTCACTTCACTGTGGAAATAGCAAGTAACTACCTTTTGAATATGTAAATTCTTACCTTTAAGGTTTTGTTTTTTTTTTTTTAAGCAAACACATAGGTTAGGGATAGCCAACTGCTGCACGGGCAGACTTTTACACTGTTTGAAATGCTTGTCAACAGTGCCCGAATGACAGCCCTAAAGTAAAAACTATCTAGCTATATCCAGAAAAATCATCAGGCAAAGACGTTGTTCCCTCTCTTTCTCAAGGGTTATCCTTCAGGGCAGCAATGCATTTCCCCAAATCATCAGACGATTAGCTACTAGGTGTTACATTTTATATTTACATTAAGTTTCTGGTTTTATTTGCTTGCTGGTTTATAAAAAGTCCTGAGCACTGAAAGCTAATTCAGATAACTGTTCACACCTCATAATATCACAGACAATCACAAGCAACAGACTTTTGCTAACCTGTATTAGTCACATTTGAAATAGTAATGTAAAAAATACCGTCTTTACCATGCAGCCCCCAGCTTCCCTGGAGTTCTCAAGTTCCTGAGTTCCCCCGTGGGTGGAGTAGAGGGTGAGAGAGACAGGGCTAACAGAGGTTGTGTAAGAGTCACAAGCAAGAAAGGAGATTGTAGGGTAGTTGTGCTACAGGCTCTGAAGCAGATTCAGTTTAACTAACCACTTTCTATCAGCCTATAATGTGCTTCCACTGACAAGAAGGATAAACACAGTCTAGTGGATTCTTAAAGTGTCTTTCAGTATAACTTTCAATAGTATACTATGGTAGATTGGTTCCAAAGATGGCTTCAACCATATCTCCCAGCCTGCAGGTCCTTGCAATGAGATATTGCTACTCTTCGTGTCAGGGGTAGAATCTCTTTCTCCTCCTCTTCAATCTGGTTAGACTTATGTCTTGCCTTAACCAACAGAATGTGGCAGAAATGATGATGTGTGGCTTCTGAAACAAGGCTTTTTGACGTGTTGAACCTTCTGCCTTCACACTTTTGGGATGCTCCTTCTTGGACTGTTATCCCGAGACTGCCACTCTCTGAGGAAGCCGAGGCTAATCTTGTGGAAATGCTGTGTACAGCAAAGGCCAGGTTCCTGCTGAGAAGCCCAGCCAAACCCAAGTCCCAGCTGACCTATTAGCTAGAAGCAGCTACGGGAGTGACTCCAGGTGAGACTAGCAGGAGAACCATCTCCTCAACCCACAGGATCAAAAGAAATAATAAATCATTGTTTTAAGCCACAAAATATTGGGACGGTTTGTTACACAACAGTAGGTAATTGAAACATGTATCCTAACACAGTATCTCATAAAGCAGTTGAGAGGGGTAAGCACTTACAAAAGCTAACAACTTTGTTGACTTTCTTGGTTATCTTGTCTAGGTAATGACTTATCCATGGTACAGGCCTTTCCCATGTAACCAGGAAGACAATCACAGTTGCCAGATTTTTTGTTGCACTGACTTCCATTCTTGCAGCATCCACAGGAGAACTGGCACTGTGGTCCCCAGAGGCCATCGGACAGGCTTGTAATATAAAAAGAAAGAGAAAGAAAGGAGCTAAGACTTGTAATAAATCTCAAGATGGTCCCAGATTTCTGCTCTTGCCTAAGTGAGTTGCAAGTTGGAAGTGTGTGTATGAGTGTGTGTGTGTGTGTGTGTGTATGACTGAGCTGCAAAGAAAGAAACATTCAAGCAGCCTCCAAGGATTTACAGCACTTCCAAAAATACTCCCTGAAGAAATCAACATGATGCTATATCTTGTCACTTTGGAAACACTGATACAGAGGTTGGCTTTTTGCTGAAAATGTGGTTTTTCAGACAGTAACAATGGAAGCAATTTTGATATATGTCTTCGGAGGCAGTTGCACAGAACAAAACCTGAAAGTGAGATGTAATTTGTAAAGGAAGCCTAGGAGGTGCGGTGTTCGGGAAGTTGTCCCCAAATGGTTGCCTGAATCCTGTTCTCCCAGACTTTGCTTCTTTTGTAAGCCAGAATAGTCACTCTCGAGGTTTGTAATTTGTGTATTTTAGAAGAGTGACCAATGCATAAGGTGGGGAGAGAGGAACATGCGCTGCTTTGTTGAATGCCCTTTGAACTGGAAAAAGATGATGGATGCTACAGGGACCACCGAGGGCTCAGGGAGAGGTTTCAGTGTATGTTGTACTGTTGAAGCCCCCAGAATTAGAAACCTGGTAGAAAACATTCTTTTAACACAGGGAAAACAGTGAAAGTTTCCTAAATACGTGACAATTGTGGAAAGTTATGTTAAACCAAGTTGGGCTGTGAAGTATCTTCCTGTCCTGGGCAGAGTCTCTGGGTAATAGAATTATTACATTTTCTGGAATGTTCATACCATTCCTGGCTATTATCTGTTGATCACGTACTCTGTGCCAAGCACTTTACATAAATTAGCTTATATTTCCATAAATATCACCATATGACACAAGCAACTTTATCTCTATTTTACATAAGAAACCGAGGCTCTGAGAAGTAAAGTGACTTACTCTGGGTCACACAGCTAATAAGGAGCAGAGTCAGGATTTGAACCTAGAACCTCTGGCCTCTGAAACTGGTGCTCTAAGCCACTTAAACCCCACTTATGCTGCCATACTACGTGAGCAGCACCTTTCAAGTCAATTAACCTGCTTTTAGAGATCCACCAGAGTTCAAAATCTGAAGTTCGTTCAAAATGGAACCACTGTAACAAAAATCTGTCCTTCTTTTGGTGACACAACAGTTGAATGGGCCTCCTTAAATGAACTCAAGTGGCTCGCTGGGCCAGAGTTTTCCACGTACAGAGGTCTGCCTGCAGCTGGGGGCAAAGTACCCCGGGCTACAAACTAATCAAAACAAGGCAAAGACATTGGCTGTCTATTTTTTTTCTCTCTCTCTCCCTTTTTTGCTATTTCACAAATTAGTGTAGAAACTAGCTCTTCTGCTCTTAGAAGTCATTGCTGATGGGCTAAACAAGGCCTGGTGCTGATTGTGGAGAGCAGCGTTCATTAGTGCCATTGAAACAATTTGCACTCTTTAATTAACTATTCATCTGCAATCTAGACACAGGTCTGGAGCTAAGATTTTTAAAGATATGTCTGGCTCTCGGAGCACTTGGTCTACTTCACTCCTAAAATAGAGAAAGAAAAACAACAGGCCTGATTTGCATCATGCTCAACTCTTGGAGAGCTCTTTTCGCCTTGATTTCAGCTGTCAATCAAGGTGATCCCATTCACCCGCTCCAGTCTGATTCATAATTTCATTTTGTGGTTAGACAAAAATATCAGAATTGGACAAAGTTATCTGATTGAAAAATAATATGTTTTCCAGAGATTATGGTGACCTCTCTATTTTGCTGATTTACATATACTTTCAACTCATTTTCCTTCACAGTGGGAATCTCAGAAGCATTTTCCAATATACTACATTCAGCAGCTGCTTTAAAAAAAGTTATCAGAATAAATTAAATGTACCCAGGTGTGTGTATATGGTATTGTCTCCTCATGCGTTGACGTCCAGGGCATGACTTCTCTAGTGGGGAAATGAATAAGGGACTGACTCTAGGCTTACAAGTCAGTTGAAGCAGGAAGAGATTCAGAGATTGGCATGGGGCCCACTCTCATACCATATTAAACACCTTTGTGTAAAGTCAGGCTTCAGTTTCCCCAAGTTCTTTCCCCCTTTGCTTAGAAAGTTGCAATCCAGCTACATAAATGGCTCACTGTCCATGAAATCTAGATGGACATTGCTGCTCACAGACTCCAGTTCCATAGCCACAGTACCTGGAGAGTCTTACCTGGAAGAGTCTTACTCCCAGTCAGCTCCGGAAAAGTCCGCAGACTCTCTGAAGATGACAATGCAAGGAGCAATGTGTAATACTTGAGGGCCAGAGACAGGCTTCAACCCCAGTGCCTGCCTCCGGAAGTGGGCCCAACAGGAGTACGGCTTCCTTTCCAACCCATTGGCTCCTCCTGATTTTAAACAAGATTGCCCTTCGGATCATTTCAAAGGCAAAAAGGGCACTTGCTATTAGTTTTCATAATTTTATTTGTTATATATTTAGTCTTCCTATATATTAAAGAGAAAAAAATGCTGTGATAATTTCCCCTGAATAAAATAGTAACAAGTGCTTAATTAAGAATGCATGATAACATGAAAAAAATGGATAAAGAATAAAAATTGGACCATGCACATTTACGTGTTCATTTAAGAAAATACTTATTGAGCAACTCCTATATGTCAGGATTGTTCTAGAAGTTTGGGGCTACTTCAGTCAACAAAAAAGACAGATATCCTTTCCCCCACGGGGCTTAGCTTCTAGCAGGAAGGACAGGCAATAAATATTAGACATAATAATAATTAAAATGTGTTATAATAATAATAACATGTTAGACGATGATACATACCTTGGAAAAAATTTTCAAAGTTCAAGGAGTCTCGCAAGTTGCAATTTTAGGTAGGGTGGTACTGACAAGATTCAGTGAAACAGTGACATGAGACTCTTTGAACAAGCAAAAGAGCCATGTAGATGACACTGAGGGAGAAGCATTCCACGCATCCACAAACCAGGGACAGCCATCACTAACATCTTGGAATACTTTTTTCCAAATTTTATATACATCTACATACAC
This sequence comes from Equus asinus, assembly GCF_041296235.1. Classification (NCBI taxonomy): domain Eukaryota; kingdom Metazoa; phylum Chordata; class Mammalia; order Perissodactyla; family Equidae; genus Equus; species Equus asinus. The sequence continues at coordinate 50,777,491 of NC_091794.1, forward strand.
ATATATTTATATATTTTACTTAAAATTAGAATCATGCTGGACATAAACTTTGTTTATAGATTTATAAAAAATACTTATGTAATCCTGAAAAGTTTGAGGAAGGACCACACTGATAACCAAATTGAAGTTTTCCAAAATTTTTCTATGGTTAGAATGTTTGAATTGTATTTGTTTGAATGATCAATCTTTAGATATAAAGAAAATGATTCTTTGACACTGGAAGCCAGCAGCGCCCTTGTTGAGTTCAGCTCAAAGTCGTGATTGGCCAGCTTTAATCTTCTTAAGATACGAGCCTCTGCCAATGTGATCTTTCTTCCTTTGCTCAAGCTAGCAAGGGGACAGCGAACAGCAGTGACTGAGAAGACAAGGTTGAATAACTTTATTGCCCGGTGTCTCCGTTTCCTCACCTGCAAATCGGGGATTAATAAAGCTTACCCATCTCCTGAGGACACTGGTGGATTAACTAATTAATGATCATATGGTGCTGAACAAAGGCTGAGTGTTCTTATTAGAGAAGAAAGAGAATTTATCATCAGATTGTACCTTTCTGGCATCTGTTGCCTTGGTAACCAGATTTGCAGGTGCAACTGCCATTTTTGGCACTGTATTCCAGGGTGATCTCCTCCACACACTGACATTCTGAAGAGCAGCCAGCTCTGTAGGCCCCCTTGGGACAGGCTGCAAGCAGATTGAGGCAAACCAGTCACCTGAAAACCACGCTTTGTTTCTTTCACATTGTTAGTGCACGGCCATGTTGTTCTGTGGGGCCTGATTATGGGGAAAACAAGGGGATCATCCTGACTGCCAAAAAAATAGGGAAACAAATGTCTTTCAAATCAGTCAATTCATTTGCTTTTTGGCAACGGGATGAGAACAGTGAAGCCTGAGCTACTTAAAAGGCTTTGGTGCTTCCGGGAGAGAAATTGCTTCTCAATGTGCTCCATTGGTGCCTATAGTTAGTATTCTCCAAGGACTGCTAAGGCCTGCCAGGCCCCATATTCCTCCTGCTGCAGCCTGGAGATGATGGAGAAGCTTCCATGTGAAGGCTCGCCATTGTTTCCATTCCCTTTCGTTATACGGTAATCGGAAATAATTTTACATCATGTAGGTAACACAAAACTTTCATTGTGACAGCTGCACTATCCTGGCCACATCTTGGGAAATGGTGCTTGGCTTTTCTTTAATTATTTTCCCCTAGCTGTTAAGTTTTAGGGATGTTGGTCAGCACAGGAATTCTAATTTGAAAAAGTCTCAACTTCTCATTCAGGAAAACATACCCTTAGTTCTCTCTTTGAGGAGTTACTTAGAGTAATTCAATTCCCTTCCCAAAATATCTCTCTGACAATTTTTTTCTCCCCCATTACAGATGTCCATGGGTCTTATCAAATAAAAGATCCTTCAAGTGCTCTCCAGGCTCAAGGTAATTGCATTGTATGCCCATATAGGCTTTGCTGTCGAAAGCTGCTTGAAGAGAACAAAATAAGCCACTTGACTTTCTGGTGGGTGGAAATTACTAGCATCTGCTAATATCTGCTATTATTAGTTGAGATAATTTAAAGCTATGGTTACAATGCCAACATGTAGGGTAATCCTTGTCCCAGTTGCCAGTGGTACAGTTACGCCTAAAACAGAACCTAACTATTAACAGGGCCCTTTTTCACTATTAATATTATTATATTTGGATAATAAATTATATGCTCCCTCTCTCATCTTTCCTGTGCCTTCCAAGTTTTGAGTCCTTTCCCAGTCCCACCATGCCTCAAGGTCTCTTACAACTATTGTCTTCCTGGATGTAGGCCGCTTCTTGCTCGTTCCAGAACACTCGCCTCCCTGTATTGGCTTCCACACCCTCCTCTTCCTGGTTCAGCACGTATAACAGTGGTTCAGGGGACAACTCAGGCGTGATGGAATACTTAAATGCAACAATTGTGTATATTAAGAAAATATAACTGTGGAAATATGATTAGAAAAAAAGGGAAAGTACAGGAATTAACCTCTTTCGGCAATCTAGTGTCTCCTCAGGGCTTGTTATGCATTGAAATGTGTCCTCCTAAAATTCGTATGTTGATGTCCTTACCCACAGTCCCTAGGAATGTGACCTTATTTGGAAATTGCGTTGCTGCCAATGTAGTTAGTTAAGATAAAGTCACAATGGAGAAGCATGGGCCTCTAACCTAATAAGACTGGTGTCTTTATAAATAGGAGAAATTTGGACACAGAGACGCTTAACAGGGGAGAAGACCATGCGAAGGCTGCAGTTATGCTGTCATAAGCCAAGGAACCACCAGAAGCTGCGAGAGAGGCCTGCAACCCATCCTTCCCTAGCACCGTCAGAGAGAGCACGGCCTGCCAGCACCTTCATCCTAGACGTCCGGCGCCCAGAACTGGGAGCCAATAAATTTCTGTTATTTAAGGCTCTCAAACGGTAGTACTTTATTATGACAGCTTCTAGAAAACTAATACATGGTTGCAAACTCAAACTTCTCAGGACCAGGCAAGTGGCATTGAGAAATGAAGCCTCAAGGCTAAGCAAGAAGAGGCCTGAGGAATGGGAATGTGGATGTTTTTTCTAAAGACAGTCACATTCAAAATGCTAACCACCACTACCACCACCACCATCTGCTCTTGACATTTTTTTTTTTAAAAGATTGGCACCTGCGCTAACACCTGTTGCCAATCTTCTTTCTTTTCCTTGTTCTTCTTCTTCTTCTCCTCCCCAAAGCCCCCCAGTACATAGTTCTATATTCTACTTGTAGGTCCTTCCAGTTCTGCTATGTGGGACCCGCCTCAGCATGGGCTGATGAGCCGTGTTAGGTCCGCACCCAGGATCCGAACTGGGAAAACCCTGGGCTGCCGAAGCAGAGGGTGTGAACTTAACCACTTGCCCATGGGGCTGGCCCCTGCTCTTTGAATTTTTGACCAGATGAATTACGATTTAAATGATTTTTCCCAAAACATCTGCTATTACCTTATAAAATATTCAGAAGTTATTACTAAAAAATAGAGTGTGTCTTGTTAGCCTAGAGGAGGATAACAGAAGTGATGCTGTTTCTAGGTGTCTTCTTCTGTTAGCCTGTTCTAGGAGGTATATGATGTTCTAGAACACACCATCTGCACCCGCATTGTTCACATTTATCCATATCCTCTTCCCTTCTGCTCCACTTTGCTTATCCAAGCCTAGCCTTTCCTCATGACCCGGGTTCAGTTTTCTATGATGCCTCCACTGGCTCTCTTATTGGAATATCCAAAATTTACTCTCTGTTTTAAAGGGGCACAGCTTTTACAAAATAGGTAAGATCCACAGACATTCAATGAAAAATACAATATAAGACTTTAAAAGGTCTGTGTCTTGAGAAACGGGTCACGGCATTCCTGAAGCCACTCAGGAAGGATTTTCAGAGGAGGGCATATGGAACAGGAGAGGAGCAGAGAGGAGATTGTTTCAGGCTCACAAGTCCTTGCACGCAGCTTCAAGATGGGATGGTGGGCACCCAGAGCTGGCCAACTGGGAGAAACCCTAAAAGTTACTGATAGGCTGAAGTATTTAATGATTATATTTTCTTGTATCTTTTGCAACATGTGATTGATGGTGAAAATGCAAAAGGAATAGCCTGTTTTAGACATTTTAGAAAATAATTGCTTTGCACTAGAACCCAGAAATAGAGGAAACTTATTCCGGGCCTTTGATATTCAACTCCTATAAACTATCAAATGTCCATTTAAATGAACAATTAATAATCTTCCTTCAATAAATAAAGTAAACACTGACTGAAAAAAATGTAAAGAATTCAGAAATATTTTGCTTTCATTCATCAACATCCAGACTCTGTAATGTAAGGAGGCTAAATAAAGACTAGAACATCATCATATGTATGTGATATGACTATATAAAATGCTATGTTTTTTAACTCTCCTTCTTTGTCTAACATATTGTCAGTACTTTTATGAGCATCCTTGCTTCACCTAGGGAGCAAATTTAGCAAATTTAGCCTGTGACTTACTCAGATGACAAAACCTCCCATAGCACCCTGGCTCACACATTCGGGCGCCACACAACCTGTGGCAATGGCCATTGTTGGTGCAGTTACGTTTCTTTTTGCAGTTCTTCCCAAATAATCCTTTTGGGCATCCTGGAGGGTGAAAGGACAAACAAAGCAAATATTAAGCCACATGCAACACTTGCTCGAGCTATTTTTACATGAAATAAGGAGCTTGCAAAAGGTTAGATGTTTCTAACCTGATTGGACTGAGGCTAGCTAGATCTTTTGAAAGCCACAAATATGATTGTATATCCTCTCCCTAAAATCCTACAATGACTTGCCATTGCTGTCAGGTTAAAAATCCAAAACCTAACAAGACCTGTGAGCCCCGTGCTGGCTGACTTCACATTGAGCTAGTGTCTCCCTGACTGCCTTTCGCTCCATCAGGTTCCTCTAATGCACCTCACTCTTTCCCACTTTAGTCTGGCAACATGTGGCACCCTCAGTCTGGAATGATCTTCCCTCACTCTCCCCCCTTCTCGTGTCTCCTCATTCTGCAGGCTTCTGCTTAAGTGGCAGTTCTCTAGAAGTCTCTCCATGGCTCACACAGTCTGCATTGTCTGCATGGTCTGACCTCCAAGCAGACATTGATATTTAATTTGTAATACCTACCAACATTTGTAACCTAGGTTTGCTTTGAACAAGACCATAACTTCCACATGGAAGGACCAGGGTCTTTTTAATTTTTTTGTTGTTGTTACAATATCAGAATGCCTGGCACAGTTTCTTGCAAACACTTAACATATATTTTTTGAATAAATGAATCACCGTTGTTCAGGGGGATAAATAACTAGGATGCCCACAGGAGCCTTCCTGCACCTCCGAAAGCAAAGTGGACTTAGTTTCCATCTCCCCAGTTCCATGACCTGTGAGAATCTATGATTTCTGGCAATCCCTGAAGACATCTATCTTCGTTGATTCTCTGCCTTCAGCTCTTGGGCCTGTAAAGGAGGGTTTTCTGGGTGCTTTATCCACCCATGAAAGAAATGCAGCCTCTTCACTGGTTTCCATGAAAAATCCACACACAGCACTCATTGGTATTTTGTGAGTTTTTCATCCATCATTTCTCTTCTTGTTTCCTCTCTTCTGTTTCTTTTCTTTCTTTCTTTCTTTCTTTTTTTTTTTGCTGAGGAAGATTAGCCCTGAGCTAACATCTGTTGCCAATCTTCCTCGTTTTTTGCTTGAGGGAAGATTAGCCCTGAACTAACATCTGTGCCAATCTTCCTCTACCTTATATGTGGGGAACTAGCACAGCATGGCTCACGAGTGGTGTAGGTCTGTGACCAGGATCTGAACCCACAAACCTGGGCTGCTGAAGTGGAATGTGCTAAACTTAACCACTATGCCATGAGGCCAGCTCCCCTCCTCTCCTTTTTGTCTCTGATTGTCATCTCTTTTCCTCCCCAATTTGCCCAAAGAGCTCCATTTTTTTCTTCTGTTGTGCAGAGCAAATAAATTCTCTCCAGCTCCTATGTCCAAACCTGCACACACAAACTCAATTTTTTGCTTAGAGGAAGAAAAAGCCTTTCTCTGTATCAGGATTCATCCCACTTGGATCACAGTTGGAGATTTAAGCCTCATTTATTTTGTTCTATTACATATATCATTGGTCAAAGCAATTGTACTTTTGTACATATAGATACACAAACACACACACAAGACATAGCCTTTTATGTCTTCACAAAGGCCACCTTGAAAAATACAGATGCAACTTTCACTTGGTCTATTTCTCATTAGAAACCTCAAGAACTTCAAGAGTTGTCTCCTCTCACCAGCACCAGGCATTCCTACCATCTTCATAGGTTTGCCCAAGCATCCCTGGGGGCACTGGCACTACCCAGTGAGAGCATCACAGGTGCCTCTGTTCTGACCATCACGGATGCTGCCACACTCTTTCCCACTGGCCTTTGGGGAACAAGCTATGAAGAAAATGGAGAAGGTGAACAAGCAGTATAATATACTTATTGTAATACAAATGAAGGGGAAAAAAGCTTGTCTTTCTATTAGAATGGATACCAAGTAGTTAAAATCTCTGTAACCTGCAGACTCAGGAAGAGTCTCTGGCAGGTTCCTAGTTAGGATGGCGTAATCATTCCTGGGAGAGCACTGGCACAGCTAGTTAACATGATAATGACAGAGGTACTGCTAACAAGGTTCACATGAAAAATTTACCTTGTTCCTTAAACTCTAATGCTCACATTTCAAAGCTATTTAGACATCTATGCTGTATAACTCTCACCAACATTAATGAGAAACTGAACCATCCATTTTGAAAAAGGGGAAGAAAACGTAGAAAAAAAGTCATGAATTTTTAACCAGGAATGAAAGCAGCTAAGACCATCTTGAGTGTCCCAAGGTATTTTGCATTGTCAAAGATTGAGGAAGTCAAGCAAACAACTGTTTTCTTTGGTTTGTTGTTTTTTGGGGAAGTGTTCAGTATTCCACTAAAAAAATAAATTGGGAAAAATGTCTGTGACTTTAAGTTTAACTTGAGTAAATACATCCCCTAAGATACTTTCAGTAACCATTTTAATTGCCATTTTATTGTAATTGGCTAAATATTATAAAACTACATTCCTATCACCTCCTCCATCTACCCACAGACACTATTCCAGATGTTAATATAGAAGCTTGGCTCCTTATTCACTTTTTTCTTTGTTTTCAAGCTCTAGGCTACTATGAAAAGGAAGGAGAAAAACAAAAGGAATGAGAGAGTAAGAAACTGGCAACAAACATTGGAGGAGGCCTCCCTTGTTAATTTACATGTAGTAAGTCTGAATTCTTATAGCAACAACGGAGGGAACAATTTTAAAAATGACCTGGAAAATGAAGCTAAGGAAGTTCAAATAGGTTGCATTGTATCTGGATTATAGCAAGCCATCAAGATCGGCAAACCAACACCGTTGTCTGACACTTGGTTGGAAAGTAGAATATGATGTCACATAGTATAAGGATTTGCTAAATATTTCATTCGCATCAAACAGAGCAACCCTGGAGAAGAAAAACAAATATGCCCCAAACCATGGTTGTATAATTTGGAAGAAGTCATGAATCTTCCCTTCCATGTATAGCCCATTCACTTGTCATATGAAAATTCTCCTATCTTTCCTTTCTACTGGAAAGAGTCTCACAATGTGAAATGTCTTCAAAAGAAATGGAGTTCTAAAATGTGCTATTAAAATTAATAATACGTGGTAACTTTTAAATTGTTCCATTATAATGACTTGAAGAAATTCCTAAGATATCAAAGTAGATATTTTCATTATAGACAGAGAAAGATATCAGGCTAGAAGATCTAAATGCAAAAACTGACTTTCCAGATCCCTGCTGGATGCTCTTTTTTAAATTTTATTTATTTAATTAATCAATTAATTAATTGATTAATTTTTTTGAGGAAGATTAGCCCTGAGATAACATCTGATGTCAACCCTCCTCTTTTTGCTGAGGAAGACTGGCCCTGAGCTAACATCCTTGCCCATCTTCCTTTACTTTATGTGTGGGACGCCTACCACAGCATGGCTTAATAAGCAATGCCATGTCCGCACCTGTGATCCAAACGGCTGAACCCTGGGCTCTCAGAGCGGAATGTGGGCGCTTAACCACTGCACCACTGGGCCAGCCCCTGAACATTCTTTTTAAATTTCCTTTGCTGCATTTGAAGAGCTGGTACTCTCAAAAATATGGGTGATGAATGATTGGTCACTTCCATTTATTGCAGTTTACAGGGAGTTTTAAGAAAATGTTCCCACTACCCCTTTTTGTTAAAGAATTCATGAATACTTTTTTCATTTCTCCTAAATGGATTGTTGTTTCTGTTTTTGTAAAAAGAATGAAAGAAGGACAGAGAGGAAGTGCAAAGAAGATATAAGCTTCTGGTTTCAGACATAGCCTCCCCTTTACAAGGCCAGGTGAACACTTGAGAGATTCCCAAGGTTTTCCAAAGCCAAAGAAACAGTCATCTTATCTTCATGTTTATCAGCAAGTTCATTTTCAATAGCATTAATTTTATATCAGAGATGTTTTATTCTGATGTATTTGAGATAGGTTTTTAGTTTTATTTTTCATGCTGCCATGTTAGGGATCAAGGGTTTGAAGATTCATATTTACCAAAAAAAGTACAATATAAGGTTACTCTCTAATCGTCATGCAGTAACACTTATTTGATCTCAATTTTATATAGTTGAGTATGTCAAGTTGAAGGTTAATATAGTTGGGTATCTCAATACCAAATTTTATTTGGTATTCATTTGTTCATTCACGCCCTGGGCACCTCCAGTTTGGAGAAACAAGAATAGGACCTGGTCAACGAGCTCTCAGTTTAGTAAGGGAGATAGAATAGACGCATAGCTAACTCAAGTCCAATGTCGAGAGAGAGAGAGAGAGAGAGAGAGAGAGAGAGAGAGAGAGAGAGAGAGACAGAGAGAGACTTTAAATCCACTGAAAATATAAACAGTTGTGGCTCGACTGAGACCGTCAAAGAAAGCTTCATGCAATAAGTGGCAATAGACAATCAAAGGCAGCAGTTTAGCAAAAGGCACAAAGCTAAAAATTGGCAAAGCATTAGGTAGCGAGTGGCTTAGTTTTCTGGAAATGATAAGCCAGGCAAAGAGTTGTGATTGGGGTAAAAAGTGAAAAGGATTTATGAGGCCCTGGTTTTAGATCTTGCCAATGACTGAATTCAAAGTGGATGCTTTATGTGTCAGGAAATGGGACACTCAAATTTTTTGAGCAGCCAAGAAACATGATCAGAGCTACACTTGAGGAAGCTCCTCAGGACTCTAACCAGTAATCTTGGTTAAACCACTTCACTATTTTATGACTCAAGTTTGCATCTATCTCATAATAGAGACAATATTTGTGCTCTTCCTTCCCATATGCAGGGGGTTCAAAAGAAAATCTGCTCATATCATCTTCCAAGCCAATCACAAAGACTAAGAAAACACTTTTATTAAAAAATTTATAAGGTAAATTTAAAAACAAGAAAGAGGAGACAAAGATAGTCCATATGTTTTGTTTTATTACTTGGCAGTTTCAGTACCTGCAAGTATATTTCCATCAAAAATACAAAGAAAAAGATTTATTAGGGGCATCTGTTTGTAAATTTTTGATATTGTCTCATGAAAGACATATAAAAAGTTAAAAGTATCATTGACTTCACTAACATATTTTAAAAAAGGAAAAGAAAAAACGCAAACAAAAAGTAGCAGCAAAGAGTCAAGAGATTCCATTAATTGCACTTTGAGGCACAAATCCTTTCTTTTTTTCCTTCATTGGGAATAGCTTGCCAGGGCCTAATGATTTATTTAAATGGAGGGATTTTTATAGGCCTAGAATATTAGGATCCTTTATTAACTTTTACGTTCATGGATAAACAAGAGACAGCACATCAAGTTTCCCGGGAAACACAAAATCTCCCCTTTAATCACATGTTCAGTTTAGAAGCTCAGCGCTTCACAGGCATTCTTCATGCAGAACAAATAAATTGGTTTCTCGCCCATATCAATTGCCTACCTTGTTAAGACATTTTGGGGAGAACCCACATAAAGGAGAACTCATCACCAGCAGTTTACCAGTAGTAAAGGAGAACTCATCACCCTCTTACCACTTCCCCAGGGGGTCACTTACTTTCATTACACAGAATGCCACCCCAGCCAATGGGGCAGGAGCACCCACTCTTCCCTTCCTGGCATCTACCTCCATGCATGCAGTCCTCACAGCTCAAACTGCAGTCGTGTCCCAAGCTATGATCTAAACAAACTGGAATGTGATACCATCTTGGTTAGCTCACGCTGTCTACACCACTGAAAAGGGAGATGAAACCCTTAATTTCTCAAAAAAAAAAAAAAGAGATCTTTGACTGTACTTCCCAAAGAGTCCAAGAAAAAGACAACAGCCAAGAGATAAAATAGAGCTTATTTTACCTTTTCCAATTATAATATTGAAATGTAGTCCCTAAAGAATATTTAGAATATTTAAAAAAGTGAAAAGAAATTACCCTTGATTTCAAAATACAAGAACAATCAGTGTTCCTGGCATTTGGGGCTTTTCATTCCAGGCTTTTTTATGCAAAGTCTCTTTTCCGTAAGTAAACGTTTTTATTGAGACTCGACATACATGCAGAGAAGTGCACGAATCTCAAGTGTTCACTTCATACTTTTTTCTACAATGCAAACAACCCCATGTAAATGCCACTCAGACCAAGAGATAGAATACTGCCAGCACCCCAAAAACTCAAAGGGGACTGGATGATTCTTCATCATTAGTCTCACAAATTAAGCACTATACTAATTTCTATCACCATAGACGATTTTTCCTTATTTTTGAACTTTATATAAATGGAATCATAAAACATACTTTTTGGTTATCAAGCTTCTTTCATTCAGTATGTTTGTGAAACTCACCTGTATTATGTGTACACTACTTTACTTTTTATGGCTATATAGTATTCTATTGTATAAATGTACCATAATGTGTCTTTCCATTCGATCACGTTAATCCGAATAAGGATAGAGATATTTCAGTTGTTTTAAGGCTTGTCTCATTTCAAGTTTTGCCCCTGCTTCTAGATGGTATCTTTCAGACATCCCAATGGAAAGCCAGTCATGTTTACCACATCCTCTTTATTTTGGCAGATCCTGAGCTCTAACCTGTACCTGCCCTTCAACATGATACTACTAATAACTGTGCTTAGCTCCTCACCCTATTAGCAGCTGTCTTTTGATTTCTTGGCTTCCCTACCCGGGCAGGCCATACATTAGCAAATGCTTCAAGGGGACAAGCAGCAGAGATTGTCTGTCTCACTTGTCTGAGCTTCTCTTCTCTCAAGATCTTGTCCACTTAAATTCTGACTGCCTTCATAGCCCTAAACTATTTCTATTCTGACTTTGAGTAGCCAAGATATCAGGAGTTTAATTAAGAAACTCTAAAGCATTGCTATTTTTATGCAGACACCTTTATTCATATTATTAATCTGATTGGTCATAGCATAAAAATATTCCAGCCATTTTACCCAACGCATTCTGAAGCAATCGTCAAGCTTTGCTATTCTTAAAATACAATGAATAGAGGGAAAACAAAAAGAGCAGCTCTGTCTCACAAGGAAAAGAAAAAGAAGCAGCAGACTGCCTGCAAACTGTTACTTCTGAAAGAGGTTATGCTAATTTATTTTGATCAGGAGTGATTTGACGCTTGAATTCTGTTGCGTGGAGATATAAGAAAAACTGCTCAAATTTTAAAGATATTTTCTTGGTCCACTTGAGCATATTGAACAATTGGTTCTCTGCATTTTAAAATCTAGAAAGGGTCTAAATCTTAAGGCTATTTAAGGTAAATTTCCACTATGTAAAAGTGACTTCTAGTGGAGTTTTAATAGTTATAAGAACTAAAAGATTCCATTACGCTACCTTAAAGATGTATTTCAGCTCCATTTCACCATTTATCACACTTCAGCAGCCCCCTCCACCCTGACCCCCACTTCCACTCATACCTGCAAAGCAACCCTTTATTTTGCAAAGGGAAGAAAGATTGAAGAGGATGGCTTTGATAGGAAGCATTGAAAAAGTGATTTTGGCTCCATTTTTTCTTACTAACATCATGTTAAGACATTTGATGGCATTCAATATTGATAATAAAATCGTCAATAAAAGAATTTGTGAATTTTCTTAAAAGAAAGAAAAGAGGTGAGAATAATGAGATCAATTCTTTTACCCACCAACTTTGCACAAAGCAGTTGAGTTCTCCTCGAATTTCTTTTTCCTCTTCTTCCGCATCTTCTTCATCTTTGTAGGTGGGAGGCAGCGAGGCAGCAACATCATGAAGCAGTTGAGGTGGGCTCTTGAATAACGGCCTGGACACCTCATGCCTTCCAATTCCTCTTCTTCTTCGTCTAGCTCATCATCATCTAAAGCTAACACCACACAGGAAAAATGTCTGGATTCAACATGCTGGTTAAAAGAAGGGAAAACTGAGCAACGGTTGATGACAGAAATGAGAAAGTTTGAACTAGACAGCCAAGGCAGGGGGTGAATGAAAGGTAAAACTCTTTGAGAAGACCATTTCAAAAAGTCTGTTGTAAAGGAAGGGGAGAAGCAGCAAGCACAAAGTTGAAACTGCAGCAGAGAGAACAAAACGAAAAGAAAGATCTCAGTGTGTGAAGAGAGAAAGGAGAGGACAGGTTGAGTTAAGGAATATGTGGTCTCCATGCTCCTGAAGAACAGGATGAGGGTGGAAGCAGTTTAGAAGAGATACAGTAAATTCTTCACAGTGACTTAGAGATGCAAGTTTTTCCATCACTTCCAATTCTGTAGCCTTCTTTACAAGTACAATCATATGTTCCCAAGAGTCAATACATAGTTAGTCACAGACTATACTGACTTGCAGACACTCATCCACATCCAGGAAAATTTAAACAATGTCTGCTTTTAGGCACTGAGAGATCAAATAGACATTATGAACTCATGGGCATATTTGTGTTCCTCATCACCTTTATCACAATGTATTGCCTTACAGAAAGTATAGCCCCCAAATTGTTTCTCAAGTATATCCTGTCAATACTTTTTTTACTCATTTCCAAGTTTACTGTAGTTCATCTACATAGGAAAAGACTTTCTGAGACCTTGTTCATGAAGTTTTGATAAAGAATTTGAAACTTAAAATAAATTCAATGGTCTCAGCCTGTGCACCATTTTGCGGAATGTTCATTCATTCTTGAATTATTCAATATCTATGATGAAGCATTTATAATTCTGTACTAGGTTTGTAGAGAATTTTAAAGATGCACGAACCTTAGACCTTAATCTCATGTGACTTACTGGTGTATGCTCACGTCTGAGCCCAGACTTTGGACAATGTGTTCATGATACTAAAAATTCATTTTTGAAGCTGAGCTCCTAAGCTTTGCCTCAGATTATGGACACCTTTTCCATTTGGATGTGTGTACGCAGCTATGTACATTCACTCCATACAATTATCTCTTGGCTCACTCTCTTTAAGAGCAGATGGTACATGAAATTCAAATTTTTTGGCCCTGTTAATTGGATTGAATGTGGTAAATGGTAATATACTCTACCGTGTTTAGAATATATAGATATCATAATTGTGTGTTCTTTGCTGTTATCTATACTCCAAGGCTGGGGAACTTGGCATCTATATGAAGAAACACACCTATCATCCTCAACAGAATTCAGGAATTTGTTTGTTTAGGCAAAAAAACACTATTTCCATTGAAGTGTTAAAGTCCTCATATGATTTGACTGTTGTTGAAATAGATGTCAATCTTATGTTTGTTTTGATTTCAAGAAAAATATGGTCTAAAATAATAGTAATAATGATCACAAAATGCAAACTTAAAGATTACATATTTAAGGTAAGCTTTTAAAAGGAAATCATGGCAATGACTTAAATGAGCCGTTCTTCATGGTAAAAAAATAAAGTGAAATAATTTTACTTGCTAAATCCAAATTCTCCTATGATATTTAAAAAAAATACCTAAGCTACAAATCATCTGAAAGGCAAGTAAACCAATTTTAACAAATGTTAGAAAATTGTAAAATGACATTTAAAACTTGCATTAGCTCATTTAATATTGGATATATAGAGGATTCTGAGACAGAGTTGCACTGTGGCTCATGAACTGGCAATCGTTTTGCTACTGCTCCCTAATTAAAACGACTTTCAGTAACCAACTTTCTAATTCCAGTCAAGTTTGCCTTGAGTGATTCCTTGGCAGTATGCTACGGCCTGCCAGAATCCCTCACTTGCCTATATATATATTAAATTAGGTAAAAGAGATCATGGGCCAATGAATATTATAATAATAATAGCTATTTTTAGTTGAATGATTTCTCTATGTCAATCACTATACTAGGCACTTTACATTTATTACTTTCCCTAATTTATCCACTAATCCTATTACTGTGTTCACTTTACCGATGAGGGTCTATGGCTCAGAGCAGTTAGAGGCGTCCAAGTCCATACAATAGTAAATGGTAGAACCACATAGAAATCCCGTCTTTAGTGTCACAGCCTTCCTTTTCCAACCCTAACCCTCTGCCTCAGATGCTCCTCCTCCATTGCTTGCCCCAACACATCAGTGATTTCACGTTAGATCTCAGGACTTTACCATCACATCCACAACCATCAGAACTGATCCCAAAGCCCTTCTGACAACTGCATTCGTAGCCTCCCGAAAAGGTGATGCAGAGCTGAGCACAGCAGGCTTCTCCACTCTCACATTCATCAAGGTCTGAAGGGGAAAAGGACATTTCTGTTATTTATGAGACAGGAATTTAACAAACCTAAAGAAGTGCTGATAAGTCTCACTTCTAAATGAAAACTGTTTTACTAATCAGTTTCTATTTCCCAGGCTACACTGGACAGACATTCAAAGAAAGTGTAATACAAAAAGAATGAAGCCCACTTTAGGGTTTATGTTTCTTGCGTGCTTCTCCTATGACTGTTAGCTATTTGTTTTCAAAGTATGTAAATACTCTTCAAATGCATTTATAAGTAAAGGAAAAGAGATCTCTGCTATTTTTCCAATTAAACAGTAATCTCGTTGAACAAACAGAGAACTTGAAGAACAACAACAAAAAAACAGCTTGAGAAGAAGAGCCAAAGAATTCCATTCAGTGAACATTTGATAGCTGCAAAGAGAGGCAGTCTTAGTTAGCTTCCACAAAATGTTTGTCCTTCTAGAGCTTCGAAGAAAGAGTGTTCCCAAGCAAAAGGAAATTACACCACCGGGAAGAGAAGGGGCAACTGCAATTTAGAGAGAGGGCAGAAAATCATTTTAAATATTATGTTTTAAATTACAGAATATTTCAGAGAATTTGCTTGAACTTTTCAGTGAAGGTTTGGCTGGGATCAATAGGGTCTGTGGGTTGTTATTACAATTGGTGACACCATTACTCTGGCATGTCCTATCAGATAAACAGCTTTCTAAATGATGACCTTTAAGTCTCCTTCAGCAGTATTATTCTAGAATTCTACCAACCTGAATGTTTCTTCCTAAAACATAATTGCCCTGGGGAAAATAAAAATGCCCATCAAATTGAAACCCTTCAGCCAAAGAATAACCTATTTGGCCTGAGTTTTGAGGTGATTGCTTCTAACGTAATTGGCTAAGGAGTAGCAACAGACTCTTCACCCACTATTTCCTTAGGCTAGACACCTGGGAATTGTGTGGTCAGAGTTTTTGGCTATAGGTCCTTGGTTCAATTCAATCGCTTCTGTTTGTTGAGCTGTTAGGCTGGGTGGCCTGTCGGTGCTGAGTTTACAAAATTCTATTTTTCGATAACTACGTGAGCAGCCACAGATGTAAAAGGTCGATGTCTCAATTAACCTTGGAAAGGGTACAAATGTAAGGAAATGCAGACAAGAGAAAGGAAGGAAAGAAAATGCAATCAATCAACCAAGGTGAGGGGTCACTACAAAATATCTAAATGAAGGTCGTTTGGACACAAAACAGTCTTTCTCCTGCAAAATGTCACAAGCAGTGCCACTCACAAAATTTTAGATGGTGTTTTTTCCCTTCTCATATTAGATATTCCCTTGTCCTTTGGATTAAATAGTATGAATATAGAAGCTAAAGAAAGAAAACACTTGAAAAAATTCAGTTTCATTTCATCTAAAACACTATCTTTTATGTTTTTTTAAAATTTTATTTCAAGATTTTTTTAAAGTCTTCTCAGATACAGCCAGAGTGTCCAAACATGCTTGCCTCAGGAGTCCTTGCTCTCCACTAGCAAGGGGTATGATTGCTTCACACAAGTGGAAAATGAGTTCCTCAATCTATCATTTGACAATCCATTTTGGATTCTTCTATTATCATTCCTGTGGGGTGATTTCTAGCTTATCTTATGTGTACCATCCTGAAACCCATCTGAAACCCATCCTCATCTGAAACCCATCCTTCCTACATCATAGACCTTTTTAAAAAATGCTCTGTCCCTTCAACCCTTAGATCACCTGTTTCCTAAATTCCTTGATTTCTTTTTGGATCTTATTTGGTGAAATCTTTGCTTTCATATTTTTCCCTTTTAATTTTCCTTCTCTCTGATGATCGTATTTTTCCTACATTCATCAATATGCCAAATATTGTGACATTGCAGAGAAATTCACCTATACATAAAAATTAAGCCTCAGTTAAAAATAGAGCATCATTTATAGCCAGGATAGACAATTAACCATTTCAGTCTGACTTCAGAAAAGCATTAAAAGTGAATCTTGAAAAAAGTCATCTTCTGTATATGTCCTCCATACATAATCACTCAATAAAGCTCCAAAGATTAGAAATAAAAATATTTTCTAATAACTACCAATTGTTAAATTTAGTGTGCTTATTGCTGCTCAGACATTTGAGTTTTGTACAGCTGCCTTTCAAATTATGTTTACATATCTTTAGATTTTAGCCCTAGTAAATTTTTGCATTTGGGCAAGACTGATTGACCATTTGCAGAGTGGATGACTTATTTTCAGTTATTTGTACGTTCTCATATAAAAAATAAAGCTTATCCTAAAATAAGCTAAGAAGAAAATTCTTTAATTTCCTTCATGCATGAATGTTTTTACAAAGCATCCACGGCCTTACTCTGTTCTTGGGCAAAAAAGCAAAGTATGCATATGTACACTCCAAACAAATCATTGCCTTTACTCTAGTGAAAATTTAGTCTTTAGAAATGAGTGTTATTTACTGTCGGAAAATGAAATAAACTTGAGCCATATATAATATGACGTTGTCATGTTGACTGCTGAAATCTCATAAATATGCAATTTTCTAAATTTTGACCCTGGCAGATGCTATTTTTTTCCAGCTGTAAATGAGAACTTTACTGAATTGTACTTTTCAAAAAATAAGGAAAGACGTCAAATTGTAAGTTGCAAACAAAAGGTTTAGCAAAATTCCAGTTTCCCTTATCTAATAGTCAAAAGAGGAAGATAGACAGGTAGGAAGAAAGGGGGGCAGGGAGGGAAAGAGGGAGGGAGGGAGGAAGGAAGGAAGTCCTTTATTTTTTCCAGAGATACAAATGCTAGCAAGGTAGAAAAATATTTAAGCTTATTTTTCATTATGTAAAAAGAAGCAAGGAAAGCAATTGGATTCATTAAGTTAACCAGTGTGGACTCTAATAAAAATGCAGAAGGCACTGTCGGATCAAGAAATACAAGTAATGACATCGTTTTGGTTAAATAATTTATGAAATGAGAATATTCAAAAATCCCTTGAAGTTCACTCTGTCATGTAGTTGTGCCAAAATAAAAAATCCCAAGTACTTGAATACTTGGACCTCTGAAATTCATTTCTTCTTTTATGATACTCCAATGTTTCTCTAATCATATTGAGTGGCATGGAATGGTCAAAGATTTTTTTTGGTATTTATAATTTTTAAGAAAGGAGATATAAAATATCACAAAAGAAAACAAGCAAATATGGTATCATAATTCCTGAATGATGGCAAATTGCCCTGGGCCTTGTAGGTGTTCTCAGAACCAGAGCACATAGTAATATAGTTGGATACTCATTATCCCTATTTTCAGTAGATATTCCTTTATTTCAGAAGCTCTAGATTAAACATTTTATTATGAAGCAAGGATAGGCTGGAATTTATTCTTCTCAATGTCCCAAATGATATGTTCTAATAATATGTTGGAAAAGTTATCCATTAAAAATGGGTTTGAGCTGGGATTTCCAAAGAACGATACCTTAGTTCTCCTTTGGCATGGAGCTATCTGCCACGCCGAAGCTGAATGCAACCACATCACCATGAAGTTGAAAACCAATGCATGTGAGTTAGTTTCTGCCTGAGGTAGAGAGAAGTAGGGGGGTTGGTAGCATTTGTTGTTTAAATTACAAATTACATTAAATGGTTACATAAGCCTTGGAATATTTTTCTGAAATAAAACTATTAAGTCCATATATTTCATTAAAATGTTTTAAAGGGGCCAGCCCAGTAGAGTAGTGGTTAAGTTCGTGTGCTCTGCTTTGGTGGCCTGGGCATGGACCTACGCACTGCTCATCAAGCCACACTGTGGCAGCGTCCCACATATAAAATAGAGGAAGATGGGCACAGATGTTAGCTCAGGGTCAATCTTCATCAGCAAAAAGAGGAGGGTTGGTGATGGATGATAGCTCAGGGCTAATCTTCCTCAGTAAAAAAAATTTTTTAAATCTCCTTTAACTTAAAAGTAAATATTTAAGCATGATGATGTCTTCTACCAAGTAATCTTTCTCTTACGTGTATCCAGTAGCCAGAGACAATGTTCACTTTACTTCTTGCATTCTGAGAGACATGGTCCACATTACAGCAATAAGTATCAGAGGGGAAAGGGCTAAATGAATCCAGGGCAACTTCTGAAGGAAGATGGCATTCAGTATACATTACCTATGCATGTTTTCTCATCTGAATCACTCCGGTGTCCATGGTTACAGGAACAACGGGGCCCATCAAGTACACGTTCACGGTGATGGGAACAACCACCATTGTTCCTTTCACAGCAATTGACAATTTCCAATTCAACCTCTTTCTAAAACAAGCAAAATAGGATTATTAGCATAACAACAGAAAAACCTGAATATATGTCAACAATGGGTACACTCTCTCTGTTGGGAAGATGACAGACTTTACTGGAAATTTATCAACACTCTACACATGTAAAAGGAAAAGTCTAAGGGCTATGAAGTATTGTAAATATCTATACCATATCAAAATACTGATAATCCTATAAAATATGTTAAGTTGATGAAATGATGCAGAAAGGTAATGAATCCACCAGTGGTCACTAAACACTTATCTTAAAGGACACTTACCTCTTGGAATTCTCAGTATTTTCAGGATATAAAAATATGTGTATTGAATCAATGATCAGAAAGCAAGTAAGTTGTCTGCCAGCTAACGTTTCCGTTCTCAAGCTAATGATATGTTATTATCTGTCCTTTTTAGAGGCTCTGAGTACATGAAAATACTGTTAAAAATAGCCTTGGAACCAAAGTATGAACATGAAATCAATAAATTAGCTGATCATATGTAACTACTATCATGTTGGTCTGCTAATCAGCTTTGATATATATGAGAATCACTTATTATATAATCATACTATTACTTTGAAAACGAATTTGCCAATTCTGGTACACGCTGCTAATTTGGGGCATTTCGGGGGACGTCAGCCTCAGCATATGGATGCCAATTGTCCTGAGCACACAGACATTATAGTCAATCATTTTCTAAGTAGGAAGTGAGAAATAAAAGAATGCTTTGAATCTGGGTTAAGAACATGGAATTCTATTTTCTGCTCAAGTTTGTTATTTTCTCCATTGGCCTCTATTGTTCTCCACTTGTGTTGCTTGGATACATCTCTTCTTAATGAGTGTCTACAGTGGTTCATTTCTTTCCATTCTTAACTCTTGAATCCTTTGGGAGAAGAAAGATGGGAAAGTCCAGGACAAGGGATTGTGGTACTCTGTGAAAGCCTATATCACTATTCAAGCTGCCTAGGTGTCTGCTGCAGTTCCTGCAGTATACAGTACAGAAATCATCCTCCCTGAGCCCAGCCTCCAGTCTGTGGTAGGCAGCAGCCCTACGTGCTCCAGAGCACCCTACATGCTCCAGAGCACCCAATGTATATCCCTGTCATCGCATGCATCTCTCTGTGCCATCATCATCCTGTATTACTCAACTCATAACAGATGTTCAAAAATAGGTTCTAAATGATTGAATAAACAAAAGAAGGATTATACTAATCAATTTATTGTTGAAAATAAGAACCCCTTTGGGTTTAGAAACAGCAAGTTTAAGACTGAACAAAATTAAAACCTTAACGGAAATATTGAAATAATGAAGGGAACTGATATTTTTCACAATATGTTAACATATACTCTTTAGGGAGACATATTTCAAATTTTTGCCCCTATTATTATTTTTCTGTGATCAATGCAGCACTAAGACTGCTGGTGGTAACTTACTTCAAACATAAATGATATTATCGTAATCTCTTTGTAAAACATATGGGACCAAAACAAGTGCATACTCAGATCTATAACTCTCCACTAGAAGCAATTTTGCATCCTTGATATAGATGACAAGATTTAACTATTGTACTTAAAAAATATTCTACTTTAAAAAAACTTTAAAAAACAATCCTTTTAGTTTCTGATAGGTAGCAAATAATCACTATTTTCTTGATATATTAAACATGTATGGAATTTAAGTTCAACTATATATTGCTTGGTGAGTTGGGGGAAGTCTTATTTTACCTTGTTGTATCTGGAATTTTCCAACCTCTAATCACAATATAGTGATAGTTCATTCCTGGCACACTGTAAGGATTTGATGTTTATGCTATACAATGTTTTGAGAGCTTCTGAGAAGAAATTATATAAATACAAAATATTGTTTTCCTAAGAAAAATTTAAAACAATATTTTCCTAAAATATACTTGTTAAGTGAAGGACACATAATTCATTGTTAAACATCACCATGCTCTGAAAACATTTACTCCACCTACAGGTTTTGAAACAACTTAAAATACCAGTTTTCACCAAGAAACTTTTGTATGTCAGTTAGTAAATATTGAGGTCTTGCAAAAGCTGCACAAAGAACTTAGCCAAATATTCACATAAAGGAAATAAATGTAAAAATACACTTCTACCAAATGTATTCAACTCTAGGGCAAATTGCTTTCCCAAGTAAATTCTAAAGAAAGCCTGTACCTCGCAACTCATTAGCAATAATGGCCCCATGTTTCATAACTGAGAATCCACCAGCTAGATTACAAGAGATTTTATTTCAGATATTTGTAAAGTGTACTCATCTCCTAAGCCTTTAGCCACATTAAAAACCCAAAATATTAATAAGAAAGAAAAACCCATCCACATTTCTCTCTGCCCGAAAGGACTCCTCAGGGCATTGAGAGAAAGACTCACTTCAGAAGGAGTTGTATCCTAATTAGTAGTTAATTCTTCTCTCCCATCTTATTTAGTTTGCTCTATAAAAGACAAATATCACCCTGGCAAGACTGCACTGTCTTTAAGCAGTAGAAATATACCAACAGAACTTAAGGCTACACTGGCAACCTGGGCATTAAAGAAACGTAGAGTTTTATGCAGTGGAGGAGAATGAAGAATTTGGTGATCCTAAGAATGTCTCTTCATGAGACAGCTTGGGTAAGAACAAAAAATTCTTTATTCTATTTATTACAACCTTTATTCTCCCTCTGTGATTAAAATTGATAAAGAGACATACAATGAAAATAAATATGCAATGAAGTTGAAAGGATAGTACATTTGGAGTCTAAAGAGCCTAGTTCAAATCTCAGTTCTGTCACTTACTCATTTTGTATTACTGGGGTTTTTGGCTTCAACAACAAATGGATGGTTTACTAAGATATGGAGAACTGGGAAGAGCATCTTTGGAACTGAGACTGGAAAGCAGTAGTTCTGTTTTGGACCTGTCAAGTTTTTAATGCCCGTTGGTCAAACAAGTGAACATGTTGAGTACATAGTTTCACATATTCACATGTAGTTAAAGGAAGAAGAGAAGTGGAAATATAAATCTGACAATGAGAGAGGGGCCAGAGACGGAGAGGAAAACACGGAAAGTATGAAAACATGGAAGAGAAGAAAGCGTTCCGAGAGGGAGGAAGGGATTAGTCAACTGTGTCGAAAGCTGCTGCGAGGTCAAGTAGGATAAAACCAGAGAAGTTAACATGCCATCGGGCAACATGGAGGTCATGGGTGACCATGGAGGGGTAGAGATAGAAATCTGATTAGTCTAGGATGATGAGAGAATGCCAGATGAGGAGGAGAAGACATTGACTAAGTTATAAAAATTTGCTGTGAAAGGGATCAGATTGAAGCTCTAGTGGAATGTGGGCTCATGGGAGAGTACTTCAAAGATAGGAGATTCTGGCCCATAATGATATGCTGATGAGAATAATCCATTAGATAATTGTAATAGCAAAGATCTTGAGATAAGGAGAGGGAATGGAATCCAAAGTACAATGGAAAAGACAGCCTTTGATAGCAGTAAGACCACTTCCTTCATATTAATAGGGGTGAAGTCTTTTCCATATGATTTTGTGGGATATTTCATGTCAATTACTAGCTTGAATGGTAGTTTGCATCCATTTTATTGATGATGTAAGGGACAAGGTAGGGATAAAGGCAAAAAGGAGGGTGACATAAAGATCTGGAAGAGAAAGAGAAGGTGTTAAACATTCATTTTGATGAGGATCAAAGTGGACATGTTCTGAGAGTAGAGATTTGTCCAGCCATGTCCTTTAATCATTTGAGATTTAAGGTCCTGAATTTGAAATAAAACCATTTAACACAGTTATGTTTTGAACATAGCAAAATTCACCTGCTAAGGTATAGATAGGAAGTGGAGAAAAAAGGGAAGTCACCGATGGAAAGGTAGGGTCTGAAGATGAAGAAGAAAATTGAATTACTGAAGTACCATAATCACATAAAATGCAGAAATGGAGAAATCAGCCAAAGAAACAAGAAAAAAATTATTCTGTCACTCAAAAACGGAAGGAAGATGATGGGTAAGGATGGAAAATATTGAAGTAGGGTGCATGGAACTTGAGGGAATTTGTATCAGATGGTTTTAAGCTTAGTAAAGTAGGAAGTGTGTTCATCTAAGCAGTGGACCAGTAGGGAAGACATGAAAGAAGGAAAAGCAGCAGTAGCTATTAATTCAGCATATTAACATATTCACAGTAACGGATATATTAAACTGTATAACTGAACCTAGGCGCGGAAGAAGCTAAGGTTAGATGACACGGATCATAATTTTTGGAAGAAAATGGGTAGAGGGATGAGTCAGTGAAGGAGAATGCAAAGTCAGAAGGAGCTGCTTAAAGAGGCTTGATGGAAATGAGTGGAAAATGGGGGAGAGAAGCGAAGGACTGCCATGGAAGATACTATTTAGAGCATCCAATGTGTCAGACATGGTACTACAACCTAGAGCCACTTCTTGTACTGCTGGTTCCTTCACTCCTGCTAGTTCCTTTTCCTTGAATTTTATATTGGACTTATTAGTATTCAATAAATATTGCATGGCAGAGATGATGAAGGAAGACAGACTCTATGCAAAGGAGAGCCATGGGTCCAACAGAGCCCCAAGTCAGAGGTCCTCAGACTTAGTCCTTGCCGTCTACACTGTGGATCATTATGCCAACCATTTTCTTTTGGCTTTGGGCCCCTGTTTCTTCAAATTAAAATGAGGGGGTTGGACTGCTAAGCTCCCACCACCAACCTGCCCCAGCGGAAAACATTCTCAGGAGCTTCTGCTTTGCCAAGATATCCAGGGTTGTTCTTTGTTTATCATTCTTGTAAAATGCCACACATGTCCCTGGCCATGATTGTTGCCACTTACTGTAACACTGTTTTCCATCAGCTCCCAGTTCAAAGCTAGAGTGGCAGGCACAAATGAAAGATTGAAAGATCGCACTGTGTTCACACCACGATGGCCACAGTGAGCAAGCCCTTCAGCACACTCGATTATGTCTGTAGAGAGAGATACACAGCAGCTGTGTCTTCTAAGCTGGAATTAATATTTATCTCAAAACTGTGACAATGAACTAAGGCATCCCCTCCCCCCAAAACCCCCAACATCAAGTATGACAGTAAAATACTGCATAGGCTCCATATTTTCAAATAAAGCAAGTGCTAAGGACATTAACTCTAGTGTTGGTCTTAAGCTCTCAAACACTTCTTTCCACTAGAACCTACTAGTATATACTAATTGAGAGAAAGAAAAAAGAAAACAAACAAAAAGCAGACCTTATCTGACCCCTAATATTACAAGTAAAAGTCATTGTAATTTGTCTTTAGGACTACATATCACATTCTTAACCAAAAATGGTATCTCTTTGGGGCCGGCCCAGTGGCACAGTGGTTAAGTTCACACATTCTGCTTTGGAGACCCAGGGTTTGCCAGTTTGGATCCTGGGTGCAGACCTATGCACAGCTTGTTGGGCCATGCTGTGGTAGGCCTCCCACGTAACATAAAGGAAGATGGGCAGAGATGTTAGCTCAGGGCCACTCTTCGTTAGCAAAAAGAGGAGGATTGGCTGCAGATGTTAGCTCAAGGCTAATCTTCTGCCAAAAAAAAAACCAAGTATCTCCTTGATTTAAGGTAGACAATACGTGTGGCCATAGACAAGGCAGATTTGGAGGTTTCCTATGTAGCAATCCATGGCGTATGTGGTACATATGATTGATACGTGGCAGTGCTATTTAAACAGTGGCACCCTCTCTCTCTCCTGACACTGACAGCCAAGTCTGTTCAGTGTAACTTCATTTTGTGGCCCAGGTAGTCCCTGCTCCTTCCCTTTAAATGGATAGGTCTCACCATCATTTCCCCACTAGAACTTCCTCCTTGTACTGTCCTGCATGTCATTCTCCCCCGGGAGCTTAAGAGAAATACTCATTCTTCTAAGGTATTTGTAAAACCCTATGTAGGTAGTAATTTCGGGGATAGACTTTCCAGGAATAACGCATCAGACATTAAAACAAAACTTTGAAAGAGTATATGAAGTTGGATGTAGACGTATGTATATATCTATATCTATATCTGTTTGTCAATCTTCCACAAATGCTTAAAAAGGTCTTTTCTGTGCCAGGTTCTGGGCTAGGCAGGTGCTATGTAAACAGAGGACCGAAGCAGAAATGTTCTCTGTCACAGAAGTATGTTAACAAAGCCACAGAAAACTTTATTGTAGTTTGACTTAAAGAAAAAAAAACTAACAACATAATTTTTTTGACTAATTCTTTTTAAGTTTCTCAAAGTGTTTATCAGTCCCCTAAGTCAGGAAATGTTTTGGCATTTTCGTAATTAATCCAAATAAACTGTTTCTCATTTCATGAAAATGTCATAATAAAAATGAAGGATTTTGTGATTTCTCAGAAGTTATTAAAACAAACTCTGTCCCACAGGAACGACTTCATTTATCAGTTCTGGTCATGGAGTAATTTATCACTTTCATCTTTGAATTGAAGTGTGTCTGTTTTGCTATTTCTAGGAAACAGAAATATGTAGCCTTGTATTTATAGAGTCTCTTTCTTTTTGGTTTTAATTATTCCTAACTTCTGAGAACACTCATTTGCACATACTTGCTTTTCAAAGGTTTCCCCCATCTTCTCTAACCTATAATAAAAAGCTCCCTGTGTGGTTATGGAAGGTTTTGAAATATTAATTCTGGAATTCACTTCAGAATGAGAAACAGAAAACAAAAAGCATAGATTCTGAAACTACACCAGACCATATTTTTTGTAACTAAAAATTTCACTGAGTTTTTATGGTATCATAAAAATACCTTTCAGAATGATCAAATAAGAATATAAATGGCCCTTTTTTAAGCATACATGAAAACACCTTTCTCCTAGCTGTTCTGACTATTCAAAACCGAATTATACCACAAAATTTCAATTACACAATTCAGCCATCAGCTTCAGCTTCCTACCTCCACAGGCCTTTTTGTCTTCAGACAGCTGGTAGCCTGGGTGACAGGCACACCTGGCCACTCCATCCTCACTCCGACATATGTGGGCACATCCGTTCCCACCTGTGCAGGGGTCCATCTCTAAAAGCAATTAAGCAGTGATAGTTTGCAATTCATTAACTTTAGAAACATACACAGAGTGGAAGATTGGATAAGATAAAGAGAGAACTGGGGCCAATGGGTTTTTCACGTAGATCTTAAGGACTCCTGAAAGTCCTTCCCCACTTTCAGATGGAACTAATTCAACAAAAGTTTTCTCATATTGTGACCTGAACTCCAAAATATGATCAAATCTAAACAGGGATCAAGGCCAAAGAAGAATTAGCTTAATGTCCCTCTTTCTAAAAGTGTATCAGCTGCCCAAAGTTAAACAGAATCAGCAGGGGCTCCTCCATACACCTTTGCGTTTTTTCCTTCTTCTCTCTGCACCTTTTCCAGTCCTTTAAGCAGCAGAATCATCCTTAGATAAACCCTTTTACCTCCTCTAGATCTCCTCTGCCTTTACGTAAGCAACCACTGTGTGAGAAAAAGCCCGACTAGAGCTACAGGAGAGAGTCTCAGTGACAGCTGCAGTGGAGATGGAGCAAAGCTCAGATCCCCCTGGAATTAGTCAGCTGGCCTCCTTTTCTCCATCACTTGCTCCTGTCTTAATCAGTCTTAGTCATATTCTCTGCAAGGCCAAAATCACACACCCTATCAGGAGTACCTCCACAAGGAGCTCACTTGTTGAATTTAAGAAGTGATTCCAGTCCACTGTGAATCCACCCTTGTCTACGTTACAGGTTGCTGGGGTGGGATGGCAGAACTTCTACTCCTGCCCCACCCCTGCCACCCCTTTAAAAAATAACGTGCAGAATATAAAAAGCAAAACAATGTATAAAGTTACCCTGCCCCCACATTCACCCAGTTTCAACCCAACCACTACCATACACGGATGCACTTGCTTTCATTAGTTTCTTATAAATCCTTCCAGACTTTTCATGAAAATATAAGTAGTACAAACATATCTATCTATCCATCCATCACAGATACAAAATACACTGTTCTGCTCTTTGCTTTTATGGCAGAGAGACTAAATTGAATTTGTACATCAACTTGGGGGAATATGGCCATTTGAACAATATTAAGTTGTCTGATTCATGAACATGAGATGTCTTTCCATATATTTTAGGTCTTTAATTTATTTCAACAATGTTTCATAGTTTTCGGTATATAATTTTTGCACTTCCTTGGTGAGATTTGTTCCTATGTACTTTATCCTTTTTGATGCTATTGTAAATAAGATTGTTTCTCAATTTTACTTTTAGATTGTTCATTGCTAGTGTATAGAAATCTAATTGATGGTTACGTGTTGATCTTATATCCTGAAACTTTGTTGAATTTCTTTATTAATTCTAATGATTTTTTAAAGCAGATTCCTTAAGATTTTCTGCATGCAAGATCATGTCATCAGCAAATAGAGATATTTTACTTCATCCTTTCTAATCTGGATGAATTTTATTTTATTTTCTTGCCTTTATGTTCTAGCTGGAACTTCTAGTACAATGTTGAATAGAAGTGGCATGAAGAGACATCCTTGTCTTGTTCCTGATCTTAGGGAGAAAGCTTTTAGTATTTCACTATTAAGTATAACATGTTAGCTGTATATTGTCATAGGTTCCATTTTATCAGGCAGCTCTCTTCTATTTCTAGTTTGTTGAGTTCTTTGATGATGAAAGGGTGTTGGATTTTGCCAAGCTTTTTTTCCCCTGCATCTATTGAGATGATCATGTGAGTTTTGTCTTTTATCTGATTGATAATGGTGTATTACAATAATTGATTTTCAGATGTTGGACAAACCTTGTTTTCCTGAGATAAATCCTACTTGATCATAGCGTATAATCGCTTTTATATGTTGTTGGATTTGGTTTCCTAGTATTTTGTTGAGGGCTTTTACATCTATATTCACAAGAGATTTTGGGCTGTAGTTTTCTTTCATATGAAAACCTTGTCTGGTTTTGGTATCAGGGTAATACTGACCTCATGGAATAAGTTGGGAAATGTTCTCTCTTCTTCTATATTTTGGCAGAATTTGTATTAATTCTTCTTTAAATGTCTGGCATAATTCACCATTGAAACCATCTGGGTCTGAGCTTTTCTTTATGGGAAGTTTTAAAATTACTAATTCTATGTCTTTCTTCTTATATGTCTAATCAGATTTTGTTTTTCTTCAGAAGTCAGTTTCAGTAGTTCTTGTCATTCTAGGAATTTGTTAATTTCATCCAAGTTATTTAATTTGCTGTGACACAGTTTTTTATAGTATTACCTTATTCTCTTTTTTATTTCCTTAGGGTCAGTAGTGAGGTCCCCTCTTTCATTCATGACTTTAGTAATTTGAGTCATCTCTCTTTTTTCCTTTGTCTGTCTAGCTAAAGGTTTATCAATTTTGTCAATTTTCTTGATCTTTTCAAAGAACCAACTTTTGGTTTTATTAATTTTCTTTCTTGTTTTTCTATTCTCTATTTCATTAATTTCTATACACATCTTTATTATTGCCTTGCTTCTTTTCTCACCTTTCCCTGTCCTTTTTCTTCTCGTCTTGCTTCTGTTCAGTATCAGCTCTCTGAGAAATTCTTACACTCAAGTTTGCAGATTCAACCTGCCCCTTAATTTCACAAAAAATAAAATTTGCTGGACCTTTTTGGTTTTGTTTATTTTCTTCTTTGTCACAGGTTAAGAGAAAAATGTTGACCTACACAGTCACCAGAAACTTAATTTCTTTAACCCATATCCCCTACTGCCAGCTCTCATGACAATGGGAGAGGTAACTCCTCTTAACTCGGAAAAGTGAGGGGTCAGATCCACCAGACGCAAGAATATAAAGTACGATGCAATTATCTTTAATATGTTCTTCTCATTGATCACTATCTCTGGGTACCTCTTCTCTAAATTTACTTTAATCTCCTATTGCCCATAATGCCTTCATGATTCTCAAGGTCTCCAACTATGAGGGGTTAACCTTCTAGAAAATGGCTAGATATAGCCTCCTCACTGCAAGCACTAGTACTGTCAAAAGTCCCTTCTGTTTTTGAGACTGATTTTAACTGTGAACTTAACCCATATGAATTGGCCATGGAAGAACTATAAAATAAAACTCCTACAATATAGCATTGGTTGTAAAATTACAGCTTTTATTTTCAGCTGCAGAACATAGGAGGTGCTTTGAAAGTAGCATGTAGGACACACGTAAGATTTTCAGCCAAAATTCTAATGCTTCCTTTGTGTAAAGATAAAGGGCAGTACTCTTTAGATAGTAGCACTTAAAGGAGGTCTGTTCAAATTTGGCTTGTGACCCTGAAAGAGAAACCATGACGGGGCTTCCTTTCTGCCATAAACAACTAGAAGACTAGATAGAAATACATGAAACAACTGTTTGTAGATATTGAACAACAGGCAGCACAGGAGGGGGAAGCTTGAGAGAAGAGAAACAAAATTAAATTATTGCTCTGTGTTTTGCTAGAGGCAATTTCTGGATTACAGCGCAAGAAAGAGAAACCAAAAGAGAGCTTAATGATCTTTCTAAGTTGAAGAGACAAGTCAGAGTTCATAATTGTTGAGGAAACTAGAATTTGTGCAGTGCTAGAAAAGGGCGGGGAAAGGAGTGTTATGCAGAGAAAAAACTTCCAGAAATAGATTTAATGATCCTCTTGAATCTTTGACTAAATATTATTCCATGTATACATAGGGTAAATCTCCACGAAGCCAGGCAAAGAACAATACACTGGAAAGAAGAATTAGGGCAGCTGTAAGTCAAACAATTCCAGGAACACACAGAAGCCCAGGAATCAGTTCTCAGTAGGCAGAGTGGAGAAATGTCATTGACTACATGGGTGTTCAGTAGAGATCCCAGAAGGGCCAAGGCTCAGTAGTAGGGCCAATCTAACCCCAGTAAAGTCTGCTCTAGATTTACCCTAACAAAGCTTAAAAATAGTACTTCACAGGATTAAACTCATCTGTAAATAACTTGACTTGTCATCCAGAAAAAAGTACAATACTTTTTAAAGGATAACAACAAAGGCTAATACTCAATCACGTAAAATTCCATAGTGTCCTGCATCCCATAAAAAATTAATAATATGTGAGAAGGGTAAGAAAACGTGACTCATATCCAGGAGAAAACTCATTCAATAAAAACAGATATAGAAACAATAGGTATCATGAAATCAGCAGATAAGGACATTAAAACAGCACTATAAATAAACCCAATACGTCCAATGATGTACAAGAAAACATGCATTTAATGCAAAGTAGAAGATATGAAAAACTACCAAAGGAAAATTCTAGAGCAAAAGAATAAAAGATCTGGAATTAAAATTTCAATGAATGGGATTAACAGCAGATTAGATAATTATAAATTTATGGGACATAAAAATTTAGCAGTATAAATTATACCAAATAAAGAATAGAAAGAAAAAAAGGACTAAGCAATTTAAATAAGATTGTCTGGGTGACCAGTAGAGCAATATTAAGCAGGTAGTATCAAGTAATTTGAATTTTAGAAGCAGATTCTCTAGCCAAAGGACCAGGAAAGAAGGAGTCTAGCAAGACAGAAAACTTGTGGAAAATAACTGCGGTGCTGTGGCCAAACAACATAGAAAAAATAGATAGCCCCATCCTCATACATTACACCAAAGATGGAGTGGCGAGCCTAGACTAACGTTTACCAGGCTGTAATGAGGTGTTTTCTTCCCTCCTCATTGGTTTCAGAGGAGGCTTATTGGAAAGTTAAGACTTTCACCACCACCCAGTGATAATGAGGCCACCCCACCATGGTGACCATAAAAGCCATATGAGAACACTAAAAGGGCCCACCTACACTTCCCAGCCACATGGTATCAGTGGAGGCCTAGTGGAGAGCTAGAAGTCCCATCCTTGCACAAAAGCAATGAGACATACACTCCGCAGGAGTCCTTAGAAACCAGGTGGGAAGCTTGGACTTCTACTCCCATTGGGCAATAACAAAGTGATATTCTCTCTTTTCCCCTTCTGGAGTAGAGTCCAAAAAACCCAACTAAAATAGAAGATTTAAATAAGATCCAGAGCCTTATAGTCCACAAAATGTCCAGATTTCGTTAGAAAATCACTCATCATATCAAGAACGAGGGAGATCTCAAAATGATTTTAAAAGTCAATCAATAGATGCCAATACCAAGATGTTAGAGATGTTAGAATTATCTCACAAAGATTTTAAAGCAGCCATCATAAAAATGCGTCAATGAGCAATTACAAACATACTTGAAACAAATAAAATAGAGTCTCCGCAAAGAAACAGAAGGTACAAAGAAGAACCAAATGGAAGTTTTAGAACTGAAGAACACAATAGCTGAAATAAAATATCAATGGATGGGCTATAAAGCAGAATGGAGAGGACAGATGAAAGAATCAGTGAATGGAAGATAGAACAATAGAAATTACCCAACCGAACAACAGAGAGAAAATAGACTGTAAAAGAAAAGGAAAGAATGAAGCCTGAGACCCAGCGAACTATAATGAAAATATAATATTGTGTCAATGAAGTCTTAGGGGATGGAAGAAAGAGGATGAGCTGAAAATGTGTTCAAAAAATAAGACTGAAAATTTCCCAAGTTTGGCAAAAGACATATTATCTACAGATCTAAGAAGCTGAATGAAGCCCAAGCAAATTAAACCCAAAGAAATCCACACTAAGAGCCCTCATGGTCAAACTTTTGACAACTAAAGACGAAGGAAAAACCCTTAAAGCAACAAAAGAGAAATGACACCTTATCTATAGGTGGAAAATGTAAAATAGAAAATTTCTCATCATAAATCACGGAAATCAGAAGGAAGTGACAACATTTCTCAAACCAATGAAAGAAAACAACCTAGAATCCTATGTGCAGCAAAATTACCTGGTAGGAATGAAGAGGAAACCAAGATATTCTCAGATAAAGGAAAACTAAGGGAATTTATCTCCAGTAGACTGCCCTAAAATAATGTCTAAAGGAACTTCTCTGAATGGAGAAGAACTAATAATACAAAAAGGAATTGTGAAACATTAGGAAGGAAGAAAGAATAAGAGCATTAGGAAGAAGAAAAGAGTGGGAATGAGAAAAAAATATATAAATACAATCAACTTTCCTTCCCCTCTTGAGTCTTCTAAATTATACATAATGGCTGAAGCAAAAATTATAACATTCTCTGATGTGGTTCTCAATGTACATAAAGGAAATTGTTAAAAATATGTGTATAAGTGGAGAAGAGTAAAGGAAAAGGAAGTTAAGGTTTCTAGACTCCACTTGAACTCGTAAAATGATGCCACCAGTAGATAAGTTAGTTATACATAATGTAATACCTAGAGCAACCAATAAAAAAGCTATGTAAAGAGATACACTCAAAATTACTATGAATAAAAAAAATGGAATTCTAAAAAATGTTTACATAACCCACAAGAAGACAGGAAAAAGATATGAAAAATAAAAAACAGAAATAACAAAAAGATGGCAAACTGTAACATATCAATAACTACATTCATGTAAATGGCTTACCACTACACCAATTAAAAGGACCAAACTTGAAGAGAAGATTAAAAAACATGACCAAACCATATAATGTTTACATGAAACTCACTCCAAATATAATGCTATAGGCATATATTTGGTTCGTTGTTGACTGGCATATTGTTATGCAATACATGACTGCATATAGAAATTTAATTGATTTTTGTATGTTTATCTTGTATCTTGATAACTTGGTGAACTCACTTTTTAGTTCTAAGAGTTTGCAGATTCCTTAGGATTTTTCAGACAATCACGTCATATGCAAATAAGAACAGTGTTATTTCTTCCTATCTAATCTATAGTTTTTTTAATCCCCTTCTCATGCCCGATTGCACGGGCTAGAACTTTTAGCACTGTTGCATTCAGCAATGAGAGTGAACATCTTTGCCTTGCTCTCAGTCTTGGGGGGAAAACGTTTGGTCTTTCAGCATTAAGTGTAATATTGATTGTAGATTTCTTGTACTATTCTCTGTATCAAGATGAAGAGGTACCCACTGCTCTCATTTT